>NC_133649.1:21615895-21959420 GCF_009905375.1 Apium graveolens | reverse complement strand
ACTCTATTGGCATGTTCAATTCTTCTGAATAGCATTCAACCATCTTGCGTAAGTTTGTATTAAGTGTTTGTGTTTCAAGTACTGGAATCATGGACATTATGCAGAACTATAGGGGGTAGAAAATTGTTTTAAAAAAGGAAAAAAAGCTGCTTCAAATATTGGTTATTACACCACGATATTCTTTTGTGAAACAATGAGCCACAATTGATTGACACGGGCGTTTCTTTATAGGTGTTGCTGTTGGGGCTGGCTGGCAAGCACTGTGGCATATGTGAACATTACATGCTATTACTTGATCGGAATTCCAATTGGAGTTGTGCTTGGTTATGTTCTCCAGTTTCAGGTTAAAGTGAGTGTTCTCATCACCTTCTTGAGTTCCTTTTATTTGTAAGAATAGAAAACTAATCCTTGTTTGGAAAGCATCCATCAATTGTATTTTTTAGTACACCTATTATAACTAACGTGGCTGAATAACATTAACATAGAGGAACTCAGGAACCTATCTCAAATTACTTGGATGCGAGAATAATAGAGTCCTATTCGACCAAATGATATATCAAATGTGCACATACACCATGCAGTTAAGAGCTAAAGCATGTATATTGCTCAGATTTTCGGAATTTGCTGCCCATTGTCAACTCAGGCACTCTGTTTTCATTAAAAATCTGATTTGTAGGGTGTTTGGGTTGGAATGTTGTTCGGTACACTCACTCAAACTGTTGTACTAATGATAATTACTTACAAGACTGACTGGGAGAAACAGGTAATGTGATTGCCTTTTTTATCCTTATACTATAATGATCTTTCCAGGTTTGAGTATGCGCTAACAACTTTGTTATATCGGCAGGTATCAGCTGCTAAACTCCGAGTAAAGAAGTGGTCTGTAGGATCTGACCAACAAGCTGAAGGAGATGAACAAAATGCACGAAATTGAGAAATTTTATGACTTGGAAATAATTAGCTTAAACAAATTTAATAATAAGTTTTATTTACCCAAGTTAATTTTAGTAGGTGGGAGTCAAAAATCCTGCATCCCACCTTTTGGCTTCTTGCTGCAATTGTATAATTGCAATGGTATAACCTTCATATGTGAAGGTCTGATTTTCCTCCAACATATAATCCATTTGGGTGGAGCATTGGGGATTTGGACTGTCATCCTGTTTGTTGGAAAAATTATATCGAAAAATTTATATGATCTGAAACTTGTATAAAAAGAAGTAAAGTGAGGTAAATATCATGAAATATAGGCTATAGCCTATAGCCTAAAAGTTGGGTCAACAAAAACTTCCATTTATCTTTCGTTTAAACAATAAAATGAAAAGGTCAAATACCGTCTAAAGATCACGAAATATAGGATAAGAGTCCGGTCAATAAAAAGACATACCCTTTATTCACTTCAGGTAAAATGTAACTTGTACATTATAATTTGAACATGTTAAATTTAATATTGTCTTGATAAAATCCCCCGCATGTTTTACTAGAAAAATGCCATGCAAAGATCAAGAGATATATGGGCTAAACTCTGGGTCAACAATAAATATATGTGAATCTGCAGCAGTTCAATTAATAAAACGTTAGTTATAGATTAGTACTAATTATGTTTTCAAAATTATCAGACAATATATAGCATGAAATACCAAGGAATTTGGTGCACAATACGAATCCTTAATTGTATATCAATTACTATATCTTCACTATAGCAGACATGGAGCATACTGTGAATAAAAGGTTGTGAGACAAGTTCGAAAGCCAGAAGATGTTGATGAGGGCAGTCCCAATTAGACAGAATATGGATGGAGTCCAAGAAAATGTGGATTGTGGCTGCTCCTGCAATTTTTACAAGATTTTCAACATTGGAGCTAATGTTATCAGCAGGCATTCATAGGTCATATTGGATCCACAGAGCTGCTGCTTTCGCTCTCGTCTCCACTGTTCTGCTCAGATTTGCAATCGGCATACTGGTTAATTTGCCATATCTCTTACTCCTATTTTTCTACTATGTTTTCCTTGGACACTGATGAGTGTATTCTACAGTCGAAGGTTGTAATTCGACCATTTTTAATGATTTTAAATTTTAATGGAATATTTTTGCAAACTGTCAGGTAAATTGTTAACTGCGACAAAATAGATTATGACATTATGTAATTAGACTTTGTTTTAAACATGCAGTTGGGCATGGCCAGTGCATTGGAAACACTATTTGGGCAGTCATATGGGGCAAGACAACATGACATGCTCGGAATATATCTTCAAAGATCGTGGCTTATCTTGTTCTTATGCTTAATTGTTCTATCACCATTATTTATCTTCACCTGAAAAATCAAATTTTCAGGTATAAATAAGGATACGTGTGTTGCTGTGCTCTGTTAAAAAAAAAAAAAAAGCAAACACAGATAAACGCACAACCTCACCCCTCAGTTGTTCCCCTCTTTCACGCGTCCCTTCTCTCTCCCGTCTCTCTGTCTCTCCCCTGTTTATATGCTTCAATTTTCAAAAATTCATATCTCACAAACCGTCCGTCCAAATTTTAATTCTTATATATATAAACGATCAGCGCTTCGATACCTACGTATATGTATATATATGCGAGGTTTTGAGAAGAAAATTTGCGGAGCATATTTTTCGTTTTAATTTATTTTCGGGGCATAGAAAAGGAGTTTGACGGTGTTGATTACTCCACATGACATCTCAGCGTATATATGTCTATGACTATTAATTTCGGATTTTTCTGAAAATATTTTCCGAACATCAGATAATCTCTTCGAGATGTCGAGTTCTCTACAGCTTAATTGGAGATCTCGAAGTGAAGAAATTTCTCTAAGTACAGAATTGCAGAACAGTTCAATATCCAAGGTTGCAAATCAACAAACAATTCACACAGCTGGATTGACAAGTCTACAAAAAGCAGCTTGAGAGATGTGCAAGATTAATGGTGAAGATTAACTGACAAAGGAGGATCAACCAATACACAGTGGATGAAGATATGTTAATCTAGATATGGAAATCTCACTTTTCCCTTAAATAGAAGTGATTAGTGACAGGTTAGAAAAGCGATTAGGACTTCTTATTGTTCACTGTGTAAACCAAAGTTAACTATCGTATAAAGTTAACTGAGGTCTTTGTTTAAGATAGGACTGAATAGATTAAAAATTGTAATTCTCTCTCAAGAAAGAAGCTAAGTTCTAAACCAAGAACTTAGAGATTTTGTAGCAAAACACTGCTTGATTTTTAATATAAAATTAAGTGAGTTTTGAAGATCTTTGTTTTACATATTTGTATTGTTATTTATGTTTAACATCTATTCTACAAAATCATTGATAACAACCAACTGATAAACCCAAAGTCGATTAAAAAGTAAACATTTAAGCCAAAACACATTCACCCCCCCTCTGTGTTGTATTCATATCTAACAAGTGGTATCAGAGCAAAATCTGAAAGTAAACAGATTAGATCTTGGAAAAATGAATACACAGAAAATCAGTAGTATCAAGATTCCTCCCTTTGATAAGGCCAACTACACTTTATGGAAAAAGAAAATATTGTTGTTGATAAGAATGGCCAATCACCTTTACATTCAGATCCTCAAGAATGGGCCCTTCACTCCTATGGTTAGAGTTGAGGAAACCACAGATGGAGACATGGTTATTCCAACTCATTATGCTCCCAAGGATGACTCTGAGTATACTGAAACTGAAATAGAGAAAGTTTCCCTAGACAGTGCTTTGCAACTGATACTAATTGAGTCACTTGACAATGTAATGTATAATAACATTGTCAACTGTGACACTGCTAAACATATATGGGAAAAGATTGAGATACTCTGTGAAGGAACTGAGGAGGTTAGGTCAAATCAAAGAAGGATATTGATTTCTCAGTATGAGGGTTTTATGGCTAAACCAAAGGAAGGTATTACTGATGTGTTTGAAAGGTTTAATAAGCTGATAAATGACTTGCAGCTTCATGATAAATTTTATGATGTTGAAGAAGTGAATTTGAAGTTCTTGCTTACTCTCCCTGATCATTTGCAACAAAAGATCTCTGTAATCAGAGAAGGAAGGGATTTGAGTAGAATCACACTGGAAGTGCTCTATGGGGTTCTGAAAACTTATGAACTTGAAATGATTCAAAAGAAATCATTAAGGGCTGGTCAAGGATATGTAATGGATGGCTCAAGTGCACTGATTGTGAATGATGGCCATACCTCTAATGATGGGCAAAGATCCCAAACTCCAGAAATTTCTACAAGTGAGAAAAGAGTCAATGACACTAAAGAGCAAGCCATACTGGAATTGGATGAAGAAGATGAGTTCTACACTCTTGATGAGCTTGATGAGCTAGACAAATCAATGGTTTACTTGGCTAGAAAATTCTCTAACATTAGAGTGAAGAAACCAAGATTTTTCAAGAGCAAAGAACAGTCCTTCAACAAAGACAACAACTGGAAAGGAAAAGGGAAGTACACTCCTGATAGCAAAACTGGCTACAAAACTAGATATGTTGATAGATCAAACATAAGGTGCTTTAAGTGTGATGAGTTGGGCCATTTTGCTAAAGAATGTAGGAAACCCAAAAAGGCAAAGAAAGATAAAGCTTATCTTGAATTGGAAGCAAAATATGATGCTCTTCTAAAGAAGTAACAAGGGAAAACTTATATTGCTGAGGGCAAAAGCTGGGATGATTCAGATAATGATGAAGATGAAGAAGTTGGAAACTATGCACTCATGGCCTTGGAGCAAGGAGATTCTTCATCATCTAAATCACAGGTACCAACTTTTACCACAATTGATTTAAATGTGAGTCAATATAAGGAAACTGTTGAAAAGATGAGCACAGAAATGTTCCACATTCATACAAGCATGGTTGCTGCAAATGAGGAAGTTAGCAGATTGAAAAAGATCAATGAAAAACTTGAGAGTGAAAAACAAGAGACTGAATTGTTGTTGTTTGAGCTTGATGCTGCTAAGCAAGAAAATGCATACTTAAAGAACAAATTAAAGTTTGCAAGTGAAATTGAAGCAGTATTGAGAGAAAGGCTGGAGAAGAATGAAGTGAAGCTGAAATCCTTCAAAAATGCTTCTGAGTTGATTGGCCAATATCATGAAAAGAATAAGCCATGTACAAACATTACCATTGGTCTTGATTATGAGGGTTTAAACAACAAAAAGAAGTCTGTCAGTGACAAAGAAAAATCAACTGAAACTGAGAATGTTCCAATTATTTTGAAGAAAGTTGAATCACCTTTGTTCAAGGCATGTGAGGTGAACTTCAGTGAAGAAGAGTTGATCATCAAACAGGAGATAGCTGATGAGGACAAGAAAAAGAAAAATGATGAGACAACTCAGTCTTCCATCTCTGTTGAAACACTAAAAGCCAATCAAGAAACTAAGGAGCCTGTGAAGGAGATTAAAGCTGAAGGGGTCAAAAAGAAAAAGAAGAATAGAAATGAAAAGATTGGGATAAACAAAAGCAATAATTTTGCTTATGTTGCAGATGCTCCTAGAAAGAGGTGTGAGAATTGTGGATCAATGAATTACCTAACTCACCTTTGTAAAAAGATTGTTAGCAATCCACCTGAAGGAGTCTGCAAGTACAATGAAGCTAAGGCTAATGATCCCTATTCATTCTGTGACAAGTTTGACTGCATTCCCTGCAACATGAAAGTGATGAAGAGTTGCCACAAATTGAGAATTGATATCATAGAATCAAAAGTTGGTTCTATATCTGAAAGGGAAACTGCTCAACAGTCTATGAATTCGATTTTATCTGAAATTTCTCATTCTACTTCTGCAAAATCAGTTAACAAGAAGAAAGTGCCCAACACAGCTTGGGTAGCTAAACACACTTAATCCTCATTGTGTGCAGGGCAAAGGAAAGAAGGTCATATGGATCATTGATAGTGGATGTTCCAGGCATATGACAGGTGATAATGCCCTGCTATCACAATTTGAGGAGATGGCTGGCCCTTTGGTGACCTTTGGAGACAACAACAAAGGATTCACAATGGGATATGGCAAGATTGTTTCTGGAAATATTGTCATTGAAGATGTAGCACTAGTTGTTGGATTAGAAGTAAATCTTCTAAGTGTTAGTCAATTTGCAGACAGAAGTTTTCAAGTTATTTTCAACAAAGAAGATTGTGCTTTTATTAGCAAAAAGACTGGTGAAATTGCTCTTAAAGGAGTAACAAAGGGAAGCTTGTTTGTTGCAGACTTAGACTCAACAAATAAGGATGGAGTGTGTTGTTTCTACACCAAGGCATCAGAAGAGCAAAGCAAATTGTGGCATAAGAAGCTATCTCACTTGAATTTCAAAGCAATCAACACCTTAGTCAAGAAGGAGCTTGTGAGAGACATGCCCAGTCTGGAATTTGCTCAACTGGAAGTTTGTGAAGCTTGTCAGAAAGGAAAAATGAAAAGATCAAGTCACAAGTCAAAATCTGTGAATTCTATAAGTGCACCTCTGCAACTTATTCACATGGACTTGTTTGGACCAGTAAATGTCTTGTCCATTTCAAGGAACAAATATGCCCTTGTCATGGTTGATGATTTTTCAAGATACACTTGGGTTGAGTTCATGTACTCTAAAGATGAAACTCCAAACATTATAATTGAGCACATCAAGAAAATTGAGAAGCAATCTGAAGGAAAAGTTAGTGTGAAAAGATTGAGGAGTGATAATGGAACAGAATTCAGAAACTCAATATTAAGTGAATTCTGCAAAAGCAAAGGCATTGTTCAAGAATTTTCAGCAGCTAGAACACCTCAACATAATGGAGTAGTTGAGAGGAAAAATAGAACATTGGTTGAAGCTGCTAGGACCTTGCTACAAGATGCTCAGTTGCCAACTAGTTTTTGGGAAAAGGCTGTTAATACTGCATGCTACACTCAAAACAAATATCTCATCAACAAAGCTCATGACAAATCATCTTACTCAATCATGTCTAACAGGAAGCCTACAGTGAAGCATCTACATGTGTTTGGAAGCAAGTGTTATATTCTAAAAGACAACTCTGAATATGTGGGAAAATTTGGCTCTAAAGTTTTTGAAGCAATTTTTCTGGGATATTCATTGGAAAGAACAGCCTACAAAGTTTATGTGATTGATCAAAAGAAAATTATGGAAAGCACAGATGTGACTTTTGATGATGACAAGTGTCCAGGCTTGGAATGCCTTGATGTAAATGATGTTGAAGCCCTTGCATTTGAGAATGTAACCATTAATAGTGATTCTGATGAGGAAGATGAAGTTGTGGCACAACAAATTACAAATGAAGAGACCTCTGAACAAAATCATGGGAATGAAAGCTCTCTTCAGACACCTGAATTTGATGGCACAAACTCAGGGGCAGAAGGAGAGAATGGAAATGACAGTCATGGTAATACTGAAAAAATGATGAAGGCACTAGTCAACAGAAGCACACTATAAAGTGGGATAGGAGTCATATAGTAGAAGCTATTATTGGTGATCCCTCAGCTGGTGTGAGAACTAGAAGTGCAACTACTAATGAATGCCTACATGCATGTTTTCTATCTCAAGTAGAGCCCAAGAAAACTGAAGAAGCCCTATTGGATCCTGATTGGATATGTGTTATGCAGGAGGATCTGAATCAGTTTGAGAGAAACAAAGTTTGGAAATTAGTCCCTGCACCAAAGAACAGAAGCATAATTGGAACTAAGTGGGTGTATGTGGCGCCCTCCAAACCCGGGTCGGAAGTTTGGGGTCCACACACACACCTTATTAATAACCTGCTTATAACAATGATAAAGATAATAATAATGATATGCAGTGACCCTACTTACTGATTACCACGGACTGCAACAGGTTAAAGTATGCACACAAGTCAACCACACTTACTTATATTACAAACCGTTCAAATCCCAACTATCCAAACTCAGAACTGAGTATTAGACATTATTACAAACTTTTACAAACTCAAATTATCTCAAAAGAAGCCTACTAGCTTAGCTCGATCAACCTGAACCCCTAGCTCTCGCGCTGGACTGGGGATCCTCGTTACCAACCTGTTCCTTCTTAACTGGAAAAGAACATAAACAATATCGCACAAATGAGCTAACTAGCTCAGCAAGTCACAATGACAAAACTGAGAATAATGATCATCAGGTGAAAATGGTTACGATATCAAGTGAATAATGAATTATGATTTAGAATTGGATATTATACTTTCATTTTAAAAACCAAGGTTAGGCTGCTGATCAGTCATGCACTAACCCCGAGCAAAGCACACAGCACTGCTCTAACTACTAGATCCAAGGCTCACATTGGCCTAACTTGACCATTATATGGTCTGACCACGAATCTGGTCCACAATTTTATAAAAACAATCCAATTCTAACATAATAAAAGAATAAGCAGTAATGAACAATAAACAACATCATTAACAATATTGGACGTTCAATAATGAAAATGGTTTCAATCTGCATAGGGATCAATATGGCAGTTTCAAAGCATGGATGCTAGGTAATGAAAGAATTGGATAGCAAAGGAAATAATGTTTCAAGGATTCGGCCTTTCAAAGTATAGGATACAATGGTTTGAGTGTGCAAGCAATCTGGTTCAGTGTTTGATATTTAGTTTGTATGCATTTGTGGAGCAGTATCGTATCTGGGTGCACAACAATCAATGGTTTAGAAAGAATAAGGTTTACGGCTCAAGATCAATAACTGGAATCAGGGTTTAGGGTTCAGTGCTTCAAAGCACTTGCAATATCAAACAAGACTATCAATCACTACAATATCTCGAGAAAGTTCAGAATACTGCACTCGCTTTCAATCACCATTGTCTTACTCCTCGACTACCTGTTTCCCTTTCCTACGCCTTGCTTCTTCTTCTCACATATCATAAGTATCTATCAATATTCAACTTGCACAATTCTATTCGACACATACTTCTATCTACCCTTCATTTCACCCAAATCCGATTAACGGATTGAAAGTTACGCAATAAACAAGTAACATCGAATACATAGACCGACAGTTAACCAATCATGTCACATATAGCACATAACACATCACATAATCAATGATATAATGTTTATAAAGAAGTTTCGGGTCATAAACAAGCTTTTGGATATTTAAAATGATTTTTAAAATATTTTTCGGAATTAAAACAGATCGTTGAATCAATTTCGAAGTAGTAAACAGGGTTCGGTTGGCCAATTCTGGCTTCAAAACAATTTTATAATAATTATCGAGCCTTGAAAACAATTTAAAATAATATTTTAAAGCTCGAAACTATTTTTCGGAATTTTTAAATCATTTTTAAATATTTAAATCTAATTAAATAATTAATTAAAATCAATTAATAATTAATTAAATCAATTAATCAATTAATTTTCGAATTAATTGACTAATTAATCAATTAAAAATTAACTGAAATTAATTAACTAATTAATTCAGATTTATTTTTGAATTAAATATAATTTTTGGAATTAAAATAATAATTTTTGGAATTTTCAGAAATTAAAATCGAATTTTTTTAATTAAAATAAATAGGAAATATGATTTTAAATAATTTATAAACAGGAATCCAAAATATGCAAACTCTGGAAACCTGGGGGACTAAACTGTTTCTTCCCCAAAAGTCCAGGGGCCTGTTTGCAATTTTGCAAACCCCCGCCGTCGACTCGCCGGAGTGTGGCCGGAGAACATGATTCCGGCCACCTCAGGCCACCAAACTGTCCAGAATTAATCTACACATTACCAGGAACTTATTTATGCAATCAAAACACATCAATCATCCCTGTCCTGGCCCGAAATTGGCCAAGAACATTGTCGGTTTCCGGCGAACATCGAAAATCTTCAAAACACAACTCCCTTCGATTCAAGCATCCTCTGTTAACGAGCTATATACCAATCGATTGCAAATTTCATAAGGAACATAATCCACTATAAATTAACAGCTAATAACCCCTAAATCAGAAAGCCCCAAATTTCAATTGAAAACATTCATATAGGTTATAAACCCTATTTTAAAATTCGAGAATTAAACCCACTTTTGAGCATGTTATTGAACTCCAAATCAGACGTATGACATATGAAAATCATCAGGAAAACAAGCTCTATAACATGCAATCATCAAATCATACAAACAATCATTCGAACAGAAATTCATATTTTTAATAAAATTAATTAGAAAATAAATAATTTTTCAGAAAATAAACCTTGATTTCTACAGTGATTTGGAACACAGAATTTGATAGAACAACTCAAGACCTTCGTTTTGAGTACTCGAGCTTTTCAAACGGACTCCGGTAACACCTCCGATTGTTGGTTTGATTCTCAGAAAGGTTTATGAATTTGGGGTTTTTCTCTGGAAAATTATATATTAGCTGACTGCAAATGATTTTGATACGAAATAAAATACAATAAAAGGCTATTTATAATTACGGAAAATTAGTATCCCGTTGGATCATTCCAGATGTAAAACGGTACGTTTATTTATAAAAACTGATCCAAACGGTATCGGTTTTCGGGACAATTATCCAAATCAGTACAATTTGTATTGCGGTCTTGGTCTCAGCGCCTGGTTACACGCACTACGAGGTGATAATTGGGATTGTTTAATAAAAAGCTCCCATTTATCGAAAATACGAGTTTTATTCATTTACCGAGATGAATATTGTATCGAAAATGTTGCGCCGGGACCCGCGCAGGACAAACCGTACGCCGGATCGAAAAAGTCAAAACATGAAATATGCTCGGAATATTACAATTAGGTTAGGAAGGAATTCTCGGAAGAGTTTCGGGTTCAAAAAACGTAACCACGGATGACGTCGGTTGGTTCCCGTTTTTATAAAATAGATTTAAATACTTGGAAAAAGATTTTATAAAATTCATATGATTCCTATAAATTTATAAATCAACATAAAAATAATTAGGAAGATATGACAATTATCTATATTTTATTTTGGACATATAAAAATTAAAATACTCAATTAATAATATTTTTAAACATTCAAACACATTTAACACGTAACAAATAATTCACAGAATAGATACTGAACACATATTATAATTATTTATTAGCAAAAATAATTACACGATATATCCCGGATATTACATCCTTCCCCCATTAAAAGGATTCTGTCCTCAGAATCTCCTAAGAAAACAAACGAGGGTACTTTTCTCTCATATCACTTTCTAACTCCTAGGTTGACTCTTCAACCTTTGGGTTTCTCCATAATACTCTTACTAGCTTTACCACTTTATTTCTCAATACCTTCTCTCTTTCCTCTAGAATCTCTATCGGACTTTCTACATATGAGAAATCTTCCTGAAGCTCTATTGGCTCATATTCTATTACATGCCTGGAGTCTGGATTATACTTCTTAAGCATCGATACGTGAAAAACATTGTGAATATGCTCCATGTGCGGAGGTAACGCCAATTCGTAAGCTACTTTTCCAACGCGCTTTAGAATCTCAAAAGGTCCGACATATCTTGGGCTCAGCTTTCCTTTCTTTCCAAACCTCGTTAGTCCCTTCCACTGTGATACTTTCAGTAATACCAAGCTTCCTTCTTCGAATTCCATGTCTTTCCTTGACTGGTCTGTATATTTCCTTTGACGGTCTTGTGCGGCTATCAATCTCTTTTGGATAATTTCCACCACTTCTTTTGTCTGCTGTACTAGTTCAGGTCCAAGTATTTTGCGTTCTCCTACTTTGTAAGTCATATGTCATAGCCTATTTGTATATTCGAGGATTCAACTCAACTCAAATAAGAATGTAATAAGTAAATAGTGGATCTACCGTCAGAGAGATCTCGCAAAGTAACATATGTCAGAGGATTCAGAAACAAGGTTCATCTACAGACTTGGGAAGAAGCTCAAGAAATTGATTAAGCCTCAGTGATGCAAATCAAGATTGTGGATTTAATCAAGTGACAGAGATCTCGTCAGATTATCATTAATTACAAGGATTTAATCTGAAGAAAATCAAAGTATCAAAGTCAAGACATGAAGAAACGTCACGGAAGTCAGTCACTCATGAACCAGACAGTACATCGAGTGTCAACATTGAAGTGGTGGAATTGATTCATAATTGACAGTGATTTTCAGAAGATTTTCGGAAGAATGGTTGCTGCTCAAGATTAGTATTAATTCTCTATTAATTAATTAAGTCATATAATTTAATTAAGAAAATAAATTATATCTGCAAAGATTAATTTATTGATTAATTGAATTAATTGATTAATTAATTCTGAATTAATATTAAGGTTTTTCAGAATTTTAATTGGATTAAAATCTGCATTAAATCAGCAAGACAATTGAAAATGAACTAGCATGACAATCATGATTGTCATACCGATTGTCATGCCAGGCCATTTTCAATAGTCTCACCGAAAGTTATACTGGGAGGAGATTGTCTTGCTAGTTCATTCTGATAGTCTTGCAAGTTCATTTGATTGTCATACCGAAAGTCTTGCTAGCTGTTGAGATTGTCTTGCTAGTTCAAAGGATAGTCTCACCGAAAGTCCTACCAGCTATGGGATTGTCATTCCAGTTCATTCCATTCTGTTGATTGATTAAAAAGACAGAAGCAGCCATTCAAGAATTAACAATCCAACAGAAAAGAAGTCAAGAACATACAGAGAGAAAAAGCAGCCAAATATTTCATCTTATATGCTAATTCAAGATCACAATTTCTAGTTTGTAATGTTAAATCCAATCAACTAGAAATCATTCTCTTGTTCTTGTGTAACAATCTAGCGGATCAAAATCCCTAGAACTTAATCTCAAATTGCGTTTAGCATTTGAATCTTTTTATTACAAAAATAGAAAAAGTTCATGTCGAATTTATTCTAGATTTGTGATAATTAATTTGAGATTAATTCCTTGTAATCGATACAGTTGTTGTAACACCTTTCAAGTTTAATAAAAGTTTTATTTAACTTGAATTTTGTTTCACATTTTTTATTCCGCATTTAATTCGATTATTCGGTACTGTTTGTATTCAACCCCCTTCTACAAACACATTGGGACCTAACAATTGGTATCAGAGCCTTCTGATTAACGAACAAATCAAGATCCTAGACTTTGGGGATTTTTCAACTCCTTGAATTTTTATTCATTCAAAAATTCATAATGACTTCACAAAAAGTTGGAACCATTAAAATTCCACAATTTGATAAAGAGAATTATATTATGTGGAAGAAGAAGATGCTCTTATTTTTACAAGTGGCAAATCCCAAATATTCAAACTTGTTAAAGAAGGGGATAAGAACTCCGATGGTTATTGAACCGGAGGTGATAGTAGATGATGTTGTGATCACCAAAGCCTGAACCTATCCTAAAGATCCTGAGGATTTTTCTCCTGCTGAAAAAGATGAAGCCTTCTTGGATGCCAGCCTTCAGTTAATTTTAATTGATTCCCTTGATCCCTTGATGAACAGACATGTGATGAACTGTAAAAATTCCAAACACATGTGGGAAACTATTGAGGTGATCAATGAAGGCACAGAGGAAGTTAGGGAGAACAAGTTGGAGATCCTAACCTCTGAGTATGAACATTTCAAATCAAATCCAGGAGAAGGAATTACTGAAGTGTTTGAGAGGTACAATGCGTTGATCAACAACCTGAACATCAATGGAAAATTTTATTCAATCAGGGAGGTCAACAAAAAGTTCCTTTTAACACTACCAACTCATCTTGAACATAGAATCACTGCCATTAGAGAAGCTAGAGATCTGAGTGAGATTTCTTTGGACAGGCTCTATAGAGTGTTAAAAACCTATGAGTTGGAGCAGATTCAATAGAAGGAAGTCTACGGGAAGGATAGAATGGTCAGCACATCTAATGCACTTGTAGCTGAAGGTCAACAACAACAGCAATCTCAACAATTGGAGAGAATGGTACAGTGTTCCAAGGCTGAGGAAAATATGTTAGTAGCAGAATATGATCCTCCTACTACAAATCAATCAAGTGATGATTTTTATTCCTTGGAAGAGCTGGAGCAATTGGAAGACGAGTCAATGGCCCAAATTGTCAAGAGATTCTCCCATGTCAGATTCAAGAGGAATCCCAAGCTTAAGTACAAGTCCAACTACAACAAATTCCAGAAAGGTGGATCTTCATCCTCTAACACCAGCAGTGGTGGATACAAAACAGGGATGGTTGATCGGAGCACCATTAGATGCTATAACTGCAATGAGTTGGGACACTTTGCCACAGAATGTAGGAAGCCAAAGCAAGTAAGAAAGAACTCTGAAAGGGCTTATATGGCAAAAGGAAGAAGCTGGGATGATACTGACAGTGAAGATGAAGATGAAGGAAATCTTGCTCTTATGGCTATTGATGGAAAAGCTTCATCATCAAGAATAGAGGTAAAACTTTCTGATGCTGAAATAGTTTATCATCTAAGAGGTAACTTAGATTGTGCACGTCGTGATAATGAACTGTTAAGTTTACAGATCACAGACCTTGAGAAAGAGGTCAATGAATTAAGACTTGTGCACATTAATCAAGACAAATTAAAAGAACAAGTATCATTTATAGAGAATAGAGTTGACTGTTATAAAAAACTCGAAACTATTCTCAAAGACAAGATCACCGGTCTTGAGACTAAGGTTAGAGCCTACTTCAATTCTTGTTCGAAGGCTAAAGAGTTCTACAGTAAGCAATCCGTTAATCAAACATATGGAATAGGTTATGATTACAATGTTGCTATTGGAGAATTAGGCATAAACTCCCTTTCTCGTGTTTGTGCTAATGGGAGGGAAGTACCACATGTGCTTAAGGGTGTTGATGAACCCCTCTATAAACCATCAATTGCTGAACCATTTGATACGACCTCTTCTGTTATTCAAGAAGAAATACGTGCTGAAGATCTTGCTAATGAGAAGGTTGTTTCCAAGTCAAGTGTGTCGAAAGTTCCAGTCAAAGTTGTGCAAGCAACTGAGACTAACTCAGACACATATGAGTTGGATAACAAAAATGCCATGTCTATCATGCATAAATTGCCTGCTGTTAATCACTCTCATAAAGCATGTGGTGTTTCTAATTGTATGTCTTGTGCTTTTAATATGATGTATGCTTATTTTAATGGTAAGCATGTTTCTAATGATAAGACTACTCCTCGTCAGCATGTGAATAACAAGAAGCATGATAGGTCTAAGACTGTCAGTCCTTCTAAGGCTAGAAAGGAGACATTTGTGCCTAAGCTTAAACAGAAAGTTGTTAAGGCTGTTTACAAGGTCAAATGTTCAGTCATTGAGAAAGTTGAGACAATTAAAATTAAAAATGTTGTTTTGCCTGACAAAGGACAATTCTACAAGTATGTCGGGCCCAACCAAGTTTGGGTTCCGAAGAAGGTCTAATCCATTTGTAGTGCAGGGCATTAAACAGGTGTAACCGGTAGTGTGGATTCTTGACAGTGGATCATCAAGACATATGACCGGAGATAGAGCCCTGCTATCAAATGTGGATTGAGAAAGCTGGCCCACTGGTTACCTTTGGAGATAACAGCAAAGGTTTATCCGAGGGATATGGCTGTTTGCAAGCTGGTAATGTTATCATTGAACTTGTAAATAGTTTCTATATTTTTGCTATATTTATATAAGTTTTTATTTGTATTTTCTGTAATTGTAAATATTGTATGATATATGAAATTGAATGTTGATATCTTGTTGATAGATATTTGGTATTTAATTCACTGATATTTGTTTTTATTATTATTATTTGTATTGTATTATTTTTTTTATTTTTTTATTTTTTATTTTATTTTAAATGTTATGCAACATAACAATTAGTATCTAAAGTACTTGACAAGTATCGGTCAATGATATGTTGTTAACATTATGTTACAGATATTTGTAAGCTTTTGACATGAATGAGAATTACTTAGACTTTACCCTAAGTGATCAATGTTTTATCAAAAACTCATTCATATTAAAAAAAACAAAATCAAACTTCTTTCTACATTAGTGATTTCTTATTTCATGTAAAATCCTTTGAAATCACTATTGTACATCATTACTCTCAAAAGATTAAATGTATAATTTTCATTCATTATAAATCTTAAATACATTTTATCTCTATAGTGCCATATATTATGTGTTACAGGTTCAGTCTCCAATGACTTTCTTTCATTGACAGTCATGAGGTTGAAAACCCACAACGTCTATCCCAGACTGTAAAGACAAACACAAAAACAGAACCAACACTCTCTTACCACTAAATGTAGTATGAATAAGCGTGAGGGAGATAGTGCCTTAGTGCACCACATAAGGAAGGTTCTGTAGTCAACCCAGTAGCTCTGTCTCCTACAAAGATGAGTAGTATTTAAATCGAGACAACTGCTAACCCCCATACATCTTCTCAAAAAGATGTAATGGCTGAAAAGGCACAAAAACAGTTACTAGATTCATTCTCTCAACAGGGTGCATCTATTGAAATTTGCCTGTCGGTCAGGGTATCCGATGTAGTGTCACCATCTCAAATATAAACAATTCTTGATGCACAAGGAAAGATTACACACACAAAGGATGAGTTGACGGAAACAAGAGTTTTGACCATTTTAAGGTCAGATTCGATTGTTCAAGGTTCGTTAATGGACCAATTGACTTTACAGGTGTTAGGAGAGGATACTGATCCAAAAGCCATATGTCAGTGGTCAGTGTCTACCTCCCCAGGCTTAAATCCCCTGGATGCATCTGCGGATAGTGGATCTGACATAGGTGCAGATCGGCAACTTGTTGACAATGATTCAGATATTACCTGATGAGTCACAAGGAAATGTCTTCACAGACATTAGAAGGGAACTTTGATCTTTATGCTAAATTCTTTGGATCATTGTTTACCTTCCCAGAATTCAAATCTGGAACCTTAAAAGGGAAACTAGCAACTTGTAGATTATGACTCAGATTCATCTGACGAGTTTAACAAGGATGGGGATTTGCGAACTCCCATTGCACCACCTGTGACCTCCTTAAGGATGGCTAAGGTGATTTTCCTTGCAGGTACAGCTGGATTATGGAGCTATGAGAGAAGAGTGATACACTTGTGAGAATGAGTGTAAACACGAGTGGAGAGAAGAGTGAAACACATGTGAGGTACACTGAACAGAATCACACACTCACAGTGAGGAAGAAAGAGAAACTTCTTATTATTTCTTTTCCAACCAAGTGATATATGAGAGCTCCTTCAGACGACGGCATACATTCCTTCTTTAAGGGGGAGATAAAAGCTTAAGTAATAGTTTGGAGGATTCCTCAACTAAGGGGGAGAAATAGCAGGGAGTAAGAAAAAGATCCTACATGTACACTACACCACACCATTGTTGTTTGTAACTACGGATCCTATTGTACGGGAGAGGTGGTAAACACAAGGTGATTTTCTAGTAAAGGAAGAAGCTGTTTTCAAAAGGGGAGTACCATTGGTTTTTATCTGCGGATCCTATTGTACGGGAGAGGTGGTAAACGAAGGTGATCTTCTTTAATCAGTTGATTCTCATAGGGGGAGAAGCAAGAGAGATATGGGCTTCTCAACAGGAAATGTGGTTGTACAAATGAAAATGAAACTACTTGAAGATATGTTCAGTCTAGAGGAACATCTACTTGGAATCTGGAAAATGTTAAATCTAGTCCAGAACTTTTCTACTATTTACTTTGCATTTCTTTTTATATCTTTTTCTTATTTGTTAGTTGAGTTATCCTCTAGGTATTTGTGTGTTATTGTCTAACAAACAAATAGGGGGAGATTGTAAGTCATATGTCATAGTCTATTTGTATATTCGAGGATTCAACTCAACTCAAATAAGAATGTAATAAGTAAATAGTGGATCTACCGTCAGAGAGATCTCGCAAAGTAACATCTGTCAGAGGATTCAGAAACAAGGTTCATCTACAGACTTGAGGAGTTAATTCACTGGAAGAAGCTCAAGAAATTGATCAAGCCTCAGTGATGCAAATCAAGATTGTGGATTTAATCAAGTGACAGAGATCTCGTCAGATTATCATTAATTACAAGGATTTAATCTGAAGAAAATCAAAGTATCCAAGTCAAGACATGAAGAAACGTCACTGAAGTTAGTCACTCATGAACCAGACAGTACATCGAGTGTCAACATTGAAGTGGTGGAATTGATTCATAATTGACAGTGATTTTCAGAAGATTTTCAGAAGAATGGTTGCTGCTCAAGATTAGTATTAATTCTCTATTAATTAATTAAGTCATATAATTTAATTAAGAAAATAAATTATATTTGCAAAGATTAATTTATTGATTAATTGAATTAATTGATTAATTAATTCTGAATTAATATTAAGGTTTTTCAGAATTTTAATTGGATTAAAATCTGCATTAAATCAGCAAGACAATTGAAAATGAACTAGCATGACAATCAGGATTGTCATACCGATTGTCATGCCAGGCCATTTTCAGTAGTCTCACCGAAAGTTACACTGGGAGGAGATTGTCTTGCTAGTTCATTCTGATAGTCTTGCTAGTTCATTTGATTGTCATACCGAAAGTCTTGCTAGCTGTTGAGATTGTCTTGCTAGTTCAAAGGATAGTCTCACCGAAAGTCCTACCAGCTATGGGATTGTCATTCCAGTTCATTCCATTCTGTTGATTGATTAAAAAGACAGAAGCAGCCATTCAAGAATTAACAATCCAACAGAAAAGAAGTCAAGAACATACAGAGAGAAAAAGCAGCCAAATATTTCATCTTATATGCTAATTCAAGATCACAATTTCTACTTTGTAATGTTAAATCCAATTAACTAGAAATCATTCTCTTGTTCTTGTGTAACAATCTAGCGGATCAAAATCCCTAGAACTTAATCTCAAATTACGTTTAGCATTTGAATCTTTTTATTACAAAAATAGAAAAAGTTCATGTCGAATTTATTCTAGTTTTGTGATAATTAATTTGAGATTAATTCCTTGTAATCGATACAGTTGTTGTAACACCTTTCAAGTTTAATAAAAGTTTTATTTAACTTGAATTTTGTTTCACATTTTTTATTCCGTATTTAATTCGATTATTCGGTACTGTTTGTATTCAACCCCCCTTCTACAAACATATTGGGACCTAACATACTTCATCCCAATACACTGGAGATTTGCATTTGCGTCCATAAAGGGCTTCATAGGGTGGCATCCCAATACTGGCATGATAACTGTTGTTATAAGCAAATTCTACCAGAGGTAAATGCTCGTCCCAACTTCCTTTGAAATCAATAGCACAAACACGCAACATATCTTCAATCGTCTGGATCGTTCTTTCACTTTGGTCATCCGTCTGTGGGTGGTAAGCTGTACTTATATTCAGTCTTGTTCCCAAGCATTGTTGAAAACTCCTTCAAAATCTTGAATTAATTCTTGGATCTCAATCAGATACAATAGACACAGGAACTCCATGACGAACTTCGATTTCCTTCAGGTACATATGGACCAACTTGTCGAGCGAAAATCTTTCATTTATAGGAAGAAAATGAGCTGACTTGGTAAGTCTATCCACTATAACCCAAATGGCATCATGATTAGCCCTTGTCCTTGGTAATCCAACTATGAATTCCATGGCAATATGTTCCCACTTCCACTCTGGAATCTCCAATGGCTGTAGCAATCCACTTGGTCTTTTATGTTCGGCTTTAACTATCTGACATGTATAACATCTGCTAACCCATTCCGCAATTTCCCTCTTCATATCTGGCCACCAATAATTTTCCTTTAAATTTCTGTATATTTTGGTACTCCCTGGATGGATTGAATACCTTGAATTATGTGTTTCCTGTAAAATTTCATTCTTCAGCTCCATCACCGGTGGAATCCAAATTCTAGAAGAAAACCTAAGAATACCTTGATCATATTTCTGCGTGCACAATTCCTCACCTACCAAATGATTTATATCTTGATCCATTACATCTTCCTGACACTTCTTTATTTTCTCTAACCACTCCGGCTGGAAAGTCATACTGTATATTTCTGCTTCATCAGGCTTGCAAACTCTAATTTCCAATTCCAGTTTCTGAAATTCCTTATATATCTCTTCAGGTACTGATAACACATTTAACTTTTCCTTCCGACTCGATGCGTCTGCTACAACGTTTGCTTTACCGGGATGATAATTAATAGTGCAGTCGTAATCCTTGATCAATTCTAACCATCTCATTTGCCTCATATTAAGTTCCTTCTGTGTAAATATATATTTCAAGCTTTTGTGATCCGTGTAAATCTCGAACTTTTCTCCATACAGATAATGTCTCCATATCTTCAAAGCAAAAAGTATAGCTGCTAGCTCCAAATCATGAGTAGGATATTTCTGTTCATGTGGTTTTAATTGCCTTGACGCATATGCAATCACCTTATCGTGCTGCATTAGAACGCATCCTAGTCCTTTATGAGAAGCATCGCTATAAATTACAAAATTCCCTTGATCGTCTGGAAGTGACAAAACAGGTGTTGTGATTAATTGTTGCTTCAATTCCTGAAAACTTTCTTCGCACTTATCGTTCCATATAAACTTTTCATTCTTCCGTGTAAGCTTTGTCAATGGTATTGCAATCCTTGAAAATTTTTGAACGAATCGACGATAATATCCCGCTAATCCCAAGAAACTTCTTACCTCGGTGGGTGTTTTCGGTCTTTCCCAATTTGTAATGGCCTCAATCTTTGCTGGGTCTACCTTGATCCCTTCATTACTGACTATATGTCCTAAGAACTGAACCTCCTGTAACCAAAATTCACACTTCGAGAATTTAGCATATAACTTCTTTTTCCTTAAAATCTCTAAAGCTGTTCTCAAATGTTCCGCATGATCCCCTTCCGCCTTTGAATAAATCAAAATATCGTCTATAAACACAATAACGAACTTGTCCAAGTATTTCTTGAAAATTCTATTCATCAGGTCCATAAACGCTGTCGGGGCATTGGTCAATCCAAAAGACATCACTAAAAATTCGTAATGTCCATACCTTGTTCTGAAAGCTGTCTTTGGTATATCTTCTGGCTTAATCTTGAGTTGATGATATCCCGATCTTAAGTCAATTTTGGAGAAAAACTTGGCTCCCTTCAATTGGTCAAATAGATCGTCAATTCTGGGTAACGGATACTTGTTCTTGATTGTAAGCTTGTTGAGCTCCCTATAGTCGATGCACAGTCTCATACTTCCATCTTTCTTCTTGATAAATAATACCGGGGCTCCCCACGGGGACACACCAGGTCTGATTACTCCTTTCTCTAACAGCTCTTGCAATTGCTTCGCTAGCTCTTTCATCTCATCGGGCGCCATTCTATACGGGGCCTTGGATACTGGTTCCGTTCCAGGTGCTAAGTCGATTGTAAACTTAATTTCTCTATCTGGAGGAAGTCCTGGTAACTCGTCGGGAAACACGTCTGGAAATTCATTCACTACTGGAATATCTTCAAGTTTCGTTGGCTCCTGACTCCTATCAATCACATATGCCACGAAATGCTCGCATCCTTGTCTTAGTAACTTCTTGGCTTGAATCATCGTTAAGAACTTCTTTACTTATTTCGGGCCCTTGAACGTTACTATTCTTTCGTCTGGCGTCTTCACCATTACCTTCTTATTTCGACAATCTATCTGGGCATCGTGCTTAGATAACCAATCCATTCCTAAGATAACGTCAAATTCTCCTAACTTAAATGGTATCAAATTTACACAAAACTTACTACCAGAAATCTCAATCTCACAATTCCCACAAACTTGATTAACAGATACTCGTTCTTGATTTGCTAATTCCACAGTCATTATTTCATTTAAATATTCAACTGGGCAATTTAGATTACTAACAAAATCTTGTGAAACAAACGATCGAGTTGCTCTCGAATCTATTAACACTTTGGCATATAAAGAATTCACATTAAGTGTACCTGCCACGACATCAGTATCCTGGATAGCATCCTTTACAGACATATCAAAAACTCTGGCCCTTGGAGTCTCATTCACTGCTGGAGTAGATCCCATAATCCTCAATGCATTACTGACTGGGGTTGGTGTCTTGCAATCCCTGGATATATGTCCTGGCTTCCCATATTTAAAGCACGTAAATCCAATGGCTGGAACCTTCACTGTTGGATTCCGGATAGGATGATCCTTATTTGCTGGCTCTCTTACTGGCTGATTTCGGCACTCCCTTGAATAGTGCCCTTTCTGATTACACTTGAAACAAACTATATTTAACTTATTACAAACTCCTCCATGCTTCTTCTCACATACCTGACAATCTGGAAAAGTTAATCTCAACTGATTTGGCTGATTCGCATTAACTTGACGGTTGCCCTGGCTTCCGTCGCCTGCATTTTGTCTCTTAAAATTAAAATTTCTTCCTGGCTGAAACTTGCCCTTCTTAAAATTTGGAAACTTCCCTGGTTGTGACTGATCTTCATTCCCTTCAAATTTCCTTTTCTTGCTTTCTTTCTCCTTTTGTGACATCTCACTCTCTGTCTCTGCAATCATAGCCTTCTGTACAACTCCTGCATAGGTATCCAATTCAAAAATGACTACCTTCTCTCTGATCCATGGCTTCAAACCTTGCTGGAATCTCTTAGCTTTCTTCCTGTCAGTATCCACATATGACGGCACATACCTTGACAATTCCTCAAACTTACTCTCATAATCCGCCACCGACATATTCCCTTGCTTTAATTCTAAAAACTTCAGCTCCATCTGGTATTGGACAAACTGAGGAAAATACTTTTCTAAAAATAACTCCTTAAACCTCTCCCAAGTAATAACATTTGTTCCTTCCAACATCTTCATCATCTCCCACCAATAGGTGGCCTCATTCTTCAAATTGTAACTTGCAAACTCAACCTTATGTTCGTCCTTTACTTTTACTAAGGAAAATGCCTTCTCTATCTCCTTTAACCAAACATTTGCTTTAATCGGTTCTAAGGAACCCTTGAATTCTGGTGGGTTTACTACCTGAAAAGTTTTGAAAGTTACCTGGGGATTGGTTTGTCTTTGTTGTTGTTGTGCCAGGTGAACTGTTTGTTGGGCCAAGATTTGAAGAATCTGGACTATTGCTGGGTCTATAGGTCCTGAGTTTGCATTCTGGTTTGTATCATCTTGGTTGTTATTATTGTTGTTGTCAGTTTCTTCATTCTGGGTGTTGGTGCGGGTATTTCTTCTAGGAGGCATTTTCTGTAAAGAATCAAATAACTTATTTAGCTTTTAAATCAAATTCTTTGCATAAAAGAAAAGTTTTGTAAAATAGAAATATCTCTTTTTGAACACAGTTGTAACAGTTGAACTAAGTAAATTGCATGCTTCTTTACAGAATATAAACAGTTATGAAAAACAGGGTACATGGTATCACAGGGGTATAACTGGTGCAATAAATAAGGTAAGGTAAAATAGGTGCAGTAAAATAAATGACAATACTGGAAAGGAAAAAGGTACTGATATATATAGATCACAAGTTTTGGGTAGTACAAGCGTAAAGACGCTTCGAAAGTAAAAGCAAAAAGGGTACAACAACCTACTCACTAGTTAGCATAGCTAGCCTATAAATACAACCCAAAAGTCTACTGATACACACTACACACTACTGTACATACTACACAACCATAATAACACTGCTCAACATCTCTGTCTTTGGATCTCTGACTCAACTTCAAGGAAACTTTGGTCTTGTCAGCCTCTCAAAGTCCTCCATCACCTCAATAGCCCAGCCCATCAATGCATCAGGGCCTCTGCCAGGTAATGTAGCTACATGTAGCCTAGCCTCAAGAACCCTCCGTGTCACATGAATCTCCTCTCGAAGCTCCCTCACACCACGATCAACATCTATAGTCCTAATGATATGTTGTAGCTCTCGAATCTGGGCCAACAAGGAATCACGCTCTAGTAGAAGAGCCTCATACCAGTAGTAAGGAACTGGGGGCAATGTAGACTGGAATGTGGTACTCGCAACTGAATGCCCAGTGGAATCTGAATCAGCTGGTGGGGGGTCCTCTGATAGGTGGCCTCATGCCTGGGGGTGGAATAGCCTGTAATGGTACGGGATGCAACACAGGTGGAGGTAGAATAGCCAACACTGGTGGAACAACGGGACATGGATCTGAAGATGGTACTCCAACTGAAGGCTCTGAGTGATCAGCTGATACAGGGATAAAACAGTCGGCCATCGCTGCTATCTGAAATCATATCGCAATATAAGAATCTCGAACCATGACGCGAATTACACTAATACATGTTATACCATAGCACTCAACCTCTCGACGTTCTATCTTTCTATTCCTTACTTCTAATCCTAATCCTCAACCCATTCCCGTCAATCTAGGCTTGTGTCAGTGACTTATAACCTGTAGCTCTGATACCAAACCTGTGGCACCCTCCAAACCCGAGTCGAAAGTTTGGGGTCCACACACATACACCTTATTAATAACCTGCTTATAACAATGATAAAGATAATAATAATGATATGCAGTGACCCTACTTACTGATTACCACGGACCGCAACAGGTTAAAGTATGCACACAAGCCAACCACACTTACTTATATTACAAACCGTTCAAATCCCAACTATCCAAACTCAGAACTGAGTATTAGACATTATTACAAACTTTTACAAACTCAAATTATCCCAAGAGAAGCCTACTAGCTTAGCTCGATCAACCTGAACCCCTAGCTCTCGCGCTGGATTGGGGATCCTCGTTACCAACCTATTCCTTCTTAACTGGAAAAGAACATAAATAACATCGCACAAATGAGCTAACTAGCTCAGCAAGTCACAATGACAAAACTGAGAATAATGATCATCAGGTGAAAATGGTTACGATATCAAGTGAACAATGAATTATGATTTAGAATTGGATATTATACTTTCATTTTAAAAACCAAGGTTAGGCTGCTGATCAGTCACGCACTAACCCCGAGCAAAGCACACAGCACTGCTCTAACTATTGGATCCAAGGCACACATTGGCCTAACTTGACCATTATATGGTCTGACCATGAATCTGGTCCACAATTTTATAAAAACAATCCAATTCTAACATAATAAAATAATAAGCAGTAATAAATAATAAACAACATCATTAACAACATTGGACGTTCAATAATGAAAATGGTTTCAATCTGCATAGGGATCAATATGGCAGTTTCAAAGCATGGATGCTAGGTAATGAAAGAATTGGATAGCAAAGAAAATAATGTTTCAAGGATTTGGCCTTTCAAAGTATAGGATACAATGGTTTGAGTGTGCAAGCAATCTGGTTCAGTGTTTGATATTTAGTTTGTATGCATTTGTGGAGCAGTATCGTATCTGGGTGCACAACAATCAATGATTTATAAAGAATAAGGTTTACGTCTCAAGATCAATAACTGGAATCAGGGTTTAAGGTTCAGTGCTTCAAAGCACTTGCAATATCAAACAGGACTATCAATCACTACAATATCTCGAGAAAGTTCAGAACACTTGCCTAGTACTAGCTTACTATACTGCACTCGCTTTCAATCACCACTGTCTTACTCCTCGACTACCTGCTTCCCTTTCCTACGCCTTGCCTCTTCTGCTCACATATCATAAGCATCTATCAATATTCAACTTGCACAATTCTATTCGACACATACTTCTATCTACCCTTCGTTTCACCCAAATCCGATTAACGGATTGAAAGTTACGCAATAAACAAGTAACATCGAATACATAGACCGACAGTTAACCAATCATGTCACATATAGCACATACCACATCACATAATCAATGATATAACATTTATAAAGAAGTTTCGGGTTATAAACAAGCTTTTGGATATTTAAAATCATTTTTAAAACATTTTTCGGAATTAAAACAGATCGTTGAATCAATTTTGAAGTAGTAAACAGGGTTCGGTTGGCCAATTCTGGCTTCAAAATAATTTTATAATAATTATCGAGCCTTGAAAACAATTTAAAATAATATTTTAAAGCTCGAAACTATTTTTCGGAATTTTTAAATCATTTTTAAATAATTAAATCTAATTAAATAATTACTTAAAATCAATTAATAATTAATTAATTCAATTAATCAATTAATTCTCGAATTAATTGACTAATTAATCAATTAAAAATTAACTGAAATTAATTAACTAATTAATTCAGATTTATTTTTGAATTAAATATAATTTTTGGAATTAAAATAATAATTTTTGGAATTTTCAGAAATTAAAATCAAATTTTTATAATTAAAATAAATAGGAAATATGATTTTTAAATAATTTATAAACAGGAATCCAGAATATGCAAACTCTGGAAACCTGGGGGACTAAACTGTTTCTTCCCCAAAAGTCCAGGGGCCTGTTTGCAATTTTGCAAACCCCCGCCGTCGACTCGCCGGAGTGTGGCCGGAGAACACGATTCCGGCCACCTCAGGCCACCAAACTGTCCAGAATTAATCTACACATTACCAGGAACTTATTTATGCAATCAAAACACATCAATCATCCCTGTCCTGGCCGGAAATTGGCCAAGAACATTGCCGGTTTCCGGCGAACATCGAAAATCTTCAAAACACAACTCCCTTCGATTCAAGCATCCTCTGTTAACGAGCTATATACCAATCGATTGCAAATTTCATAAGGAATATAATCCACTATAAATCAACAGCTAATAACCCATTAATCAAAAAGCCCCAAATTTCAATTGAAAACATTCATACGGGTTATAAACCCTAATTTTAAAATTCGAGAATTAAACCCACTTTTGAGCATGTTATTGAACTCCAAATCAGACGTATGACATATGAAAATCATCAGGAAAACAAGCTCTACAACATGCAAGCATCAAATCATACAAACAATCATCCGAACAAAAATTCATATTTTTAATAAAATTAATTCGAAAATAAATAATTTTTCAGAAAATAAACCTTGATTTCTGCAGTGATTTGGAACACAGAATTTGATAGAACACCTCAAGACCTTCGTTTTCAGTACTCGAGCTTTTCAAACGGACTTCGGTAACACCTCCGATTGTTGGTTTGATTCTTAGAAAGGTTTATGAATTTATGGTTTTTCTCTGGAAAATTATATATTAGCTGACTGCAAATGATTTTGATACGAAATAAAATACGGTAAAAGGCTATTTATAATTATGGAAAATTAGTATCCCGTTGGATCATTCCAGATATAAAACGGTACATTTATTTATAAAAACTGATTCAAACGGTATCGGTTTTCGGGATAATTATCCAAATCAGTACATTTTGTACTGCGGTCTTGGTCTCAGCGCCTGGTTACACGTACTACGAGGTGATAATTGGGATTGTTTAATAAAAAGCTCCCATTTATCGAAAATACGAGTTTTATTGATTTACCGAGACGAATATTGTATCGAAAATGTTGCGCCGGGACCCGCGCAGGACAAACCGTACGCCGAATCGAAAAAGTCGAAACATGGAATATGCTCGGAATATTACAATTAGGTTAGGAAGGAATTCTCGGAAGAGTTTCGGGTTCCAAAAACATAACCACGGATGACGTCGGTTGGTTCCCGTTTTTATAAAATAGATTTTAAATACCCGGAAAAAGATTTTATGAAATTCATATGATTCCTATAAATTTATAAATCAACATAAAAATAATTAGGAAGATATGACAATTATCTATATTTTATTTTGGACATATAAAAATTAAAATACTCAATTAATAATATTTTTAAACATCCAAACACATTTAACACTTAACAAATAATTCACAGAATAGATACTGAACACATATAATAATTATTTATTAGCAAAAATAATTAGACGATATATCCCGGATATTACAGTTTACAGGAACAAAATGGATGAAAATGGAATTGTTACTGGAAACAAAGCAAGGCTGGTTGTAAAGGTTACTCACAAGAAGAGGGAATTGACTATGATGAGACTTTTGCTCCTAATGCAAGACTAGAAGCAATACGAATTTTTCTGGCATTTGCTGCACACTCAAATTTCAAGGTGTATCAAATGGATGTCAAGAGTATTTTTCTTAATGGTGAACTAGAAGAAGAAGTTTATGTGCAACAGCCACCTGGCTTTGAAGATCCAGAATTTCCTAACTTTGTTTACAAATTACTCAAGGCTCTATATGGATTGAAACAGGCACCTAGAGCCTGGTATGACACACTGTCAGAATTTCTACTCAAACATGGTTTCACCGGAGGTACTATTGATAAGACTCTCTTCTACAAGAAGCATGGTGAAGATATGATCCTAGTTCAAATCTATGTGGATGATATCATCTTTGGATCTACAAATGAAAAGCTTTGTCAAAGATTCTCTAGGCTAATGCAGAGTGAGTATGAAATGAACATGATGGGAGAATTGAGTTACTTCCTTGCCTTCAAGTTAGTCAAAGAAGTGTTGGTATTTTCATCAGCCAAACCAAATATGTGAATGACTTATTGAAGAAATTTGGTATGGTGGATAGCTCACCTGCATATACACCAATGTCTACTGCAACCAAGTTGGATGAAGACAAGAAAGGCAAGAGTGTGGATATTTCAAGCTACAGAGGGATGATTGGATCATTGCTTTATTTGACTGCTAGTAGACCAGACATCATGTTTGCTACTTGTCTATGTACTAGATTTCAAGCCAATCCAAAGGAATCACATTTGATGGCTGTGAAAAGGATTTTCAGATATTTAAAGGGAACTCCAAACTTGGGATTATGGTATCTTAAGGGAACGAGTTTTGAAGTTGTTGGATACACAGATGCAGATTTTGCTGAATGCAGGGTTGATAGGAAAAGTACTAGTGGAAGCTGTCAATTTCTTGGTCAAAGACTTGTATCCTGGTATAGTAAGAAACAACAATCTGTGTCAACTTCCACAGCTGAGGCTGAATATATAGCTGCTGGAAGTTGTTTTGCTTAGGTGCTTTGGATTAGAAATCAGCTAATGGACTATGGTCTAGTGTTACACAAAATTCCTATTATGTGTGACAATACTAGTGCCATATCTATAGTAGCTAATCCAGTTAATCATTCTAGAATAAAGCACATTGATGTTAGGTACCATTTTATCAGGGAACATGTTACAAATGGTACCATTGAGCTCATTTTTGTTCCAACAGAGAAATAATTAGCTGACATTTTTACTAATCTTTTGGATGAAGCAACCTTCACTAGACTTGTGAGTGAAATTGGAATGCTCAATTCTTCATCCTAAGGCAAGAACTCAGCTAATGTGTTGCAGCAGATTAATTTCTAATAAATCAACCTAGTTTGATTTAATTGGAAATTAACTGAAATATGAATTATAAATATTTCAGAATCTCTGTATATTTTTTTTTTAAAAAAAAACTCAAAAATTAACTTAGAATATTTCAAATTCTAAGTAAACTGCTTAGTTGTTAATTTACATCTTAAATGTGTAAAATTAACACAAGGTGGAATAACAGTACTCAAAGGTATAGAGAACTGAGTTCTCGATAAGTCAATATGACTTATCGACAAGTCATTTTAGAGTTCTCGAGTGAGTCCTCGATAAGTCTATTTACAGACTTCTCGAATGACTTCTCGATAAGCTCTATTATGACTTATCGATAAGACAATATAGAGTTCTCTAATAGTGTTAATTCACAGAGTTCTTGACAAGGATATTTTGAGACTTATCAATAACTCAGAACTAAAATAATTTAATTCAATGAATTATTTTAGACAAATACTTTTGGAAAATTTATTTTTATTTCAATTTGATTCAATTCAAATAAATTAGAATCATGTTTAGTCCATTTTCGGACAAACTGGGCATTTATCAGAGTTCTCGATAAATCATTTCTTAGTTCTCGAAAAGAATTAATAAAATGACTTATCGAATGTACCTTTTTCAAATTCAAAATTACTTCTCGATAAGTTTAATATCAAATGTTTATTTGACTTCTCGATAAGTATTTTACTTTTTCTATAAATACCCAGACTTCTCGATACATACACTGTACTTACACTTTTTCGAGATCTCAAGTGACCTAGCTTTCAGATAAAAGGCGATTTCTTTCTCGTTTTTGCTCCTTTCTCAAAACTTTTTCTTACCCACTACTTCTAAACACTAAAATGGCATAAAACATTGTTAGAGCTATCATTCCAGAGAAGGGAACCAACTTTATTGCTTTTCTTGATGCTAACCAAGCCCCTGATAGTTTCAAGGGGTTTGTGAAGTTTCTTTTTGAATCCTATATTGCAGGTGCTTTAACTGCAAGTCTTGTGCTGTATTTGGACGTTCTTCATGAATTTTGGACATCAGCTATAACTAGGACAGTTGTTCTAGAGAATGTCACTTCTATGGTGGTCACCTGCACAATTGGAGGCCAAGAAATTGAGTTTTCAGCTGCTGATGTGAATACAGCCCTGGGATTGCCAACTGAGAACTATGGAGAGATGCCAACTGCAGATGAGCTGAGTGAATTCATGGACTTCATCAACTACAGTGGCTCAATCAACTTGGAAAGCCTGAACAGGACAAACCTTAGGAAGGAATGGTCCTTTGTGTTTGATTCTGTAGTGAGTGCTTTCACCTGCAGAAAAACTAGCTTTGACAACATCTCAAGTGTGGTGCAGAAGCTGGTGTTCTCAATAGCTCACAACAGGCATCTGAATGTTGGGGCTCTAATTCTGGAGGAGCTGGCTACCAGACTTACTATGCCTTTGAAGAATAGAGGTAAAAAAATCTTTTTGCCAAGGTTTATTATGTCTACTTTAGCTCATAAAGTAAATGACATACATTTGTTAGCTGGTATTGATAGTAGTAGAATTGGAAATTATAAGCAAGTGCCCAAAATAATATTTGGCTCACTTACTACAAAGAATAAGGTGAGTGTAAGTCTTAGAATCACTCCATTTATGTTGGAGAGATTCAGGACTTATCCTTACCCTATGCCAGACATGAGGGCTCCTAAACCACTAGATTCAGCTATGGTTCCTGAGCCTGTGGAAGTACAAACACAGGAACACCAACAGGGACCTTCCAAAGCTGCAGCCCCTTCTTATAAACCACTAGATGTTAGCAAACCAACCACTTTAGTCTCTCAAAAGACTGAAATGAGTAAAAAGAAGAGAAAGGAACCAACCCTTGTTATTGTAAATGAGAGTGAAATAGTTCAAACTGAACCAGGGTCACCCTTGGTCAAGAGACCAAAGAAGAGTAAGATACCTGAGTTGACCACTCAAAACACCTTTGTGTCCTCCCAAAAGGGCACAGTTGAACAAATGGGGAGTAAACAGTTACTAGATGCATCTTCTCAACAGGGTTTATCTATTGAAAAGAGCATTCACCCCAATACATCCTGTACTGAGTCAGCACAACCTGCACCTAGAGTGTATGGTAGAAGAAATAAGGATGGCACACACATTGAGGGCACATCATTTGAAGCTCCCTCATCCATTCAGGGGAAGCTACCAACACTCGCAACTGAGCAAACTTCTCTAATCTCTCAAATTTCTTCATCATATAGAGCACTTGAATCTGATTCTCAAGTGCACCAACACTCAAGTGACATGGTTCATGAAACTTTGATCACCACCCAGAACCAACATCTAGATGGTGAGAGGCTACTAGCTGGGGTAGACCTTGAAGACCCCATGGTCACTCTTGCACCTTCATGTGTACAATCATCTTCACAGATGAATAGGTTTGAGGGTAGTACTCTTGAGGGAGAGCTATCTAAATCCTCTCCAATTCAATTGGAGGTTCCTCTAGAAGGAACAACTCCCTTCAAAACCCTAGCTGAAATTGCCTTGGCAGGTGAAGCTAGGAGTACAATTGTCAATGACCCTGTTATGGGAGAGGCAAGTTCATCATATTTATATGACAGTGCTCTGCAAGCTGCACAAAGGTTTGAGGCTGGTGTACATAACAGTAACTCAGTCAAATCCTCTCCAATCCCAATGGAGGTTCCCACTACATGTGGTGAACAATAAACTATCAAAACCACATATTTATCTGTGAGTCAAACTGTGACTTCAGTCACAGGTGGTAATCTGGACATATCTCAACAGCCATCCACATCTCAATCCAGCCAACCACATGTCATGGCTCAATGGCTACAAGATATAGAAGCTCAAAGATATAGAAGCTCAGCCTTCTACAGTTGATGACATGTTGGTAGATCAAATCTCAGGCTTGGCCAATCTCTCTCAACAATTGCTCACTTCAGACATGGGGAACCAGGACTATCAAGCTATACTGCTATGCTTGAATGAAGAGGTTGAACAACAGAAGGAGAAGATAGTAGATGAGGCTGAAGAGGATGGCAATGTAGATGCCTGGTTGTCTGATGACCATGTGGCAGAAATGGATGAAGTTTTGGCTAGATTCAGGAGGGAGTACATAACTATCATGGGAAGTAATGCTAAATCTCTCACTCCTCCTGAAGTCTATGATGCCATCATGGATGTGTACAAAACTCAACTCAAGGCTTTCCATCTCTTTGGAAAGGCCCTTGAAGTAAAATTGACTGGACATGAAGATAAAATCAGGAAGTTGATCAAGGAAAAGATGGATGACATTGTGCCTTCTCAAAAGAACATCAAGAATAAATTCCAGTCTTTCACTGAGCAAATGTCAAGGATGAATCTGGCCTCCATGGAGAAGGAAATGTCAAATATGAAGAGTTCTTTCAAGGCCCTGTGTGAACAAGTTCAAGATCATATCACAAATTCAAATGATATCCGGGTCAAGCTAAATCAAATGCATACTGCTAGGTATGAGCCTTCATTTCTTCTCATGGAGGGTGTCAGAAAAGTTGTTGATGAACACTTTGGGTCCTTCTCAGCTACAACAGTCTCCACTACCTCTACTCCTCAAATAAAAGAACTTCAAGATCAAATTTCTTCACTTCAAGCTTCCAATTCAGATTTATCTTCACAAGTCAGAGCTCTAACCACATTGGTTGAGAGTCAACAGCATGATATCCAGGCCCTAGTGGAGTCCCATAAACATTTATAAATGCATAATACAGTTATTTTGGGAGCCATTATGAAAAAACTCAACATACCACTGCCAACATTGCCTGAAGCTATAAGACCTGAGATTCCTACTCCCCTACTCATACCTGTCACCAAAACTAAGGGGGAGATAGATGCAAGGCTAGCACAATCAAAACTCAAAAGTCAAGTACAAGGTCTAGAACAAGAGAGGCTCTTTATGGCTGCCCAAGGTCCAGGAATGACACAAGAGTTTGACAATTTGCTCACTGGACTAAGGAACTCTCTCAACAACAACTTCTTCACTTACAAAAAGACCTTGGAAAAGACTATCAATTACATCAGGGTGCTGCAGATCCCAGTCAAGGACCAGTTTTTGGAGAAAAGGATAGTGATCAATCTTAATGACTCTGGTGTAGACAGATGTATGCAAGTCAATATCAATTATCTAATTTCTAGAAGAGCATCTGAGGTGGATATTTTGATTAACAAGGTCAGGATAATCACCAATGAAGAGAAAATGCTACTAGCAGAGTTGAAGAAGGCCCATGAAGCTGCATTTCTAGAAGCCTATCTACACCCAAGCAAATGGGTGCACTATATCTGCTCTACAACCAAGCAACTGAAACATTTCCAAGTACCTAAAAACTGTGTCATGGCCAACAGAAGACTGATAATGGTGCTTGAGTCTGGGCTGAAAGGTAAGAAATTGAAGACTAGTGAAGATGAAGCTATGATCAAGATTCTAAGGAGATACATTGATAACCCTGAAGCCAATTTGCCTAAAACTCAAATCAACAAAGATGACTTGGGTGATGATGAGCAAAAGAAAGATGGTCAAAACCCTTCTGGCTCAAACTCAAGTCAATCTAGCAAGGCAATTGGTGGAAAAAGTGATAGTGAGAAAGAGAAGGAGGAGAAAAGTGGATCTGAGACTCAAAGGAGGGGTGGAAGGAGACAAAGACAAAAGAATGATACCTCACAACCCCTCCAAACCCTAAATATCCAAATACCAATTGCTAAATCTTCACATTCAACCTCATCAAAAACTGCTCAACCTCAAACCTCTAAGACTAAATATTTCTACAAGCTCACTGCAAACTCTCTCATCAAAACTCAAATCACTCACAGCCATACTTCCCTGAAAAGACTCAAAATTGTACCTTCATTCAAGCCACCCCATAAAACACACTTCAAAACAGTTGGAATAGGTCCAAAAGAAGCCAAAGTCAAGAGAAGATTCAGAAGACAAAGAAGACAAAGAAGAAGACAACTGATAGCTGAATTTCTCAATGATCATAGATTTGGTGAAAAGGCCATCTGGAACAGATATGATCAAGATGATTTCTAACCTCTAAATGTTGTTGATTCAGATGAAGACTACTTCCAACAGCTAGCTGAAAGAATGATCAGAGTTTGGATTGTTAGCATCAAAGAAGTTAGAATCTACTATAGTGATGGGTCCTTTGAACAGCTTGGAAATAGACTAATAGATTCTCTCTCAATTGTTGAACTGAAAAGGGTGCTAAGCTTGATGAATGGTAAAGATTCAGCCACTAAGGCATGAAGAACAGTATTGTCAGTGTTTGTGGTTAACAGAGAGGAGATGAGAGATGAGCATAGAGCTTTGTTAGCTGAAAAGAGGAGAAAGTATGAGCATGACATTGATGAGTATATTAGAAGATCAGAAGAGTTGAAGGCAGCAGGCAAGAGCAGAATATCAAAGAATGGAAGATTTCTGAATGTAAAAGCTGGCTCTTTGTTAAGATACAGGATAGGGATGTTAGCTAGTTATCCTAAGCCAGATTTGCTAAACTAATGAAGGCTCTAACTGACACCCCCATCCTAGAAGAATTAGAAATAATTGTACAGATTAAGAACATAATTGAGAAAGGATCAGAAAGCTCAGTCTTTACTTAATTATTGTAAACTGTCAAATGTTCAATGTACAAGTGTTGTATCAGCTTTTGTATTTTATTTTCATTCTTTAACTTGGGGTTAGTCTTGTTAACAGGCATGAATTTTTGATAAGCAATCTTCTCACAAATTGGGGGAGATTGTTGTGCAAGACATGCCTGTATCATAACAAGACTAAGTCATATTGACAACCCTAAGATTAGTTGTATTGTAACCTTAATCTGTAATTTATACTTGTAATACTTAATGTCTGTAAAATGTAAATGGAGCAGACTGGAGCATTTTTCCCTAAACAGTGTCAAGCCTAAGAATTCTATCCGGAAGAAGATCAAGAAGGTCATGCCTCAGAAGAATTATGAAGAAGCTTGGAGTTGAATAATTCTGTTTGGTGAAAAACATTTTAAGTCAAGATCTCTACAAGTCACATAATTAGTGTTATAGAGAAGTCATTCGAAAACTCAGAAAGACCTATCGAGAACTCAGGAATTGTCTATCGAGAACTCAGGAAATGCTATTGGAGATATCGATAAGTCAGATACCCATTCGAGAACTCAGAGATATCGACAAGTATACATTCATTAGAAAACTCTGAGTTATCGATAAGCCAAAGTCCATTAGAGAACTCTGAGTTATCGATAAACCAAAATTCACTAGAGAACTCAGAGTTGTCGATAAGTCAAGTCAACAATGAAGTTTCAGAGATATCGACAAGCCAACATGCCTATCGAGATGTCGAGTTCTCTACAGCTTAATTGGAGATCTCGAAGTGAAGAAATTTCTCTAAGTACAGAATTGCAGAACAGTTCAATATCCAAGGTTGCAAATTAACAAACAATTCACACAGCTGGATTGACAAGTCTACAAAAAGCAGCTTGAGAGATGTGCAAGATTAATGGTGAAGATTAACTGACAAAGGAGGATCAACCAATACACAGTGGATGAAGATATGCTAATCTAGATATGGAAATCTCACTTTTCCCTTAAATAGAAGTGATTAGTGACAGGTTAGAAAAGCGATTAGCACTTCTTATTGTTCACTGTGTAAACCAAAGTTAACTATCATATAAAGTTAACTGAGGTCCTTTGTTTAAGATAGGACTGAATAGATTAAAAATTATAATTCTCTCTCAAGAAAGAAGTTAAGTTCTAAACCAAGAACTTAGAGATTTTGTAGCAAAACACTGCTTGATTTTTAATATAAAATTAAGTGAGTTTTGAAGATCTTTGTTTTACATATTTGCATTGTTATTTATGTTTAACATCTATTCTACAAAATCATTGATAACAACAACTGCTAAACCCAAAGTCGATTAAAAAGTAAATATTTAAGCCAAAACACATTCACCCCCCTGTGTTGTATTCATATCTAACAGTAATTAATAATACAAATAATCTTCAATCACAATTGAGTCCTACACAATTATTATTACATACAACACATAGCAGACAGAATATCCATCTATTCCCTAATATTACTACACAGACTCAATTTACCGATATCAATAAAATGATCGATTTTCAAATAAACTTTTGAAAATAATACATTTAAGTAAATATTTTTAGAAATTAACAAGGATCGATATAACACTTAACAATTAGCACATTATCATTTAAGAACACCAACTCGTCAAACAAGAATAAAATATCCACCATTTTATTCCTTTCTAATCAGAAAATCACCTAAACATATTCAAATAATAATAATAATAATTCTGAAAAATATGGGATATTCACCACTCCAATTCTAATAGCTCTAGGACAGGATGAATTCATTGCTGAAGTAGCAGGAATTGTTTCACTCTGGTCCCTATAATATTTTCGTTCATTATATCTTTCACATGCCAAATGTTTCTCCAAACACAGACTAAGAATATGATGATTGCATACTTGTCAGCAATTTCACTGGAAATACATGTTTTTTACTCTCATGGCTCTTGATGGTGAAATACAATTTTGGACTTGGTGGCGCCATGATTTCTACAATTTTGGCATTTTGGATCCATAATATAGGTCAACTTGTTTATGTTTTGGTGGATGGTGCCCAGAGACGTGGAGAGGTTTGTCAATGTTGGCATTTAAGGATCTTTTTCCTATAATCAAGCTCTCTTTGTCATCTGGTGTTATGCTCTGGTAAGCCATAATAATTGGTTTTCATATTACTATATACTCTCTGAGTATTGAATTGAGAACTATGATCACTTTTGCAGCCTTGAACTTTGGTACAATGCTAGTTCTTTTAACAGGAAACATGAAAAATGCTGAAATTGCTATTAACGCTGTTTCTATCTGGTAAAGTTTGTATGCACAATTTCATCCTTTCAGAGTTTAATTAATATGATCCTATAGTTTCTAAGCATTTTAAATTTTCTTTGTTTTGGCAGCCTTATATCAGTGGTTGGGATATTATGATCGCTTTTGGTTTTTTCGCTGCAGCTAGGTAGTACCTACTCTGTTAATTGTGATGTCAGACATTCGTCCTTCTGTCTTTCTATATTGCATTTTCCACCACTATTTACATTTTATTCACCAAATTGTACTTGTTTGAAACAATCCAGTGTGAGAGTCTCGAATGAGCTTGGAAGAGGAAGTTTAAGAGCTACAAAGTTCTCCACTATGCAAATAGTGCTAACATCATTTTCTATTGAATTTGTGCTATTTATATTTTTCTTATTTTTCCGGGAATGGGTTGCTTACATATTTATAAAGAGTACAGTACTGAGGTAGTGACTGCTGTTGATGATTTTTCAACTCTATTGGCGTGTTCCCTGCTTCTGAGCAGCATTCAACCAGTTCTTTCTGGAAAATTTGTATTAAAGGTTTAGTGTTAGTTGCTAGTACTTGGAGTCATGAATTGTTTTTACAAAAACTATCAGGAAGGGTAGGGAAAATTTGATTTTAGAGAGAAAAAGATGCTTTTAAAAATATTGTTCTCACACTTCTATATTTGTACATGTAAAACAGTGACTCGATGAGCCACTGTGGATTAACAAGGGTGCTTCATTTATAGGTGTTGTTGTTGGGGTTGGCTGGCAAAGAACCGTGGAATATCTGACCATTACATGCTATTACGTAGTTGGAATTCCGGTTGGAGTTGTACTTGGTTATTTTATGCAGTTGGAGGTTAAAGTGAGTGTTTACATCTCCCATCTCCCTCCATCTGTGTTTTTTGACTTGTAAGAATAGAATATCAATTAAACTATCAAAGATAAGCCATGAAGATCAACTGAGATGCGACTGTAAGTCTGTAATTGAGTCCTACACCACCAAACTATACATGTAACAAATGTGCACATACACCATGTAGTTTAAGAGCCATCCTCAAATCAATCACTACGTCTTAATTTTTTTTTCCGATTGTCAACTACTCAGGCACTCTGTATACTTACTAATTCTATAAAAAAATATGGTTTGTAGGGTGTTTGGGTTGGAATGTTAGTGGCTACGCTCGCTCAAACTGTTGTACTAATGTTACGTACATACAAGACTGACCGGGAAAAACAGGTAATGTGATTGTCCATTATTTCATAATTTCTAGATGAATTTATAATGTTTACAGTTATTAAAGGTATGCGCTGACAACTTTGATATATCGGTGAGATGGATTTAGTACACTCTTAACACCAATAACAACTTCAATAGCAAATTAAACCAGTTACTAATAATATAAGCACTCTTACTAAGATCCAATTACAGATTTGATGGACAAAGACGGAAAAGATAAATAAACTTTCGAGAGGTTCATGCTCTCCTAAGAAGAAAAGTAAAACACTGATAATTGTTCTCGATACCCATTTCCTCTTGGTTTCCCCACTATAACTTTCTATCCCTGAGAAATTATGTCTCTGCCCTTAGGCTTGTCTTGGGCCTGCGTCTACTGAATGTTAGTAGTTTTTGAGAGTTGGGCCGGTCCATTACATTACCCCGCTCCTAGAGAATGACCTTGTCCTCAAGGTCGAAAGCTGGAAATTGCACCCCAATCTGCTCTATATCCTCCCATGTTGCTTCGAAGCTAGGAAAATCTTTCCATTTGATTAAAGATTGCGTCCTTGTGATGTGTCCTTCCTGCCCTGACGCCCAGAATTACCAATGGTTCCACCTTTAATTCCAGATCCGTAGTGAGTTGAGCTGGAAAAGTAGTCGAGAATTGCGTGTCACCTATACTCTTTTTTAACTGTGAAATATGAAATACAGGGTGTATTTTGCTATGGGAAGGTAACTCGAGCTTATATGCCACTCTCCCAATCTTTTGTACCACAGCAAAGGGGCCATAGAAACGGGCTGCTAACTTTTCAAAGGGGCGTCGGGCTAAGGATTGCTGACGATAAGGTTCTAGTTTAACAAACACCTTCTCCCCCACTAGAAAACTCTCCTCCCTTCGTTTTCGATCAGCTGCTTGCTTCATTATATTCTGGGACTTCATTAAGGTCAAATGTAACTCATCTAAGACAGCATCTCTCTCCTGTAACCATTCCTCCACCGAATCCACAGTCGCTTGTCCCCTTCCAATACGCAAGACATGAGGGGGCTCCCTTCCGTAAACAACTTTAAATGGACTGAGTTTGATAGACAAATGGGGGGTTGTATTGTAGGAGAACTCTGCCCAAGCAAGCCAGCGAGCACATGATTTTGGATTATCTCCCACAAAGCATCTCAAATAGGTTTCCAACCCTTTATTGACAATTTCCGTTTGACCGTTGGTTTGAGGGTGATATGCCGTACTACGCCTCAAATATGTCCCTTAAAGACGGAATAATTCAGTCCAAAAGTGGCTGAGGAAGACCTTATCTCTATCTGATATAATGGATACTGGGAAATCGTGAAGGCGAACTATCTCGCGCATAAAAACCCTTGCTACTGTTGAGGCATTCTATGGGTGTTTAATCCCACAAAATGGGCATACTTGGACATACGATCTACTACAACCAAGATGGAGTTTACACCTTTAGACATGGGCAGTCCATCAATAAAATCCATCAAATTTTCCTCCCACACCAAAGTCGGTATTGGCTGCAACAGCCCTGCTGAAGATTGTTGTGAGTGTTTTTGTTGCTTGCAAGTTAAACAACGCTGAGCATATTGAGCCACAGATTTTCTCATCCCCCCCAAAACCAATCCCCTGTCAGCCTGAGATAGGTTTTAACTTCACCAGAATGTCCTCCAACCATCGAATCATGGTACTCTTTTAATAATTGTTGTATGATGTGAGAAGTTTTTGGAATAACATACCTCCTTTTAAATAACGATTTGTTATCAACTACCGAATAACCCAGATACTCCTTACTGTTTGTGATGACTGCATCTTTTATGTGCTGCAGAACCGGGTCAGCTGCAATTTCTCGTTCTAACGTTGTCCAGTATACGCCTTGAGTGGTGACCATGCTTCTCAGAACTACCTCACCATTCCCCTTTCTTGACAATGCGCCAGCCACCCTATTTGCCACCCCTGGCTTGAATTGTATTTCAAAATCGAACCCAATCAGCTTTCTCATCCAACGCTGATAATCTGCCCCAATTTCTCGCTGATCCGTGATGAACTTTAAACTTTGTTGGTCCGTTCTGATAATGAAGTGTCGCCCCAATAAATAGGGCCTCCATTTCTGCACTGCTAAACGCACCGCCATGAGTTCTTTTTCATATATAGACTTTTGTTGGGCCTGGACTCCCAGCAATTTACTGAAAAATACAACTGGATGGTTATTTTGCATCAGCACTGCACCGATTCCGTAACCCGATGCATCTGTTTCAACCACAAATATTAAGTCAAAATTTGGCATTGCCAAAATAGGTGGATGTATCATGGCTGCCTAAAGTTGTTCAAATGACGCCCCAGCCGTCCCCGACCATTCAAAATTGTCCTTTCATAGTTGCATTGTCAAAGGCTGCGTAATTTGGGAATAATTACGTATGAATTTCCGGTAATAACCAGTAAATCAAAGGAAACCTCTTAGTTCACGTAGGTTCTTAGGTATCGGACAGTCAATCATAGAGTTCACTTTTTCCAAATCCACTTTCACCCATTCACTTGAAATAACATGCCCCAAATAAGAGACAGATTTCTGCCCAAACTCACACTTCTTAAGGACATACACGCGGTTCTCTGCCAATTTTTCCAATACTGTCGCGACATACTTTACATGATCGTCCTCCGATTTACTATAGACGAGTATATCGTCAAAGAAAACCAACACGAATCTCCTTAAAAATGGCCTGAACACATCATTCATTAGTGATTGAAACGTGGTTGGGGAGTTCATAAGCCCAAAGGGTATCACGAGGAACTCATAATGCCCATCATGGGTACGATACGATGTTTTATGCATGTCCTCCGACCGAACCAATATCTGGTGGTATCCCGACTTCAAATCAATTTTTGAAAAAACCTGTGCCCCGTAAAGCTCATCAAGTAACTCGTCTATTACGGGAATTGGGTACTTATACGGCACCGTCTCCTTATTCAATGCTCGATAATCCACGCAGAATCTTCAAGACCCATCCCGTTTTTTGACAAGTAGAACCGGATTGGAAAATGGACTCGAAGAAGGCCTTATAATTCCTGCCTGGAGCATCTCCTGTATCAGTCTTTCTACCTCGTCCTTTTGACATTTTGGGTAACAATAAGGCCTAACACTTACAGGGTTGCTACCCTCCTTCATGGTAATAGCGTGTTTGTGTCCCCGGATTGGAGGTAGGCCCTTGGGGTCCTTAAATATTCCTGAATACTTCCCTATTAGGGGAGTTAAAAAAAACTGGCACCACCCCCTTATGCTCATGTAACAGGTCATCCCCCTTATTTTCTAATTGATTACACTCTACTAAGTACCCATTCCCCTGTTTTCGAAGCAACCGCATCATAGATTTAAGGGACACTTTGGCTCTGACTAATGAAGGATCCCCTACAAGTTTCACCGGTTGTCCACCCATATCAAATATCATCTCTTGGGTCTTCCAATTAGTCATCACCATGCCAAGTTTCTCCAACCATTGTACACCCAAGATTACATCAGAATTACCCAATGCTAATGGCAAAAAATCCTCGTTGACTTCCACAGCTCCATCTAATTATAGTAACACCCCTTTACAAACTCCCATCCCCTTAACAGCTTCACAATTCCCCAAACAGACCCCAAAAACTCCAGAATTTATCACTTCCATTCCCAACTCGTTTACTACTGCCAAAGAGATGAAGTTGTGGGTCGCACCCGGATCAATTAGTACAACCACATCTTATTTTCCTATTAAACCCCTCAACTTCATTGTCTTAGGGTTAGAGAGCCCTATTACAGAATTCAAGGAAACTTCTGTAACCGTTTCCACCATAGGCGAAGACGGTGGTTCAGTGCTGCCCCCATCAGACTCTCCATCATCCTCATCATCCATCAACAAAACACTAAGTTCTCATTTTTACAACGATGCCCAATACTCTATTTGATGTCACACCTGAAACATAAGCCCTTTGATCTTTTCTCCTGTAATTCTTTATCTGTTAGGCGCTTAACTTCCCCCAAATTTCTGATTGGAGATCTAACAGAGAAACTTTTTGCGAAAGAGGCAATGGACTGCATATCACTAGAACTGGACCCCCAAGTTTTGAGGCCACCTAAACTGGTTTCATGTGTATTAGGGGCTGAATAAAGAGTACTAGATAGAGAATTACCTGATTTGTTTGTCCCTGGCCTGTACTTGTGATATTGCAGCGCTCTATTTTTATCCTCAACCCGTACTAAGAAATCCATAGCATGGTCCAGATTTAACGGACTTAGCAACCTTACCTCTGCCCTCACATCCTCCTTCAACTCATTAACAAATTGACCCATTAAAATACTCCCGCTCTAATGGCGCTGCCATTTTAATAAATCGGCGTCGGTAATCAGCTACAGTTGAAGTTTGAACAGTAGACAACCATTGTTCATAAAGTGAACCCCCCTGGGTTGGTCGAAATTGCTTGAGGACGTACTCCCTAAACTCAGTCCAACAGCGTATGGGTCGTCGTTTGTGTTCCCACTGGTACCATTTAAGGGCATCTCCTTCCATCGCAATCACCACTGACTCCATTCTTTCCTCTTCCGATAGCTTGTAAAAGTTAAAATGCCGTTCAACCCGAAGCAGCCACCCATCGGGGTCAGTGCCGTCAAAAATCGGCATATCTAATTTCCGGTAACGCCAATTTCCTGGTCCCCCACCTGATCCCCCACCACTAAAACCACCACGTGAAAACGGATGAGTTCCATAACCAGGTCACAAGTCACATCCCAGTAATGGTGACAGAATTGAGGCTCTCGTATGCATTTCCTGGTTGTTAACACTTGCTTCTGCTTTATTAGACCCTCCAAGAGGTAAGGATTGTAGATTTGTAAGAGTGGAACGAATTTCAGCTTGGAATTGCTCCTGGTCGTTCTTGAGAGAGTAAATTAGGGTTTCGTGATGCTCACGAACTCGAGAAATCCGCCCTTCCAGCCTAGTAACCAACGCCTCCATCTCACTGGCCTGCTTACGGTTGGACTCAGCCTGATTTTGCATCAACAATTCTACCAACGAGTGTTTCATGGCATCTACCCCTTTTTCAACCGCATGCGAAACCAAATCCGTCATCTTCGCCTCAAGATTTCCCATCGCATCCTCGAACTCTTCCACCCTTTGACCCACTGTTGGAACCGCCGGCGCCATAGATTGGAAAAATATGATCTGATACCACTTAAGATGGATTTAGTACACTCTTAACACCAATAACAACTTCAATAGCAAATAAAACCAGTTACTACTAATATAAGCACTCTTACCGAGATTCAATTACAGATTTGATGGACAAAGACGGAAAAGATAAATGAACTTTCGAGAGGTTCATGCTCTCCTAAGAATAAAAGTAATAGACTGATAATTGTTCTCGATACCTCTTTCCTCTTGGTTTCCCCACTATAACTTTCTATCCCTGAGAAATTACGTCTCTGCCCTTAGGCTTGTCTTGGGCCTGCGTCTACCGAATGCTACTAGTTTTTGAGAGCTGGGCCGGTCCATTACAATCGGAAGGTATCAGTTGCTAAACAGCGAGTAAACAAGTGGTCTGGAGAATCTGGCCAACAAACCGAAGGAGTTGAGCAAAATGCATGAGACTCTAGAGTTGTACTAATTAGCTGTACAAATGCAAGCCTGCAGTGCTCAGGCAGGAACCAGAGCTTTTCAATAGATGGGAGGTCGAGGAAGAGTGAATGAAATTCAATAATCATGTTATGCTATAAATTTGTGAGCAAAATATGTTTTAATTCAGATATAATTAGCTTTTTGTTGAATTGATATAGACATAAAGGAGAAAAGAGAGCACCAAAAAATTAAAGGAGAAAAGAGAGAGAAATATAAATATCATGTCTGTAACAAAATTTATAAATTTGAACAAAAGAGTCATTCAGTCAAGGTTCATTCTGTTGATTTTAGTTTTTCAATATATTTTATTTATTCTTTGTTTGCTCAAAAAATGAAGGAAAAAATATTTAATTATTTTTTAAATATTGATAAGAACAATGCAGTCCACTTTAGCGTCCCAGCAATAAATTACATACTAACAAAAGTAAGACTCATTGCTTACCTATATGATAATATGATAAGAACTCATGCACTGCCTTCATTACACACGTATTATTTTGGTGATCTACATTTTGCTTAATTTCTCATCTCCAATGGTGTTTACAAGACCTAACAAAGGAGATCAGAAATCTCTCTTTTAGAATCTGCAACTTTTCTGATTCTTTCATTTCTTTTGCTCAGTGGGTATCAACCTTCTAACTCATCATATATGTTTTCTAACATTTTGCTGATAATATTAGTATAAGCTATTCCATTTGGGGAATGTTTTGGGTGGCGCACGTTTTGTAAATCGATATCAGCTGGTTTTGCAACACCACTGGTGAAAGTAAAATGTTTAAGTAGGGTAAAGTTTCTACTTAAAATCATGTTAGAATCTTAGAACTAATTTATATTCTCGTGCAGAAGATAACATATTTTGAAATGTTCTGTAAGTGTGAAAAACAAATTGTACATTTGATCTTGATCCTCCCTCTATGTATGTAGTATTAAATCTGCATAGTAGCTAGCTTTTTCGAGTTTGTGTAAGAGCATATTCACTGCTATAATAACGGTTTTGGTGCTAAAATTGATTTTAGACTCCAGTGCTTTTTTTGTTACTGAAGAAGAGCTTAGACTTCATTTTCCATCATTTCGTAGATAGCAACATCTATCTTTGCGTTTAGATTTAGCACCAAATCATCACTTTTGCTAAGTTTCCTTGGCATTTGGCTGTACACCAGATTCTTCAATTCTAAATCAGGTCTCATATATTAAATATTGCATTGGTTTGGTACTGCTTTCCGGTCGGTGGTAAGTGCTGCTAGACCTAAATTTATATTTTGAACAGTTGACTTGAGTTGTAAACATGATAGTAGAGTGATATCAGCTTAAACAGGAAGCTGTTGCCCCGCTGCTGTACAGTTACTTTATTATATGTTGTAAATACAATAATTAACCATTCATCCAGTTTTCTGGTGAATATACTCTGATTAATACTAAGTTTTAACTTGAATTAAGTTTTATATGTTGCAGCCTTCAGGTATGCTATAGCAGACATGGAGGACAGTGTGAGAGAAAACCTGCTTACAGAAGTTCAAAGAGCAGAGGAGGAAGGGACATTAAAAGAGAGAGTATGGACGGAGTCCAAGAAAATGTGGATTGTGGCTGCTCCTGCAATTTTTACCAGATTTTCAACGTTCGGAGTTAGTATCATCAGCCAAGCATTCATTGGCCATATTGGACCCACAGAGCTTGCTGCCTATGCTCTGGTGTCGACTGTTTTGCTTAGATTTGCAAATGGCGTACTGGTAGAATTTAACATATCTTTTGTGTCTTTCCTGCTGTGTTATCCTTAAATACTGTTGATTTTTAAATATGTTCCAGCTACCCAGTTGCCATTTCAAACATTACAAGTGATACTTAAAATTATCGAGCAATCTATGTGACGACATTGTCAATCCGAATTTGGAGCTGTCATTATAATTGAATAGTAATTTTTTTGACAACATATGCTATCTTAAATGTGGTTCACCGTTCATTTCATTCAAGTATTCACATTCCAAATTGGTGAGGACATGCAATGCCAAAGTTTTATATGCACAGTATAGTGTAGTATCATCCAAACAAATAACATTAGGAATATGATATATAAGTGAACCTGGACCAGTTAATCTATTCAGCTCAGTGATTGATAATTTAAGATCAAGTGATGTGGTGCAATTTTTGCAGACTGTTAAGTATTATTTGCTTAATTTGAAAATCATAATGGCAAAATTTTATTTTTAATATTTTGGTTTTTAATTATGCAGTTGGGAATGTCCAGCGCTTTGGGAACGCTATGTGGCCAATCATATGGTGCAAAAAGATATGACATGCTTGGAATACATCTTCAAAGATCATGGCTTATTTTGTTCATATGCTCAATTGTTCTATCACCAGTATTTATCTTCACAACCCCAATTTTAATAGGTCTAGGCCAGGAGGAATCCATTGCTCAAGTGGCAGGAACCATTTCACTCTGGTTAATCCCGGGGCTATTTTCCTTTATGGTATCTTACACCTGCCAAATGTTCCTCCAAGCACAGAGCAAGAATATGATTATTTCTTACTTGGCAGCATTTACACTGGCAATCCATGTATTTCTCTCGTGGCTCTTAACAGTGAAATACAGATTTGGACTTAGTGGGGCCATGGTTTCCACAATTTTGGCATATTGGATCCCGAATATAGGTCAACTTATTTATATTTTTGGTGGATGGTGCTCAGAGACATGGAAAGGTTTTTCGATGTTGGTCTTCAAGGATCTCTGGCCTATTATTAAGCTCTCTCTGTCATCTGGTGTTATGGTCTGGTAAATCCTATTTACTAATTTGCAATATATTTGAAAGTCTTCCCTTTAGTTAGATTTTGAGATTTTGACAAGCAAATCAGGTAGTGCTCTTGATAATTTCTTTTTCATAATTTTGCATCCAAATAATTCAAATTACCTCATTCTGACAATTTTCCATTTTAAGCATTTATCATACGAAATGTGACGTATAAAGGCCATTGCATAGTGTTAGTTGCGCATTTGTAATATTTCTAAGGTGCCAAATCCGGATCTCATATGTGCCACGACCACTGCATTAAGAGCGAATATGATATTGTACTGTATAGAGAGATTTTAAGCCTGATCCTTGTTTCTAATACCACTTAAAACTTTGGATGTTACATATAGAACTGTAATTACTTTCGCAGCCTTGAACTCTGGTACAACACGATACTCATTCTCTTAACAGGAAGCATGAAATCAGCTGACATTGCTATAGATGCTCTTTCTATCTGGTAAATCTTTAAACAAAATATCATTCTATCTCTGTTTACATGGTATTATACTGTGACTTCTAAGCATTGAAAACTTTCTTTGTTCTGCCAGCCTTAATATCAGTGGTTGGGAAATGATGATATCTCTTGGCTTCTTAGCTGCGGCTAGGTATGACCAGCTTTGTTGTGCCATAAAGTCATCCTTCTGTATTTTTTTATATGGACTTTTTTGGGCCTTGAAGAAACAAAGAGAAACTTTCACTACCTTTATGGTCTTATTGCATTTTCCTTCACTTTTACATTTTAGTCACCAATATGTACTTGTTTTGTGCAAAAAATCTAGTGTGAGAGTCTCAAATGAGCTTGGAAGAGGAAGCTCCAGAGCTGCAAAGTTCTCCATCGTCCACATAGTGCTGATATCATTCGTTATTGGATTGGTGCTATTTATTTTTTTCTTGTTCTTTCGGGGACGTCTAGCTTACATATTTACAGAGAGTACAGAGGTTGCTGCTGCTGTCGCTGATTTGTCACCTCTATTGGCGTGTTCCATCCTGCTGAATAGCATTCAACCAGTTCTTTCTGGTAAATCCGTGTTACAGTGTTGGGTTAGTTTCTAGTACTTGTATCATTTTTACAAAATTAGAGGAAGGTATGAAAGCATTGGTTTTACAAAACTAAATTTTATTTCCTTTTTTGTAAAACAACGAGGATCTGCTTATTAACACCTGTAATTTTTTTAACAGGTGTTGCTGTTGGGGCTGGCTGGCAAAGCACTGTGGCATATGTAAACATTACATGCTATTACTTGATCGGAGTTCCAGTTGGAGTTGTGCTTGGTTATGTTCTTCAGTTGCAGGTTAAAGTGAGTGGTTTCATCTCCCAGCTGAGTTGATTTGATTTGTCAGAATAGAAATTTAATTAAGCAGCAAGAGTAGAGCATTAGCCTTGTTTAAAAAGTTAACATTGGTCATTATTGATGTGCCTGAATAAAATTAATCTAAATAAACCTATCTTAAAATATGTAATTTAATGCAACCATAATTTGTTTTACTGACTGCAGATTGTATAGGAAGTCCTGTGTGACTTAATTATATACACAAGACAAGGAGGGCACACACATCTTAATGCTTAAGAGCTGAATTATTAACTTTGTGCTCGAAGTCTTCAAAATTTGTGCTCATTGTCAACTCCTCTCACTCTGTAGACATTACTGTTTCTGTAACAATCTGTTTTGTAGGGTGTCTGGGTTGGGATGTTGTTCGGTACACTTGTTCAAACTGTTGTACTAATGATAATCACTTACAAGACGGACTGGGAGGAACAGGTAATGTGATTGTCCGAATATAATTATATTCTGATGTTTCTAGGTGTTGAGTATGCATTAATCAACTCTGATACATTTTGCTAGGTATCAATTGCTAAACAACGCATAAACAAGTGGTCTGTAGACTCTAACCAACAAGCTGACAAAGATGAGCAAAATGCATGAGACTCGAGAAACTTAATTGTTAGCTGCATTTGTGCAAGGCTTCCCAGCTAGAGAATGGAGACGTTTTGATTGAAATTTAGCAGTATCAGTTACTGCATGGTAGGTTGGTGTTATTTATTCGACTGAAACAGTTACTACTAAGACGCAAGTAAACAGTCGAGAAGCTTTAGGCTTCACTTTTACAGGCTACTAGTTGGCAGTTGCCCTGGTCTTTTCTTTACCTATAATATTGTTTTATTACAGAGTCCACAATTTTTTTACATATATTGTGGCTAGTACTCCATCCATGATCCATCAACAGAACTAGTTTTATCTTTAAATAACAGAACTTAGACGTCATTTGTTAATAACTGGATGAAACCCAATGAACTTAACGAGTAGTGATTGATTGGTTAAGATTGTTTGTCCGCCTAATTTTGACTTGGACGACATGAAAAATCTTCTGAACTAAGTATGCTGAAATTTTGCTCTGGACCATGCATTACTCTTATTCTTTGTTCTTGTATGTTGCGGGCTCTGTTTATCATTTCACTTAGTAGCTGGATTTTAAAATTCTGGATTTAATCGATTAATTTCCGATTAATTTTAATTAATTTAATTTTTGAAATCCGATTAATCCTTATAAGTTTTTTATTGGAATATATATAATTATTTATTAAAATTAAAATATTTTATTGATTTAAATATGAATAATTATAAAAATATATATATAATAAATATATATTAGTTAATAAATAACTAATATAATCATAAAAATACAATTTAATATAATTTAATATTATAATACATCCGATTTTTATTCCGATTAATCCCCGATTTCTTATTAATCCTAAATCCGTAGATTTACCGATCTTGTCCGATTACCGATTTTCAAAATACTGGATAGAAGCAATAATTATATTCCCTAACTTTTCAAAAATATTTTTAATGGTTTAAAAAAATTATGAGGTATTAAATTTATAATTTATATACAATTCCTCTTTTATGTTTATATATAAGTTTTTATATGAAAAGTAATTCATTGAGATTAAAGAAATTATAGTTAGTGATTTTGTGGGATCAAACCTGTAATTAAAAAAATTATAGTTGGTGACTACGCTAAAAATGACAAAATTAAATGATTGTTACTGAAAAATATAAAAAACTAATATATTATTATAACAATTTAAAATATGATTTACGTATAAAAAATTTAATTATTCGGAAGGACTCACATTGAGTTTAAATTAGACAAGTTGAATTTTGTATAGCATGTGATAAAAGAAAAAATAATGATAAATAATCTTTTTTTTGTGATTTGGAAAAAAAGAATAGAAATACATTGTTCAGAGAAGCCAGATATTTTTTTCTGTCAAATGATATTAAGCATCTATCATTCAGATAATTATTCGTCAGAAATTATTATGGTATGGTTCACATTTAAGAAATGGCCCCTTAGCAGTAAGCCACTAAATTTAAGAAAATATAATCTAAAAAAAATCTTTTTTTTTTACTCTCTAGATAACCAGTCCTCTTGTTAAGAGTTCCGCAAAATAACGGAATATATCCGAATTCCAAGCCCTAATTACATTATGTAACGCAAGGTTTTGGTTTAAATCTTAAAATTAAAGCTCCACCGAATATTAATTGGGAAAGTTGTGCCTGAGGATGAGCTAGGTTTCCTGAGGCAATTTATCATCAAAATTTCTGACACTAATATAAAATAGGTTGCATGAAGAACTTGTAGACATGTCCTATGTTTTAAACTGATGGCAAAGATAAAGATGTAAAAAAAGCTCAGATGATAGAACCAAACAGGGATTTTACATGGCTTCACATTGGACAAATGCTCAAGTTTTAGATTAATGCCACATATCATAACCTCAATCACAGATAACGAATTCATCCGTTGTATAGTCTCGCCTGCAGGTTCCCTGCTTCACACATCACACAAAAAGAACCTTCTTTACTGTATACTGCGTATAGCGTGTAAGAAAGTCAGGGCATTGTTTCAGTTACACGAAAGCCGCAAGTCACTAGATTTTAAACACTCTTTTCATGTTGACAACCAGCTTCCGCAATTCAGTAGGCAGCTCATCCTGTACATGATTACGAAAGGTGGAACTTAAAATGTTAAAAACAAAACTTCAGTACCAGTTTGCATCAGACTATACGCACACTCTTAGACGCAAAGGCCAGAGAAAGCTAAAGGATGCATTTGAAATCATATAAGACTTACCCAATAAAGTTCCTTCAGGATGTCAATTGACTTCCTAGACAAGTGGCTGACAAGCTCATCTTCGATCCCGAAATGTCTGCCAAACTTTTTTTGCTTCTCAATCAAATTGCTTCCAGTTATCTACATGGTGCTCAGATATAATAGCAAGTGAGTGTCAAAACTCTCAAGTACAGAACTAAAGCCAGTCCATCCTTCTCTTTACTTTCTGTTCTCTTCATTAATGTGTCAACATATATTTACATTATTACTACATATCAAGAGTAGATAGTAATATCAGGGAGCTGCAGAAATTCAGTGAAATGTAATAGATAGGTAGCCTATTTTTGTTAAGAATGTCTGTGCAGGTTGAGCAGTACTAATTTCATGTCATGATTGATTCATAGGGGGTACACTATTTGTTTTTTCAGAAATATTGAAACCCTTTCATATATTTGTGTCGTACCCCATAACCCCTTTGACTTAAGTTGATTCAATGATATTATTCAGTACTACTGAGTTGTGAAGAAAAGCCAAACCCCTTAACAATTTGTAAAGTTTCAGGTACTAAAATTCTCAAACTTCTAAACAAATATCAACATTATAATCACAGTTTCAGGTTTAGTACCTCAATGGACACCGCACTGCCTTTCCTAGCTTCATCAACTGGCTGCTCCTTGTTTAGAATGCGAGTTATCTGACCGATATCAATGAATTCCTTCTGGGGAATACATATTGGAGTTCCGACCTGCACAGATATTGATATCCGCACCTTGCACTATTAATAGTTACTTAATTGTGTGACACAAGTTTAACACCCGTGTGTGCATTCTTATTTTGAGCGCTTTACAAGCTTTATTTATTCATCATATATATGTGATGAAAAGGATCAGATCATAACTATAGCAGTAAACAAAGGTTGCAGCAATGCAAATTGCAATACCTTAGCAATTCCTTCAAGAACATCAACGCCTACGATAAATGGATCCTTCTTTTTAAACACACATTCCGGCTTAATCTTAAGCACACATGGAAATACTGTTTCAGAGGCAACTTTTTTCTTCTTTTCCTCCTTATAAGTATCAATGTAGGCCTTGAACTGATTGATCAAGAGATATATGGTATCAGCAACGAATATCCTTACACCAACCTCATCTGCATGTCCCCGAGCGTCTGGTGTTACCTTGACATCAAAAGCCAAAATGGCTGCGTACTCTTCTTTCTTCTTCTCAAGCATTACACTGGCCGTTCTGACTTCCTTCTTGTGGACAGGGCCTATGCCTGCACACCTCACAGGTATATTTACAGCTGGGGTTTTCAAGAAGTCAAGCAATGCTTCCAGTGAACCAAGAGTAGAAGCTTGAACACAAACCCCTGTACCACTTTTATCAATTTGGTTCATGACTGACTTCTTATCTCCCATGGTCAACTCTTTCACTACTTCCAAATCATCATTAGGCGCAACCACATAAATATCGGTTCCTGCAATTGCATGCTTAAGATCCTGCAAAAAATACAAAGTGCAAGTGAACTAACAATGAACTTCACAGAAGGACAATTCAAAGGAGAAGCATATTAGACATCAAAATTATTATTTCCAGTATGGGAATTCTATACACAAACAAATGCATAATATACACTCAAAGGAGTAGAAAAAATTGCCCTGGAGAGGCCATTTAGATAAACCGTATAAACAAAAGAGAAGTCCACTATAAACAGATGCTATACAGCCTGCTCCATCTAAGAACTTACAGTTCCTTCAATGCAAAAGTCGTAAATACAATCAATATGCAAAATCAAAGGTATCAGGTAAATTTTTTTTACCTGTGCAGCAATCTTAATAAACTGGGCAGCCTTGATTTCTTTATGGTGAAGATAATTAACCTGGAATTAGAAAACACTGTCATATTTTTTCATTACAATTAATTTTGCTAAATGTAAATGACAGAAAAGATATGCAGTTTTCTTAAGACAACTAAAAAAGAAAAGTAATATTGGTTTACAGATCTGTTCTAAAGGATCATACTTCTGTCTACTTTCTATTTAGCAATAACAAACCACATTGGCATACTGACGTGGTGATGTGAGACTATTTTATCAACAGAAAGTGCAGGGCTTGGACAGACCAGTCAAGAGAGGAGAAGAGTACAGGTAAGTCTATCTCTCCGGATTATGTGAATGGGCGTGACCACCTTAGCCACTCACCATCAAAAATTGATGGGGTTGGTGATGGATCGATGACTGAAAATGTAATTGATGGACCAATAATTACACGTTGCATGGGTAAGAGTGCATCAATTCATTGATTCGTTGGATGTATAAACTATTTTAATTTGCAACCATTGCACCAAAAATCACAGTAATAGTTAACTTGATTTGCATAATATACTACAGTAGATACATTGATGAACTGAAAGTCAACAACAGGTGAGGATGCTTTAACAGCTGATCAATATATTAGTGACATAGGAGTACTGGAACAGACTTTTGAGGAGCAAGGAAAACTTTGAAGGACATAGATGATAATGAAAGTGAAAGTCGTACAAGGAAGAATCAAGAGAGAGTTTTTACCTTAACACGCAGTTTCTTCATTGGATGGGGAGTCGATAATGCTCGTATTGTCGTGACAATAGGTCCCTAAAAACGAATCATGAATTAGTAACCTGAATCCATCATCGACCTGAACGGTACAGTAGCATTAGATGTTTACCTGCGTACCGCAGACTACAATCTGATCACCTTCATGAAGCACCCCATTAACCAACACCACATCAATTGTAGTCCCGTCACCTTCGTTGGCCTTAACCTCTAAAATTGCACACTGACAAAAAAATTCCAAAACAATCTCAGGAAAAAAAAAGTTGGTTCTCTTTGAGATAACTGAGCAAGACGCCAAGAAGAAAGCTACCTGCACTTTATCGCTGTATGTAAGTTTTTCAACCATATTCTTCTGACACCATTTCACCAGTAACAATAGCAAATCCGGGATGCCTTCACCGCTGTTTTGTCAACCACCCAGAATCACAATGCTGCTCTATAAGTTTTACAAGGATAAAACTAGTTTATGTACCTGATTGCACTTGTAGGTACAATAGGTGCAACACTGATAGTCTTTTCCATCTCTTTCTTTTCAATTTTATAGTACAGGTTACTATTCCATCCTTGTTCCTTGAACTGTGCAATAATCTGAAGTTATCCCAAAATAAAAATGTGTTAGTGTCTATGCATGCCTGAGAAAAATTTAGAATATAATAGATAATATAACCTCAGTAAGCCTTCTATCAAATTCATTCTGGACATCTTTACTCTGTTGCTTCATTGCCTTCACAATTGATGCATTGCGACAAGTTTTCCATCCATACAATCTATCAACCTGAAAAGTGAAATTGTGATGTTAAGAAGCCAGACAAGTCGATCTAGGACACATTATCATCAATGAACTTCATAGGTAATTAAAACTACAGTTTATCTCACCTTGTTCAAAGCAACAATAAACTGTGTCTTCCTCATTTTCAACAGATTAAGTGACTCTACTGTTTGTGGTTTTATTCCATCCATTATGTCCACAACCAAGATTGCAATATCACATAACCCAGATCCCCCAGAGCGCAAGTTCATAAACGACTCATGTCCAGGGGTATCAATTAGCAACAAGCCTGGAACTTTCAGTCCCCCACCAACTTTCAATTCCCTGGTCCTATCCCGCAAGTTCTCAACAGGCAAATATGTTGCGCCAATTTGCTGAGTAATTCCTCCAGCTTCACCTTCCTGAACATTAGATCCTCGGATACAATCAAGCAGCTTGGTCTTTCCAGCATCTACATGACCCATAATACAGCAGATTGGGGACCGGAGGTTATAACTCTCTCCTTTTTCAAATTCCACTTGAGCAATCGAGGACACTTCCGAATTGGTTTCTAACTGATCAGTCTCTTCATCAGATAATAAACTTTCACCAAGAAGCTTGAAATCATCCTCACCCCAACTCTTTGCTTCCCATTCTTCCTCGTCATCTTTTTCAGTTCCATCCATTTCAACCACAACAGATTTCTCCTCCACATTCATTAAGTTAATCTCTTCAAGTTCCTCAGTTCCAGGGAAGTTCAAACCGGGAATCCCTCCCTGCTTTTTAACTGCTTCTGTGATTTCAATAGTGTTAGAAGAAGTGTCCCCATGTTCTTGAGAATGTGTCTTTGACTTCTTTGTCTGATACTTGGGCCGTTTTGGTGGTGCAGCGGTGTCAGCAGTAGTGAGGGGTAGACCTCCAGCACTAGCAAGAAACTGATTCCTCATTGCCTCAAGACGACGGGCTTCTTCCTTCTGTTTCCCTGTTAAAAGCTTACCTTCTTGTTTCTTCTTCAAAACCTTTTCTTTCTTTCTCTCCTTTTTTAATCTCTTCCGCTCCTTTTCTTGTCTAATCAATTCTTCTTGCTCTAGCCTCTCCTCTTCTTCCTTTTTCAACCTCTCCTCTTCTTTCCTTTTCTTTCTTTCTGCTTCTTCTTTTCGTTTTGCAAGTGTCTCTTGCATCTCCTTGACATGTTTTGGGACTTTCTTCTTCTCTGCTGTTCTTTCATTCATTATTTCTTCATGTTTCTCTTCTACAGAGGCAGCAGCAGCAGCAGCCTTCTTCTCCCTTTGCTTCTCCTTTTTCTTTCTCTTCCTCTTTGCAGCAGCAGACATCTTCAGAGTGACTTCTTCAGCTTCCTTATCAACTGCATTACCCATAGCCACATCCAATTCAGTTTGATCAATTGGAACAGCTTTATCGGTGTTTGCTGTAGGTGAGGCTACACCAAGCTGTGCAAGAATCTTATCAAGGTCGTCGTCTTCCTTCTCAGTCCTTCCGCCTTTCTTTCTCCTCTTGTTGCTCTTTGAACTTACTACCACACCATCACTAGTGTCTTTACTTTTGACATCATCAACCATTCTACCGCTAACACTTGTACCAGAACTTCCATCTTCACACAGAGCATCATCATCCTTACTTGAAGCACCATAACCATCGCGATCTTGTACACCTAAATTCTCATCATTATCATCCTCAAGCAACTCAAAAGCAGACCTAGTAAACATAGTATTATTCACAACGTGATCATCCCCTTCATCATCACTTCTAATATTCATCTTCTCTAACTTAACCTTCCCTTCAACCGCGTCTTCCTGAGGTTGACAGGCTTCTTTTGACACATCAGTCTTAGTGATTTTCGACGAACCTAATATTCCACAAAATTCTTAACACAAATCAAAAATCAAAAATCAAAATGTAGATAACTTCATGCATGCATGATGCATATATAACAGTTATAAATCATCAATATTTAATAAATGTAAAGCAAAAACGTTATCATCCATAAAACAGAATAAAAATTGCAGGTTTTGACACATAAAATAGTAGCTGAAATTGAAATTTACAAAACCAAATTGAAGAATATTCAAGGACTCAAGAATCATGCATATATAGTGATAGACCAACAACGGTGAAATTATTACCAATAAGCACTTTACAGTTGTGGAACACCGCCGATCTTTACTCTGTAGTTCGGAGTTTGTCTCTGAATAAATCTTTGATATCCAACATGTATATATAGTAGGGAACTTGTCCAAGTTTTCTTTTTTTGTCAGGAACGTAGACTCCAAGTTTTTAAACCCTATATTTTTGTGGTCAAATTAACCAAATTTTGACTGAAAATTTTATATAGTATATAATAGAAAAAATTATATAAATTATATCATTAGAAAGTACACGTAATCTATTTTAATACGTATTTTTCGGTTTTTCAAAATAATAAAAGATTGAAATTTAATTTACGGTCAAAATTGAGTTAATTTGACCACAAAAAATCAAACAAAACAGATAAATTAGAACGGAAGGAGTATGTTTTAGTTTGTCTGGTGTGGATTCATGTGCACATATTAAGAATGAGGATTTTTGTGCATGCGGCTTGTATCAAAATAATTATAAAATGAGGTAACATTACAAGTATCAAAATTTAATTTATAGTAGCATATGAATACACGCGGGATTTTATATTATTACGGGAAAAGTTAGCATTTATAAAATATTAGAAAAAAAATTATAATAATATTAGGGACCTTTAATATTTTTCTTGATTAAATCCAAAGCGCGTACTAATGAAATCGAGGGAGTATAAAGTGAAATCTATTATTTTGTGAAAATAATTTAAATATATTTTTGATAATTAAAAATAATAATTTTAAAAAAATATCAATATTAAAATATGACGAAATGATTATGAAATAGATCGATTCAAGTAAATAGATTTAAAATAAATAATTTTGTATGCTATAGTAGTAAATAGGTTTAAAATAAATAAACATCAATATTGGATGGAGTAGATAGGTTTTGGAGATGTGTCAACATGTAGCAAGATGGCAATTTTACCCGTTCCGTTTTAAGTCATTTGAATTTATCAGAATCAAAATTTTTGAATTTGAATATGGATCTTTTTTTAGACCATAAAAAGTTTGGATTTGAATTTTGATTTTAGTTATACTGAAAAGATATTTGACCCGAAATTCGAATCTGTTTCAAATCCGATTCGAAATCCGAAAAAAATATCCAATGACATATTAACTACTTACATAATTTTATAACAAAGATATATCATTTATATACATCAAATATTTAATCTGATGTTTATAGCCGGTACATTGAATAATTACCAGTAATTAAATTTATTATATTTGACGCTAATTTTATATTACATAAATATGAATATTATTTTTTTTAGTTAAACAAACACACGCGTGAGAGTTAGTCGAACCTTGTTAGAAAATGAATAACACACAGAGGGGGTGAATGTATTTTACTGTTTTTGTGCTTTTCTTGAATGTTTATGGTTGAACAAAGTAAACTAAATCTTGTAATGAAATGTGTTCATGCAGAATTTAAGCTTGCAGAAAATAAAGAACACAGATCTTCAAAACTCACTTAATTTTATATTAAAATTAAGACTGTTTTGCTACAAAATTTCTAGGCTCTTTGTTGATAAAGAACTTAGCTTCTCATTGAGAGTGTTACAAGAAATTTGATCTAAATTGTTACAACTGACTAAGTACCAGTGTTAACTTTATAACTCAGTTAACTGTTGGTTTACACAGTGTGTAATAAGACATACTATTAGCTTTTCTAAACTGACACTTGTCATTTCTATTTATAGAAAAGTAGATCTTCCATTTCTGACTTAGCACATCTTTAGCATCCCGTGTTTACTTTGATCTTCCTCTGTTAGTTAATTTTTACCATTGATCTTACACATTCTTCAAGCTGCTTGTTGTAGACTTATCAATCCAGCTGTTGGATTGTTTGTTGATTGTTTATCTTGGATATTGAACTGATCTCCAAATTTTTACTTTGAGATTGTACCTCGAGATCTCCATTTTAGGTCTATAGAACACCTGACATCTCGATAAGTATATTGGCTTATCGAGATCTCTAGTACTCTATATTTAGTTTGGCTTGTAGAGGTCTTCAATTCTCTATAAGAGAATTTAGGCTTGTCGAGATCTCGAGTCTTCACATCTTCACTTTGACTTATCGATAACTCTTAGTTCTCTAGTGGCTTCTTGACTTGTCGATATCTCAGAGTTCTCTAGCAAAATTAACTTGTCGATATCTCAGAGTTCTCTAGTGATCTTGTCGATATCTCTGAGTTCTCTAGTGAATTTTGACTTATCGATATCTCTGAGTTCTCTAGTGGAACTTGACTTATCGATAACTCAGAGTTCTCTGATGAATGTAGACTTGTCGATAACTCTGAGTTCTCTAGTGAACAAATGACTTGTTGATATCTCCAATCTTCAGTTCTTCAATTTGGATTGTCAATTTCTCTGAGTTTTCTAGTAGCTTTCCTGACTTCTCGATAAGCCATTCTGGAGTTCTCGAATGACTTCTCTATAACATTAAATCTGTGACTTGTAGAGGTCTTGACTTAGAGTATTTTTCCTAAAACAGATTTATTCAACTCCAAGCTTCTTCATAATTCTTCTGAGGTATGATCTTCTTCCAGATAGAATTCTTAGGCTTGACACTGTTTATAGAAAAAGACTTCAGTCTGCTCCTTTGACATTTTTACAGACTTTAAATGTTACAAGTACAAAATACAAATTAAGATAACAATACAACTTACTTAGGGTTGATAAAATGTCTTAGTCTTGTTAAAGTACATGCATGTCTTTTATAACAATCTCCCCCAATTTGTGAGAAGATTGCTTAACACAAATTCATGTTTGTTAACAAGACTAATCCCAAGTTTGAAATGATGGAGTATAGAATTAATACATAAAGCTTGATAGAATTACAACTTGTACAACATAAGATTCACAAGGTTCAATGATTACAGGAATCAGGTAAAGACAGTTTTTATGTCTGCTTTTTCTCTAAGTTTATCCTTCAAATGATCAAGAATTTCAAGTTCTTCTATGATAAGTGTTAGGAATATGTGTATTAGTTTGATGATAAGTTAAAAAAAATACTTAAGTAGAAATCTAGTATTTGTAGCCTCAACGGATAAGACCATTTTGGTTATCCGTTGAAGGAGTAGCTTTACTTAGAAATAAGTCTAGTATTGTAGCACATTTCATTCTCTGTATTTAAGTTGTAATTCTTAGATGTTGTGGGAAATTATCAGTCATGTTGACTACTAGTGGATATGCAAATAGGAGGGCTAATTGTAAATATTTCATGCCTTGTAATTTTGTATAAGTGAAGTAGTATCAACTGATATTAAAGGCCTTCAACGGATGAGAAACAAAGCTTCAACGGATGTCTCTAAAGCTTCAACGGATAACATCCATCAACGGATGAGTGCTTCAACGGATAAAGCTTCAACTGCTAATGCATCAACGGATAAAGCTTCAACGGATAAAGCTTCAACGGATAAAGCTTCAACAGATAAAGCTTCAACGGATAAAGCATCAACGGATGAAAGCTTCAACGGATGCTTAGTTCAAATAGCAGTTGATAGTGACAATTCATAAGCTAACAGAGGCACATGGGTTGACAGAGACAAACTGGAATGTGGCAGCCTCTAGGAGGAATCAAGAAAATGCAGCATTTCCATTCTGGTGCAAACAAGGAAGTATTCAAAGATTCACAGCTAAACCTAAATTGCATTAGATAGAGAAATGAAGAAGAAACATGTGAAAAATCTTTTAATTGTATTTTACAGTTTTGTCTTCACTTGTAAACTTGGTGATATATATACCAAGTAGCAGCTAGTAATTAGAGTATGAATTTTCCAGAGCTGTTTAGAAAAATTCAGAGAGAAAATCATCTAGTTTGTACTAGGACGCAGCTGTGATTTAATTATTTGAATCACAGATTTTCTGAAATAACACATCTCTGGTGGAACAACATATCCACCAGAAAAGTTTTTAAGTTCTTTGTATTCTTTACATTTGTGGTTGAATATATATCTGTCTGTATTAGCTTAAAGCAATTCACACACATTTGTTCATCAAAACACTTAGTCTTAGAAACTGCTCAAAACTTGAAAAGTTTTGAGATTTACATTCAACCCCCCTTCTGTAAATCTCATTGTTAGTCCACTGGGAATAACAATAAGTGTTCCACTTAGAGTTTCTACAAGTTTCTGTCTTGTTACCTTAGGATAATCATAGTCCAGAACCTCTAAGCAGAATCTTGAGAATCCAACAGTTTTGATGTTCAGAAATCTCCCATCTTTAGAAATTCTGCTCATACCTTTTGCTTTCGACTCTTCTGATCTTTTTATGTACATATCTATTTCTTCATCATTTCTCCTTCTCCTTTCTTCAGCTTCTGCCTCATTTCTTTTCTTTGTTTAATTCCTTTCAATCAACCATTCAGCTAGAGATGATCTACATGCCCTTGTAGCAGTATTCTTGTCATTTAACAAACTTATCACTCTCTTAATTTCTGTGGGAGCCAAGGAATCCATTAAGCTTTTGTTTAGAAGAGTGAATGTACCATCCTTAAAATAAATTATAGCTTCTCTCAAGAATACAATCCAAACTCTAACAATTTCCTCAGCTAGATATTGGAAATTGTCTTCATCTGAGATACACCAATTTAGAGGTAGAAAGTCAGACTCCTTAAAACAATTCCAGATGGCTCTTTCAGTGACTTCTCCTTTTTTTAGGCCTAACTTTCTTAGGTTTTCTCTCAACAGATTTAAGCTTGAATTTTAGTGAAGGCTTGGCTAAAGGTTGTCATTTTCTTGAGATTAGTGTGGCTTGAGGTGATTGGAATTTTTAGGAAAGAGTTGGCTGTTTTTTTGTATAAAAATTTTAGCTTAGATGTTAATGAAGGTTTGATGTTCGAGATAGTTGATGTTGTAGATTGAGCTGAGGTTTGAGTTGTTTGTGTTTAGATTTTTAGGGTTTTCTGAGTTTCTGAATCATCATGAGGCTTTATGCTCTTCCTCTCACCTCTTTTCCTCCTTTCTTCATCTTTCTTGTCAACCTCATTCTTCTTCTCTCCACCCTTGCTGCCAGATGGCTTACTGGACTGACTTGGATTTGAGCCAGAAGGATTTTGATCATCTTTCTTCTGCTCATCATCATCCAAGTCATCCTTGTTGATTTGTGTATTGGGCAAGTTGGCTTCTGCATTGTCTAGATATCTCCTCAGTAGCTTTATCATTTCCATATCATCATTGTTCTTATTTTTCTTAGCTCTTAAGCCAGTTCCTAGGATCATGATAAGCTTCTTGTTGCTCATGACACACTATTTAGGGATATTGAAATGTCTGAATTATTTGGTGGTTGGACAGATGTATGTTATACCCTTGCTTGGCTGTAGATATGCTTCAGAAAAGAAAGCCACCTGAGCGTCTCTCAAATCAGTTAATAGCATGGTATCTTCACGAGTTATAGCTCTAACTTTACTGATAAAGATATCTAACTCAGATGCCCTCCTTGAGATAAGGTAATTTAGGGACACCTGCATAAATTTGTCTGTCCCAGAGTCATTTGTATTGATCACTATCCTGTTATGCACAAAGTTGTCCTGATTGACCTTGATCACTCTTATGAAATTAATTGTCTTGTCCAGAGCCTTCTTGTATGTGAAGTGATTATTATTGAGAGAGGCTTTTAAAGTTGTGAGTAGTTCATCAAACTCTCTGCTCAGACTAGGTCCTTCAGCAACCCTAATAAGTCTCTCAATGTCAAGATCAACTTCTTTAGATTTCTTTTCAGCACCCTGGACTTGCTATTGAGATGACTTTGATCGTGTCAACCTAGCCTCTATCTCCCCCTTAGTCTTGTTGACAGACATTAGAAGGGGAGTAGGAATTCCAGGCCTTATTTGTTCAGGCAAAGAAGGTAGTGCTATGTTGAGTTTACCTATGCTGGCTCACAAGGCTACAGAATTCTGCATTTGAAGATGCTTATGGGAGTCCACCAAGGTTTGGATATCTGTTTGTTGGCTCTTGACAAGAGATGTCAAGGCCTGAACTTGGGCAGTAAGAGAGGAGTTGGAATCTTGCAATGCTGTGACTTGACCTTGTAGAGACTGAATTTGCATATTTGTTGAAGTGGATCCAGGATGATAATAGCTGCTAGATGTGCCAAAGTGTTCTTCTACAGCCTGTTTAATCCCTTCCATTAGCAAAGCTGAAGGGTTATACCTACTCTGGTGAAGTTGATCCAACTGGACTTTGGTCTCATTTGAGTGAGTAATTTGTTGTTGGATCACTGTATAGAGATTGGCGAAGGATAGTTTGAGGTTTTTGACTTCCTTCTCAATAGAGGCAAGATCCATCCTAGCCATTTGCTCAGTAAAATGCTTGAATTTAGAAGAGATCTGCTCTTGAGATGGTATGATCTTGTCCATTTTCTCATTCACCAGTTTTCTGATTCTGTCTTCATGGCCAGTAAGCTTGATTTCAAGAGCCTTACCAAAAAGATAAAATGCTTTGAGGTGAGCTTTGTATACATCTGTAATGGCATCATAGACAGCTTCTGGACTCAAGTCTTTTGCATTGCTACCCAGAATGGTAACATACTCTTCTCTAAATTTGGCCAGAACTTGATTCATCTCCAAGGCAAAGTCATCAGACAGCCATGCATCCACATTCCCATCTTGTTCAGCATCATTGATAATTTCCTCCTTTTGCTCCTCAACATCTTCATTGTAAGCAAGCACGATAGCTTGATAGTCCTGGTTGCTCATATTTGAAGTCAGGAGATGCTGCGAGATATTGGCCAGTCCAGATATCTGCTCTACTAGTAGATCATCTACAGAAGTTGGTTGAGAAGCAGATTCTTGCAGCCACTGAGAGAGTATGTGAGGTTGTTGAGGTTGTGAGGTGGAGGGTTCATCAGAAACACCTGTGACTGGGGTCACAGTTTGACTCACAGCTTGCTCTGTGGTTTTGACAGTGTGTTGTCCTCCACTTGTAGTGGGAACCTCCAATTGAATTGGAGGGGATTTAACTGGGTTACTGTCATGTACACCAGCCTCAAACCCTTGTGTGTCTTGTAACACACTAGCACTTGAATGTGCTATGCTTGCCTCCCCTATGACAGGATCATGGGCAATTGTACTCCTAGCTTCAACTGTCAAGGCAATATCTTCTAGGGTTGTGAGGGGAGTTGTTCCTACTTGAGGAACCTCCAATTGAATTGAAGATGATTTAGATAGCTCCCCCTCAGGAGTACTACCCTCAAACCTTTCAGTCTATAAAGACTGTTTTGTATATGAAGGTACATTTGAAGTATCCATGGGGTCTTCAGTAAAAACTGATGAATCCCCCATATTTGCGATGGTGTCATCAAGGTCTACCTCAGCATGTAGCATCTCACCATCTAAATGAAGTGTCTGGGTGGTGAACAAAGCTTCTTGAGCTAAGTCACTTGATTTTTGTTGCACTTGAGAAGTAGATTCAAGTGGAATTGGAATTGAAGAAATTTGAGTCATAAGAATTTGGTGCTCAGTTGTGAGTGTTGGCAGCTCCCTCTGAGTGAATGAGGGAGCTTCAAGAGATGTGCTCTCACTATGTGTGCCTTCCTTGTTTCTCCTACCATACACTTGAATTGCTTCTAGTGCAGGCTGTGCAGACGCACTCTTGGTTGTTTTTACAACTGCATCCTGTTGGGAGGATACACTCCTGGTTGTTTTTATAACTGCATCCTGTTGGGAGAATACAGAGGTGGCTAGAGTGGTCAGCTCAGGTTATTTACTTCTTTTGGATCTTTTGACCAAAGGTGATTCTTTTTCAGCTATCTCCTCACCACTCTCAGTTATTGCAGTTAGGTTTATCCCCTTTCTCTTCTTTTTACTCACCTCATCCTTTTGAGAAGATGAAGTGGGTGATTGCCTAGCTTCTAAAGGTTTTGAAAAAATGATTGCAGCTTGGGAAGATCCATGTTGGTGATCCTGTGCTTATACTTCCACAGGTTCAGGAATCATAGTTGAGCTAGATTGTATGTTAGATCTCATGTCAGGCATAGGATAAGGGTGTCCTAAACCTCTCCAACATAAATAGAGTGATTTTCAGACTTACATTGACCTTATTCTTTATAGTAAGTGAGCCAAAAATTATTTTGGATACTTGCTTACAATTGCCTATTTTAGTACTATCTATACCATTCAGTAGGTGTACGTCAGCTACTTTATTATTTAAAGTGGACATAATAAATCTAAGGAAGAAAATTTCCTTACCTCTAGCTGACAGGGGCATAGTTAGCCTGGTTGTAAGTTCTTCCAGGATCAGCAGACCAACATTCAAGTGTATGTTGTGGGTAATTGAATACACCAGCTTTTGCACCACACTTGAAATGTTGTCATATCCTGTCTTCCTGCATGTAAAGGCTCTCACCACTGAATCAAAAATGAATGACCACTCCTTCTTTAAATTAGTTCTGTTTAGGCTTGATAAGTTGATTCTCCCACCATAGTTGATGAAGTCAAGAAACTCAATCAGCTTATCAGGAGTTGGCACCTCCACCAGATTTGCAGTAGGCAGTCCCAAAGCTAGGTTCACATCCGGCTCATTAAACTCAATTTGTTGAACTCCAATTGAGCAAGTCACTACCAAGGATACAGCATCATCATGCATCACAGTCCTCACCATAACTGTAGTCCAAAAAGCATGCTAACACATCCAGGTACAATACTGGATTAGTAGTCAAGGCTCCTGCAATGTAAGATTCAGACAGAAATTTCACAAACCCCTTGAAACTGTCAGGGGCTTGGTTAGCATCAGTAAAAGCCAAGTAGTTTGTTCCTTTCTCTGTGATAGTTGCTCTAATAGTATTTTGTGCCATTGTAGTATAGTAAGAGAGAATGGGTAAGAAGAATTTTTGAGAAAGAAGTAGAAACGAGTGAGAAATGGGTTTTTTCTTGAAAGGCTAGGTCAATTTAGATCTCGAAAGTTGTAAGTAAGTGTATGTATCGAGAAGTCTGGGTATTTATAGAAAAAGTAAATGACTTGTCGAGAACTCAAAAATAGACATTTGGAGTTTATCAATCGAGAAGTCATTTTAAGAAATGAAGTACATATCGAGAAGTCATTTTAAATTACTCTTTTAGAGAACTTGTAATATCCCATATTTTCAGATATTATTTTTATAATTATTTGGAATTGTTTATGTGATTTTATGTGAATTTTGGTGAATTATCTGATAAGTGGAATTGATGTTTGGGTGTTTATATGTGATATTATTTGAGTATTTGAATTATTATATGTCCAGAATAAAATATAGATAATTGTGATATTTTTCTGGTAATTTTTGGACTGTTAGATGATTTTATATTAATTTATGAATTATTAATTATTTTCTGAATAATTACCAAAATTATTTTATAAAGCCGGGAATCGTCCGACTTCAACCATTTTTACGTTTTTATAACCCGAAACTCTTTCGAAAACTCCTTCCTAACCTAATCTGGTAATTCCGGACATTTTCCGTGTTTTGACTTTTTCAATCCGGATTACGGTTTGACCCGTGCGCGGCCCGGCACAATATTTTCGATACGATAGTTATTTCGGTAATCAATAAAACCCGTATTCTCGAGAGACGGGATATTTTTACGTTATTTTCGTATATAGTGTTTTATAAAAAGCTCGGTTTTGATAATTATCCAATTCTGGTATTTAATTGTATCGTATTAATAGTTACTTAGTGGCTAAGTAACCTATTTTCGGATCCGATATGATCCAATGTGATGCTGGTTATGTGTTTTCGGGATGTCAAATCCCACAAAATTCGTGTTGTTATTTTTATAAAATCATTCGTATTTCAGATACCCAGTATTTCTGTATTTTATAATTATTCGCAATTTTGGGGGATTTTTGATACAAATTTTATATTTTATCGATTTTAAAATTATTCCCCGTAATTAGTATTTTGGGACCTAATTATTTTAATTAGGGGATAAAAACACCCTTAATTTATTTTGGGGATATGATCTCTGTAAATATAAATAGCTGCTTAATTCTTATTTTATTGATTTATTTTCATAAAAATTTTAGAAAATAGAAAGTTCAAGAACAAAGTTGGGGGTGGAAATTTTGTTCTTCATCTTTGATTGATGATTCCAGGAGCTGTAGACCTCCGTTTGTGATGTTCTAGTAACCGATTTGAAGCTCGTTTCAGGGCCGATCTTTTAATACCAACATCTCTGTATGAGGTTGATTATTAGTTAAAAACCGATTTTTGTCTATTTTCTTGAATTTCGATTTTTGATTTCAGGAAGTTATTGGGTGTTGGTGATGTTATAGATAGATTCAACTTGTTAAGTACAGTCGAACCATGCTAATTTCTTGTTTGTTCTGTTATCGGATAGATTATAGTAAGTTTTATATTTTTCCGTTTTTGTTTTTAATTTTTCCGGTGGATAAGTGTTGTTATGGTTGTTTTGATCTTAGTATTAGATTCTCAGTGATCCTAGCTTCGTCTTTGCACATTAATCTGTTAATTTGGTTGAGTATTCTGGAAAATCAGATTTCGGCCGGAAAGTTCGAGTTCCGCCGGTTTCAATGGCTGATTCGGCCGGATTTTTGGTTTGATCAAGCAACTGTTAGTGTTCAGTGAATAATTAGACCGATGGGTTGATTTAGAACAGTCGGGATTGCAAAACTCGGTCTCACCGTGCTGTTTTGGCTAGGAAAGACTATTGGCCGGAGTTGGGACATCGACCGGAATCTGGGCGGATTCCGGCGATTTCTTCCCGACCCGGACCCTGTTTTAACCGACCCGGCTCCGACCCGTTCAGCTTTAGAAATAACCCGGGTTTGATCTTCTCAAACCCAACCCCATATTCAAAAATGTGTTTCTGCTGATTTATTTTATAAAATAAATCAAAATTCAGTTTTTAGTTTTAAAAATTATTTTCTTTTATTCTAAAAATCATTATTTTAATTCTGAAAATTTATTTTAATTCAAAAATAAATCCAAATTATTTAGTTAATTAATTTTAGTTGATAATTAATTATTTAATTAGTCAATTAATTTAAATATTAATTGATTAATTAATTTAATTAGTTATTAATTAATTTTAATTGATTATTTAATTAGATTTAATTATTTATTATTGATTTAAAAATTCTAAAAAAAAAATAGTTTCAAGCTTTAAAATATTATTGTAAATTATTTTCCAAGCTCGATAATTTTTATAAAATTATTTTAGGGTGTTCGAACCCTATTATTTTATTATTAAATGATTCGGAGATCGTTTTAATTCCGAAAAATGTTCAAAAAAAAAAATTCATAATAAATCAACCGTTCGTCCGTTTAATACGAAACGAACGCGTACAGACTCTGAAAAATATTCCGATTTCAATAAAAATACCTTCGAGACCCAAATCATTTTGTTTCGAAAGGTCGCTTGTTTTACAAGTTATTCTGAGTCGATTATTGATAGATAAATCATATTTTTGACCTGATTTCAGTTTTAAGCGTACCGAGTTGAATGTTTTGATGAACTGAGTCTTATGTGATATGAATTATATGATACATGGATTATGTGCTTACATGCTATGTGAACTATGTGCATATGTGGGTCAAGATTCCTGTATTTGTCTGTTATATTTATGTGTGGGCTATCGTATGGGTAAACGATAGGATTTTGACGCGTAGTTCGTCGAGTGATTATCGATTAGACAATTAAAGCTACATCTTTCAATTATAGATGCGGATCATTCGAGTTGATCAAGACAAGACGTTGGATAAAGAATGAGATGGAATGACATTGGATATCTGGCTTCTAGCAATCGCAGGAGCAGCATATCGGTAAAGTGTTGAAAAGAAAGACGGTGATGCTTTGAGACAGAATGTCAGAATAGATGCGTGTTTGCGAGTGTGACTAACTGCTAAAAACCCAAAGGCAAGTACCCTTGACTTCACTTATTGTTCAAGTGACGTTATTTCGAATCATATTATGCAAGTATTGCTTTTCCTATTCTCAGTTCAAGATAGATAAATGTTTTATATATCGCTGAATTAAATAATTCTGTTTATGCAAGTACCCTCTGCTATTCTATGTTCAGAATAGATTTACAAATGTTTTGGGTTTTGAGAAAAATGATTTTGTTGCAAGTATTCCTGCCCAAGTGAATGGGGGAATAAAATTATTTCGGGTGTCAAGTATTATGACCCCTTTTCAATAAAAGGTTTTGAGATTTGATGGTTACTGGTAGCGTAAGAGGCCGAGGCACCGGTCCAGCGTGAGCTATTATAATACGGAAGTGTAATATCTTACAAGGCTTGTTATGCCTTTTCTGGCGACCTATAGGTACCGTATGTCTTCGGGATACGGGTAGTACCTATATTTACGGTATACTGCGGGATACCGGTGCTGTTTCATGACTGATCATCAGGAACAGCATAGTGCATAATTTGGTTCCAATCGAAATTATTATATTGATTTTGACATCTTACAAGGAATGATTTATTAAGTATTTTATTTTTGGATAAAAGATGAAATGTGGTTTTGATTCAGTTTCTTATTTTGAGTATACTTAGTTTGTTGTTAAATATCAAAGATGGTATTAGTACAGATGATTGGTGTTGACTTCAGTATGGAATGTTGTGAGCATCAAAGTTCGTATTGATATCTAATTTGATATGACAACAAAATAAGTATTAATCTCAAGAATTCGGTTTTGAGTAAAGTTTATGATTCAATCCATAATCATTGTTTCATGTTATTGTGGTTTACGATATTTCCGTAAACACTGTTTTACGAGTTTTATTCTCGTTATGATTCAAAGTATTGCTGAAGCACGTCGCTGGAAAATATAAAAAGGGTTTTTGAATACAATTAAGGAATCAATTCTGGGATTCCTCAACTAAAATTTTATGATTCAGCAATTATGATTTCTAAATGATCTGCACTGATGCAGATGTTAGTTTTTTTATCAAAATGACCCGATATTTACTATAATGAACTTGCTGAGCATTTCTTTCGCTCATACTTGCCTGTTTTTAAATTTAACCTCCAGTGAGGATTAGCTTGCTGTTTAGCCGTGTAATTCGAGGAAGCAAGAAGAAGCTCTTGGAAGGTGGTTGGTCCAGGGTTTGCGGACTAGTGTAAGTTTTATTATGTAAAGTTGTTTATATTATATTATATTATAGTTTTGTATTTTATTTGGGCCTAGTATACTTCATTTCGAAGTTATACTAGTGGGTTTAGTTTTGAGTTGGAATTTATTGAAAAGAGATTTAAAAGAAAGTGAAAAATTTATTTGTGGAATTTGGAATTCTTGTTTCTAGAACTGTAACCTTAAAAGATCTTGGATTAGTTGGGGTCATAAATGATAAATATCTTCCGCTAGCATTTATTTATTGTTTTAACAGGTTAATTTGGATTGAGGTTTCATAGTGACGACCAAATCCCTTGACCCCAGATTTGGGGGCGTTACAGGTTGGTATCAGAGCTGAGGTTATAGTAAACTAGAAACGAGAGTGTGTAGGATTGTATATAGCTATGTGAGGACGCTTGAGCTCATATCGAGTTCCTGTTGGACTATTGGATATAGTACCAACTAGTAAGTTAAGATAAGGCGTATTCGTTCGAGATGGTCGTGCTGAGCTGGATGGAACTCCGGGAAGCTGCAAACTTCTATTGTGGAATCTTCCGAGGCTACTACGATTCGACGACGATGAAGATTATCGATATCCTTGGAACATGAAGAAGCGTCTAGAATCAGATGGCGAGTCAACTGGAGAGTTCAAATTGAAGATAAATATTAAGACTTTGGCAATACCTTTTCTTTCTATAATTCCTTTTGACATCTCTCAAAAGAAGTAATTGTTAGAGGATATATTCCCTAACACTCATTTTCAATCATATTTGTGTTTTAAATGTGTCGGAGTCTGTCATGAAGCCTATTTTTCAGGTTTTGATAGCTCTGCCAAGTTATGATAATTTAATTCCACTTTTCTTATTTGGTGGATAGTTTCTTGATGATGTGACACCACTTGCTCATTTGGTGCCAAAATTTTGTTCTCTGGATTATATTCCTTCAGAAATATCAGCTTTGAAATCTTTTCAGTTTATTCATTTGATTTTGAATTCCTTTGATATTCTTTTATTCTGACTGAGATGAACAACCTTAACTATAAGGGACACAAGGTATACCTTTCTGTGTGATAGGAGTTGGATGGGACGCCATCACTTGTGTGTGTTGTGAATACATGAAGGTTAACAACCTTTAGTAGTGTCTTAATTTGGACACGCAATACCAAGTTCGTTTGATCATATTGATCTCTCAGTTATTCTCTTATTTCAACAATACTTTTTCTCAAATTCAGATTTTGGTCCCATTATGGTATCAAATTCTTTTCTTTTTGAAATTTCATGATTTTATCATTCCAAATATTCGAAGGTATGCCAATCAAGTTAAGTTGAGTATCCTGTTCAAGTCGAAGTAAGGCGATGTGATGGAATTACGAAGGACGACAGTGGACTGCAATGCGATTAGAATATCAGTGGCATATAGCGAAGTCAATCTGTTCTTTTATTTCTCTCTCTATATTTCTTTCTTTTCTTCTCTCTATCTTTCTCTCTATTCTTCTTTCTCGCGATCAGTAAAAGTGATTCTATTGAGAAATTGGACAAAAGGTATGTGGAAGGAACAATGGTGTGGAGTGAAGCTCCCGTGATAATTGTGTGGTATAAGGAATTGCGGTGTTATTTAGAATTTTGGAAGAAAGTTAAGTAAGTAGTATTGGAAAGTTGGTTAGAAAACCCTTAGTGCTTTCTTCTGCTGATTCCGAGGACGGAATCCTTATAAGGGGGGTAGATTGTAATATCCCATATTTTCAGATATTATTTTTATAATTATTTGGAATTGTTTATGTGATTTTATGTGAATTTTGGTGAATTATCTGATAAGTGGAATTGATGTTTGGGTGTTTATATGTGATATTATTTGAGTATTTGAATTATTATATGTCCAGAATAAAATATAGATAATTGTGATATTTTTCTGGTAATTTTTGGACTGTTAGATGATTTTATATTAATTTATGAATTATTAATTATTTTCTGAATAATTACCAAAATTATTTTATAAAGCCGGGAATCGTCCGACTTCAACCATTTTTACGTTTTTATAACCCGAAACTCTTTCGAAAACTCCTTCCTAACCTAATCTGGTAATTCCGGACATTTTCCGTGTTTTGACTTTTTCAATCCGGATTACGGTTTGACCCGTGCGCGGCCCGGCACAATATTTTCGATACGATAGTTATTTCGGTAATCAATAAAACCCGTATTCTCGAGAGACGGGATATTTTTACGTTATTTTCGTATATAGTGTTTTATAAAAAGCTCGGTTTTGATAATTATCCAATTCTGGTATTTAATTGTATCGTATTAATAGTTACTTACTGGCTAAGTAACCTATTTTCGGATCCGATATGATCCAATGTGATGCTGGTTATGTGTTTTCGGGATGTCAAATCCCACAAAATTCGTGTTGTTATTTTTATAAAATCATTCGTATTTCAGATACCCAGTATTTCTGTATTTTATAATTATTCGCAATTTTGGGGGATTTTTGATACAAATTTTATATTTTATCGATTTTAAAATTATTCCCCGTAATTAGTATTTTGGGACCTAATTATTTTAATTAGGGGATAAAAACACCCTTAATTTATTTTGGGGATATGATCTCTGTAAATATAAATAGCTGCTTAATTCTTATTTTATTGATTTATTTTCATAAAAATTTTAGAAAATAGAAAGTTCAAGAACAAAGTTGGGGGTGGAAATTTTGTTCTTCATCTTTGATTGATGATTCCAGGAGCTGTAGACCTCCGTTTGTGATGTTCTAGTAACCGATTTGAAGCTCGTTTCAGGGCCGATCTTTTAATACCAACATCTCTGTATGAGGTTGATTATTAGTTAAAAACCGATTTTTGTCTATTTTCTTGAATTTCGATTTTTGATTTCAGGAAGTTATTGGGTGTTGGTGATGTTATAGATAGATTCAACTTGTTAAGTACAGTCGAACCATGCTAATTTCTTGTTTGTTCTGTTATCGGATAGATTATAGTAAGTTTTATATTTTTCCGTTTTTGTTTTTAATTTTTCCGGTGGATAAGTGTTGTTATGGTTGTTTTGATCTTAGTATTAGATTCTCAGTGATCCTAGCTTCGTCTTTGCACATTAATCTGTTAATTTGGTTGAGTATTCTGGAAAATCAGATTTCGGCCGGAAAGTTCGAGTTCCGCCGGTTTCAATGGCTGATTCGGCCGGATTTTTGGTTTGATCAAGCAACTGTTAGTGTTCAGTGAATAATTAGACCGATGGGTTGATTTAGAACAGTCGGGATTGCAAAACTCGGTCTCACCGTGCTGTTTTGGCTAGGAAAGACTATTGGCCGGAGTTGGGACATCGACCGGAATCTGGGCGGATTCCGGCGATTTCTTCCCGACCCGGACCCTGTTTTAACCGACCCGGCTCCGACCCGTTCAGCTTTAGAAATAACCCGGGTTTGATCTTCTCAAACCCAACCCCATATTCAAAAATGTGTTTCTGCTGATTTATTTTATAAAATAAATCAAAATTCAGTTTTTAGTTTTAAAAATTATTTTCTTTTATTCTAAAAATCATTATTTTAATTCTGAAAATTTATTTTAATTCAAAAATAAATCCAAATTATTTAGTTAATTAATTTTAGTTGATAATTAATTATTTAATTAGTCAATTAATTTAAATATTAATTGATTAATTAATTTAATTAGTTATTAATTAATTTTAATTGATTATTTAATTAGATTTAATTATTTATTATTGATTTAAAAATTCTAAAAAAAAATAGTTTCGAGCTTTAAAATATTATTGTAAATTATTTTCCAAGCTCGATAATTTTTATAAAATTATTTTAGGGTGTTCGAACCCTATTATTTTATTATTAAATGATTCGGAGATCGTTTTAATTCCGAAAAATGTTCAAAAAAAAAAAATCATAATAAATCAACCGTTCGTCCGTTTAATACGAAACGAACGCGTACAGACTCTGAAAAATATTCCGATTTCAATAAAAATACCTTCGAGACCCAAATCATTTTTTTTCGAAAGGTCGCTTGTTTTACAAGTTATTCTGAGTCGATTATTGATAGATAAATCATATTTTTGACCTGATTTCAGTTTTAAGCGTACCGAGTTGAATGTTTTGATGAACTGAGTCTTATGTGATATGAATTATATGATACATGGATTATGTGCTTACATGCTATGTGAACTATGTGCATATGTGGGTCAAGATTCCTGTATTTGTCTATTATATTTATGTGTGGGCTATCGTATGGGTAGACGATAGGATTTTGACGCGTAGTTCGTCGAGTGATTATCGATTAGACAATTAAAGCTACATCTTTCAATTATAGATGCGGATCATTCGAGTTGATCAAGACAAGACGTTGGATAAAGAATGAGATGGAATGACATTGGATATCTGGCTTCTAGCAATCGCAGGAGCAGCATATCGGTAAAGTGTTGAAAAGAAAGACGGTGATGCTTTGAGACAGAATGTCAGAATAGATGCGTGTTTACGAGTGTGACTAACTGCTAAAAACCCAAAGGCAAGTACCCTTGACTTCACTTATTGTTCAAGTGACGTTATTTCGAATCATATTATGCAAGTATTGCTTTTCCTATTCTCAGTTCAAGATAGATAAATGTTTTATATATCGCTGAATTAAATAATTCTGTTTATGCAAGTACCCTCTGCTATTCTATGTTTAGAATAGATTTACAAATGTTTTGGGTTTTGAGAAAAATGATTTTGTTGCAAGTATTCCTGCCCAAGTGAATGGGGGAATAAAATTATTTCGGGTGTCAAGTATTATGACCCCTTTTCAATAAAAGGTTTTGAGATTTGATGGTTACTGGTAGCGTAAGAGGCCGAGGCACCGGTCCAGCGTGAGCTATTATACAGAAGTGTAATACGGAAGTGTAATATCTTACAAGGCTTGTTATGCCTTTTCTGGCGACCTATAGGTACCGTATGTCTTCGGGATACGGGTAGTACCTATATTTACGGTATACTGCGGGATACCGGTGCTGTTTCATGACTGATCATCAGGAACAGCATAGTGCATAATTTGGTTCCAATCGAAATTATTATATTGATTTTGACATCTTACAAGGAATGATTTATTAAGTATTTTATTTTTGGATAAAAGATGAAATGTGGTTTTGATTCAGTTTCTTATTTTGAGTATACTTAGTTTGTTGTTAAATATCAAAGATGGTATTAGTACAGATGATTGGTGTTGACTTCAGTATGGAATGTTGTGAGCATCAAAGTTCGTATTGATATCTAATTTGATATGACAACAAAATAAGTATTAATCTCAAGAATTCGGTTTTGAGTAAAGTTTATGATTCAATCCATAATCATTGTTTCATGTTATTGTGGTTTACGATATTTCCGTAAACACTGTTTTACGAGTTTTATTCTCGTTATGATTCAAAGTATTGCTGAAGCACGTCGCTGGAAAATATAAAAAGGGTTTTTGAATACAATTAAGGAATCAATTCTGGGATTCCTCAACTAAAATTTTATGATTCAGCAATTATGATTTCTAAATGATCTGCACTGATGCAGATGTTAGTTTTTTTTATCAAAATGACCCGATATTTACTATAATGAACTTGCTGAGCATTTCTTTCACTCATACTTGCCTGTTTTTAAATTTAACCTCCAGTGAGGATTAGCTTGCTGTTTAGCCGTGTAATTCGAGGAAGCAAGAAGAAGCTCTTGGAAGGTGGTTGGTCCAGGGTTTGCGGACTAGTGTAAGTTTTATTATGTAAAGTTGTTTATATTATATTATATTATAGTTTTGTATTTTATTTGGGCCTAGTATACTTCATTTCGAAGTTATACTAGTGGGTTTAGTTTTGAGTTGGAATTTATTGAAAAGAGATTTAAAAGAAAGTGAAAAAATTATTTGTGGAATTTGGAATTCTTGTTTCTAGAACTGTAACCTTAAAAGATCTTGGATTAGTTGGGGTCATAAATGATAAATATCTTCCGCTAGCATTTATTTATTATTTTAACAGGTTAATTTGGATTGAGGTTTCATAGTGACGACCAAATCCCTTGACCCCAGATTTGGGGGCGTTACAGAACTCAAATTTGACTTATCGAGACATCAAATAAATACCCCGTTTTGTCCAAAAAGGATTGAATTAATTCCAACTTTTATTTGAATAAAGTTTGTTGGGATACGTTATGAACTTTATGATTACATTAACAAAACACCTTAGTAGATTTAACTTAGTGAAAAATGTAGCACTCGACGGATGATCAAATATAATCCTGACGGATGACTCAATTATAGTCCCGACGGATGATGATTTGTTATCCATCGAGTGAGTAGCTTATGTAATAATAAGTATTGTAACTCATTTCTGCAGACAACTTTGTATAGATTCTTTAGTAGCATATGAGTCATGTTGACTCTCATTAGATATGCAGAATAGGTTGATTAATTATATATATATAAGATGTCTTGTAATTCTGCATAAGTGAAATGAAGTTAAGTGTCAAATAGCTACCCGACGGATGTTCAACAAAGCTACCCGACGGATGATCAACAAAGCTACCCGACGGATGACAAGCATGTACCCGACGGATCATCAATTCAAATGTCTGTTGACAGTGACAATAGAGTCACATGTGTTGGGTGTTTGTAAAAGGAATGTGGCAGCCTGTTTAACAGTAAATGAAGAACAAAGAAGCATTACCATTTCCATGCAAGTTAAGAAGATTTTCAAAGATGCTGGAATATAGTAGTGAAGCAGCATGGAGTTTGAATTGATAGTTTTGTTTTATTATCCTGTCTTATTACCATGTAAACTTGGTGGTATATAAACCAAGTGTAGCTAGTAGAACAAATAACTAAACAAATACTTTTAGAAGAGAAATAGAAAAAGCTGTAATTGTTAAGAATTTCTCTGTAGTTTGTTTGTTCACTTGTAAAGCAGTTGTTAGACAATTTGTTCTTCACAGAGTTCTTAATTCGATATATATATATATATATATGTGGTGGATACTTTCAAATCCACCAGAAAGTTTTAAAGACTTGTTGTTGTGCATATGTTGTGTACTTGATGATTACTTAAACAAAACATCTAAGTAGATTTTACTTAGTGAAATTATGTAGCACTCGACGGATAAGAATTACAGTCCCGACGGATAACTCATTTTAGTCCCGACGGATGATTAACTTATTATCCATCGAATGAGTAGCTTATGTAATAATAAGTCTGTAGCACAGTTATGTATGCACCTTTGTATAGAATCTGTAGTAGCATATAAGTCATGTTGACTTTAACTAGATATGCTGAATAGGTTGATTAATTGTACATAAATGATGTCTTATAATTCTGCATAAGTGAAATAGAGTCAAGTGCCAAAATAGCTATCGACGGATGATTAACAAAGCCATCGACGGATGATCAAATGACTATCAACGGATGTTTAATATAGCAATCGACGGATGATCAATTAAACCATCAACGGATGTTCTGAAAGTCGACGGATGATCATATGAAGAATTCAAACAGCAGTTGAACAGTGAAAGCTGACACACAGCCGTCGAGATGTATACAAACACACTGTGGAAGCCCATTAACTGGGTAATAGGGGACGAAAAGCAGCAAAGCTTAAGACTGATAGTTTTTATATTTGTTCAGTCTTTTTGACTTTGTAATCTTGGTATTATATAAACCAAGAGTGTAGCAAATAGAAAAACAACTGAGATAGTTGAGAAACACAAAAACAGAGAAATCTTTGTAAGCAGAATTATTAGCATTTCCTGTATTCTCAGTAGTTCTATTTGTAAGCAGCTGTGAGCATTCCTGCATACAGAGTCCTCTCGATATATTATATATATCTCTGGTGGAATTGTTTTAAATCCACCAGAAACTTTTTAAAGACTCTTGTTTTTAATTACTTAAGTTTTGATTCAATCAAGTTTCTATTCCGCATTGTGCTAATCAAAACATTATAACTATATTCGAGTTGAACATTTTTATTTCGAGAAAAAGGTTCAAGAATTCCATTCAACCCCCCTTCTGTAATTCTTGCTATATTGTTAAGGGACTAACAATTGGTATCAGAGCAAGCTCTTAATCTACAAAGAGTTTAAAGATCAAAACAATTCAGCAAGATGAACAAGAAAGATGTTGGAGTCAAGATTCCTTTTCTTGATAAAGATAATTACCATTATTGGAAGGTAAAGATGCATCTTCATATGCTTTCTCAAGATGAGGCCTATGTGGACTGCATAGAAAGAGGTCCTCATGTTCCAATGAGAGCTGCAACAGGAAACGAGCCATATGTTCCAAAGCCAAGGCATGAATGGTCTAATCCTGACATTGAACAAGTCAAGAAAGATAAAAAGGCCATGAACATTCTGTTCAATGGAGTTGATGCAAACATGTTTGATAACATTATCAACTGCAAAACTGCCAAGGAAGTTTGGGACATAATACAGATAATTTGTGATGGCACTGAGCAAGTAAGAGAAAATAAAATGCAGCTCCTGATTCAGCAATATGAGCATTTTCACAATGAAGAAAGTGAGTCACTCACTGACATTTTTAGTAGATTCCAAAAACTACTAAATGCTCTTAAGTTGCATGGAAGAGTCTATCAGACTAAAGACTCCAATCTGAAATTTCTCAGATCTCTTCCAAAGGAATGGAAACCAATGACAGTCTCATTGAGAAACTCACAAGATTATAAGGAGTTTACTTTGGAGAGACTCTATGGCATTCTGAAGATCTATGAGCTTGAAATAGAGCAGGATGAAAGAATGGAGAGAGGAAAGAAGAAAGGAGGATCCATTGCACTAGTTGCTGATCTGGAAAAGGAGAAGGAAGTGAAGATGGAAGCTGTAGAATCAACTTCAAAGGTCTGTGAGAATAAGGGTAAGGGGCTAGCTGCAGAAAGTGAAGAATCATTGAGCCAAGATGACATGGAGGACATTGATGAGCACCTAGCATTTCTTTCAAGGAGATTTGCCAAGCTCAAGTTCAAGAAGAACTTTGGAGCAGCCAAGCCAAATAGAAACATGGTGGATTAGTCAAAATTCAAATGTTTCAAATGTGGCTTGGTAGGGCATTTTGCAAATGAGTGTAGAAAGTCAGATTCCATAAAGAAAAGGTTTGAGTCTGTGGATTTTAAGCAAAAATACTTTGATCTACTCAAACAAAAGGAAAGGGCCTTTATTACACAAGAGAATGACTGGGAAGCAGATGGTTTGGATGAAGATGAAGATGTCAGCTATATCAATCTAGCCCTAATGGCCAAGTCTGATGAAACAGAGACAAGTTCCTCAAGCAATCAGGTAATCACTACAAACCTTATACATTTATCTAAAGCTGAGTGTAATGATGCCATAAATGACATGTCTACAGAATTGTATCATTTGCGTGTTATACTTAAGTCTCTCACTAAAGAAAATGCTAAAGTCAAAGAAAACAACTTATTTTTAAGTGAGAGGAATAATGTGCTTGAGTCTCAGTTTGTTGAGTTTGAGAAACTAAAAATTGAGTGTAAGATTGCCAAGGAGGAATTAACTGAGTCCTTGAAAAAGGAAGAAATTTTGAAGAAGCAGCTCGAGCGTGAACAAGAGGTGATTAAAGCATGGAAAACATCCAGGGATGTTCATGCTCAAATCACCAAAGTTCAAGGAATTGAGTCTTTTTGTGATGAAGCCTGGAAAAAGAATAAAGAGAAACTAGAACCTATTTTGGTAGATGGGTTGTTGACAGATGTAGACTCGACGGATGATGAGGACTATCCGTCGAATAACAAAAAGTGTTATCTGTCGAATGATGAAAATCCTCATCCGTCGGCTGTGAGCAAACCCATTAGCAAAACCAAATTAATCATGCTAAATGAGAAGTATGGGTCTGTTTCCAAGAATTTTGTTTCAGGAGAGTCAAGTCAAGCTAAGAAAGGGAAATAGGCTAATGTTGGTCACATGACTGTCAAACAGTTAAGTGATAGACTTGAGAAAATTGAGGTAAAAACAGAGACTAAAAAGAAAAACAATAGGAATGGTAAAGTAGGGATTAACAAATACAATAACTACACACCTGATAAATATGCTCCTAGAAAAATCTGTGTCAAGTGTGGTAGTGTCAATCATTTGTCTGTTAATTGCAAATATGCCATGCCTACTCCCATGTCTGTTCAATCTCAATTTCCAAACATAAATGCCATGCCTCCCATGCCTGTTAATGTTATGCCTACACAGAATATGAATGCACGGTTTGCTAATATGCCATTTGCACCTAATCCATATTATGATGCATACAATATGCCTCAAATGCCATTCAGCATGCCTTACTGGAATAACATGTTTGCACCAAGCATGTCATTTCCCGTTAGCCATAATATGCATGATAATTTCTGTTGCATTAAATGGTTTCAAAGGCCCAACCCAAATGACTAAGGAAGAATCTGAAATTCCTAAGTCAAATGAGTTAAGACCTAAGAAACAGAAGAAGAAAGCTAACAAGGCAGGACCCAAGGAAACTTGGGTACCAAAATCAACTTGATTTGATTTTGATGTGTGCAGGGAAATATAAAGAATCTTTGGTACTTGGATAGTGGCTGTTCAAGACACATGACTGGTGATTCTACCCTGCTCACAGAGTTTAAGGAGAGAGCTGACCCAAGTATTACTTTTGGAGATGACAGCAAAGGTTATACTGTGGGATATGGCTTGATTTCAAAGGACAATGTCATCATTGAAGAGGTTGCCTTAGTGGATGGTCTCAAACACAATCTGTTGAGTATCAGCCAGCTTTGTGACAAAGGCAACTCAGTAACCTTCAACAAAGAAGCCTGTGTTGTGACTAATAATCAAAGCAACAAAGTGGTTCTCACTGGTGTGAGAAGAGGAAATGTGTACCTAGCTGACTTCAACTCAACTAAAGCAGAATCTGTAACTTGTCTTCTCAGTAAAGCAAGTCAAGATGAAAGTTGGCTATGGCACAAGAAGCTATCCCATTTAAACTTCAAGGCCATGAATGAGCTGGTAAAGAAAGAACTAGTAAGAGGCATTCCTCTAGTGGAGTTTATAAAGGATGGACTGTGTGATGCCTACCAAAAAGGGAAGCAGATCAAAGCATCATTCAGGAGGAAACTTGATTCAGCAATTGAAGAGCCTCTGCAATTGCTTCAGATGGATCTGTTTGGACCAGTCAATATATTATCAATTTCAAAGAAAAGATTTTGCCTAGTAATTGTAGATGATTTTTCAAAGTTCTCTTGGACATATTTCCTAAAGTCTAAAGATGAGGCTAGTGAAATCATCATCAATCACAGAAGGCAAGTTAACAATCATCCTGATTTCAAAGTTAGAAGAATCAGGAGTTACAATGGAACTGAGTTCAAGAACTATGTCATGAGAGCATTTTATGAGGAAAATGGAATCTTACATGAGTTCTCAGCAGCAAGGACTCCACAATAGAATGGAGTAGTGGAAAGAAAGAACATATCACTTATTGAAGCTGCAAGGACAATGCTTGAAGAATCAAAATTACCAACATATTTCTGGGCTGAAGCTGTAAACACTGCATGCTAGACTCAGAACATCTCTCTGATTAATCAAGCAAGATGCATGACTCCTTATCAATTATTCAAGAACAAGAAGCCAACTCTAAACTTTCTTCATGTCTTTGGCTATAAATGCTATATTCTGAGAAATCAAACTGATCAAAATGGGAATTTTGATGTTAAAGCAGATTAGGGAATTTTTGTTGGATATGTTGTTGGTAAAGCATATAGAGTCTACAATCTAAGAACCAACATTGTTGTGGAATCTATACATGTTGTGTTTGATGATAAAAAGATTGAAGGACTGAAAGATGGAGATTACCATGAGAGCCTCAAATTCGACAATGTTGAGATGGTCATTGATGAGAGTGGTCAAGAAACAGTTTCTAAGGATAATGCAGACAAATCTACCACCAATGAAGCACAAAACTCAACATCCGTCGAGTTATATAATGCTTCATCCGTCGGAAGGCAATCTGTGTTATCCGTCGGAAGACAACCTGCCTCATCCATCGGTACTCAAAATTCACCATCCGTCGGGTTATCAAAAGGAGCAGGAAGTCAAGGTAGATCCCCCATAGAAAGTACCCCTTTCTCAAATCAAAGATCCACAAACTCAGGGGGAGTTTCTAGCAATCAAAACTTAATCACACATCAAGACAACATTGAGGTATCTTCATCTAGAGCTAATCTACCTCAACCAAGGAAATGGACAAAAGATCACCCCTTTGAACTGATTATTGGTGATGTTTCTTCTAGAGTTCAAACACGGAGAGCAACTCAGGAAGAATGTCTATACAGCAGCTTTCTGTGAAAGGAAGAACTAAAGAAGGTAGAACAAGCCTTGTTAGATCCTAATTGGATTTTAGCTATGCAGGAGGAGCTAAACCAATTTGAAAGGAATAAAGTATGGAAGCTGGTACCCAAGCCTAAAGGAAAGAATCCAATAGACACCAAATGGGTATTCAGAAACAAGATGGATGAAAATGGCATAGTAGTAAGGAACAAAGCCAGATCGGTTGCTAAAGGCTATTGCCAGCAAGAAGGAATAGATTTTGATGAAACATTTTCTCATGTTGCAAGACTTGAAGCCATCATATCATAATCTTCATAGCCTATGCAGCCCATGCCAATTTCAAGGTCTATCAAATGGATGTCAAAAGTGCCTTTCTGAATGGAGATTTGGAGGAAGAAGTGTATGTTAGTCAACCTCCTGGCTTTGAAGATCCAAATTTTCCAGAGTATGTCTATTATCTACTGAAAGCACTTTATGGACTAAAGCAAGCACCTAGAGCCTGGTATGACACTTTATCAAAGTTTCTTTTGGAAAATCACTTCACAAGAGGCACTGTAGATAAAACTTTATTTTTCAGACATGTTAATGGCTCTAGCATACTTGTTCAAATTTATGTAGATGATATTATTTTTGGCTCTACAGATGAGAAACTTTGTAAAAAGTTTGCCAAACTGATGCAAAGCAAGTATGAAATGAGTATGATGGGAGAACTAACTTACTTTCTTGGTTTACAAGTTAAACAAGTTAGTGATGGAATATTCATTAATCAAACTAAATATATTTTTGATCTTTTAAAGAAGTTTGAACTAATGGATTGCACATCTGCAAAAACTCCCATGGCCACTGCAACTAAGCTTGAATTAAACACTACTGAAAAGTCTGTGGATATTTCAAGCTATAGAGGCATGGTTGGCTCACTTTTGTACTTAACAGCTAGTAGGCCAGATATAATGTTTGCTACATGTTTATGTGCTAGATTTCAGGCTGATCCTAGAGAATCTCACCTGATAGCTATTAAGAGAATTTTCAGATACCTCAAGGGAACACCAAAACTTGGCATTTGGTATCCTAGAGATTCTGGTTTTGATCTAACTGGTTATTCAGATGCAGATTATGCAGGTTGCAGAATTGACAGAAAGAGCACAACAGGAACTTGTCAATTTCTAGGAAACAAGCTTGTGTCCTGGTTCAGTAAAAAGCAAAATTCAGTTTCTACTTCTACAGCTGAAGCTGAATATATTGCTGCTGGCAGTTGCTGTGCACAGATTTTATGGATGAAAAATCAATTGTTAGACTATGGTTTGCAAGTTGAGATGATTCCTATTTTCTGTGATAACACAAGTGCAATTGACATCACTGAAAATCCAGTGCAACATTCAAGGACAAAGCACATAGACATCAAGTACCATTTCATAAGGGAACATGTAATGAATGGTACTGTAGAGTTACATTTTGTTCCAAGTGAGAAGCAACTTGCAGATATCTTTACCAAGCCACTGGATGAATCCACCTTTTCAAGGTTGGTAAGTGAGTTAGGTATGCTTAATTACTCTTGAATTTATCTGAGTTATTTTGCAAGTTGAAATGTAGACAGAAATTTAGCTGATTTTTAGTCATGGATGAAATTTTGGCTAAGTCAAAATTTGCATCTCGACGGATGACCATTATCCATCGAGTTGAGCCATCCGTCGATATACTATTTGCAAATAAAAATCAATTACTTTTCTGGAATCTTTTAAAACTCGACGGATAACAGTTTATCCTCATCCGTCGAATTGTCTAAATCTTAACCGTTAATTCCCTGAACACTATCCATCGAGTATACTTAAAGTTTGTAAGCATTACACAAAGGATAATGGGTGGAATTTTTACAGTTTATTTTTTTTAAACGGCTATTTTAGGCAATTTCTATTGGGTAATTTACTTTTCTTTATTATTTTCATCCGTTGTTTTTGAGATAGTATAAAAGCTTATTTCATTCCAATTATTTTCTTTTATCATTCTCGAATTCAACTGCTTTTATTTCATTCTCTCTCAAGCAAATATCCTCTTTCTCTTTAAGCTTTCATTTTCTAACAATGGCACCTGTAGTAAAGATTATGTCTCAAACTGGGTTCATTTATGAGAAGAACAACTTCACTGCTTTGGTCAATAAGGGTATTCAGCAATCAGAAGACTATCACAAGATGATGGACTTTGTGAAGAACTACAAGTTAAGTTATGCCATGCTTGAATCACCCACAATTTTCTGTGAAGTTGTTGAAGAGATGTGGACCACTGCAATCTACAACTCTACTGACAAAACCATCACTCTAACTATCAAAGGTAATGAGTTCTGTATCAATAGTGATGTGATAAAAGCATGTTTCAAAATTCCTGATGATAATGTAATTTCACCACACAATGACACTGATATTATCAATATGCTTAATTCCATGCATTATGCACTTCCTACTACTAAGCTAAGTGATATTAGAAGATTAGGTCTTAGGAAGGAATGGAGTTTCATGTGTGATGTTGTGACTAAAGTTTTCTCTGGAAAAATCAGTAATTTTGATTCTGTGAACATTTCCATGCTTAACATGCTATACATGCTAGTTACAGATAAATTTTACAATTTCAGTGACCTTGTCTTGTATGAGTTAGGTTTTAAACTAGGTGAGTTAGCCAAAAGGGGAAAGAATGTATATTATGCTAGATTTTTCATGATATTGGCTAACCATCTTTGTCAAGAGATTGTACTTGAGAACCCAAACAACAAATTGGCTTGTTGGGTTCAAGAGAGAAGAATTATTGTAGATTTGAACAGAGCCAACCATCATAGGGATGTGCCAATGTTCTACTTTCCTATAATGCAGACACCTCAGGTAACTGAGGTAAGTTCATCCATACCCTCAACTATTCCAATCTCCTCAATTTCTTTGAGTTCAGGAGTAGCTATGGCAACTGTGACAATGACCAAATAGTTGCCTACCAATGCTGCCAAAACAACTGTAATTTCTAAATCCAAGTCAAAGAAAACCCCCTCTGGTATCTCTCAAAAGGTACCAGTTGAAAAATCCACCAAAGCCAAAGAGGGGAGTGTGAAGGAGGGTCAGTTAGGTGAGGGAAGGGGTGAACATCAAAGAAACCCCAAGGATAAGGTTGGAGAGTTGAGTGAATCTCAGCCTAGCCACACTACAGTTTGTAAAAAGGACAAAAGCTCACTTTTAGCTACATCCTCCCAAAAGGATGTGGCTATTGAACAAAGCTCTCAGCCAAGAGCACAGGCCAAAAGGGTTAGGGACACAAGCTCACCCCAAAGTTACACAAGAAAGAAGAAATCCAAACCCACTGGGGATGCACAGGGCACACACACAGTGCAAACTGGTGCTAAAGACACAGTCCCTGCACTTTCTCAAATTCAGTTTGATGTGGCTCCAATAAATATGGAGTTACGGCCAAAATCTCTTATAATAGAAGCCTCTGAAACACCATACTCACCGTCAAACTCTCTGGAAGTGGATATGATAAACACTTCAATTTCTGATTCCCCTTCTTTAACTCTGTTGGGGAAGCCAAAATCTAGTGCAAGTGAGCATCATCTTTTAGATGATTTGTTGGCTCACTTGCCAATTCTTTCAGATACTATTGTGACATCTGTGCCTCAAATAACTTCAATCAACACAGAGTCAACAATAGTTTCTCTTCCCACCTCATTCATTCCTACTCTCTCGATGGATATTTCTCATCCGTCGAGTAGTGATTGTATCCCGACGGATAAGCTTAACAGCAGTTATCCGTCGGATAGCCTTACCACTCACCCGATGGATATCACTTATCCGTCGAGTGTCTCTGCACAACTTCAAACATCAATTATTTCTAGTGCAGAAGATTTAGTGGTAATACAGTCACTCTTAGGACTGAGAGGAGAGTGTATTGAGTGAGAGGCTGGGTTGCTCCCAGGCAAAAGGAGAGGAAAAGAGTGAATCTAAGCAATCCATTTATTCAGGATTGGCAAAAGTGAGTGAGAGGAGTCCCACCTTAGTAGGTGAAGGTGAGGGTGTGAGGGTGGGGAGCCAGGGTGAGACCCTGATGCAACAAAAGAGAGATTATGAGAGAAAGGTAGGTATAGGAGAAATAAGGGTGGATCCAGCCATTGCTAGTGAGTTAATGATTGTGGATGATGCTGAAAAGGAAAGATAATTTCAGCAACATTACAAAGCTGAAATTGATAACATTTCTTTGGATGCTGACACTTTTACTCATCCTGTGTCAGCCTATCAATTGTTGGCTGCTCAGGGCAATGTGGAGGCAGAACATAATTTGAATTTAGTACCACCTCAGAATCTCTTCAAAGAGATAAAGCTGCTGTCAATAGGATGCCTTCTCAAGCTGGTGAGCCATCTGAAGAATTTGGAGTAAATTCTAATGATGATGACTCTGTTTCTTTGGATGGAAGCATGAACTTAGGGGGAGATGAAGGCCCAAGTTTTGTTTCAAATTTACTTGGATGGGCATGGACAAAGGAATCTACACCAGGACAATTTGGTGTATCTTTGGTCAAGCAAGTGATGGCTATTCAAAAGGCCCTTCAGGAAACTTCAGATGCTGGTACCAAGGCTATTCTTCAAGCTCACCTAGACTCTCTACATCTCATGAAGATCCAGCAATTAAGACCGAATCTGAGTGTGGATGAACTAAAAAGAGATATAGCTGACTTGAAGACCTACAATTCTGAGAAGCTGGATTCAGTAATGCCTTATGGTACCATGCAAGATCTATTACTAAGATTGAGGAGAGAATCAGATTCTGAAAAGAAGCTGGCCAAGCTGGAAGACAGAGTTCAAGTTATTGAGAATTCAGTGGCTATCCTTCTTCAAAATCAACAGACTCAGACAAATCTTCTCATGCAACTAGTTAAAGCACAAGGCCTAACTCCTCAACTTGATGATAACAAAAAGGGGGAGAGAGAATCAAGTAAGGGGGAGAAAGGACCAACTGAGGGGGAGAAACTTCAAGTACAAATCAGCAAAGTAATTGTACCTTCAATTAATGTCTCCAAGCCAACAGTTGCAGATGGTATAGATCTAATTAAAGCAGCATCAGCAGATTTGAAAGTTGTTGAAAAAGGAAAGTTGAGTTTGATCAACTGTTATAAGATTGATGAGGAGATACAGAAAAAGTTTGAACTAGTCAAGGAGCCAGTTAAGTCAGCCATCCATCACTCTCATGTCAAGCCAATCAGTGTGAATGAGATGAGCATGAACTATCTGGAAAAAGGACAATCTTCCTGCATCAAGTCTCCAAAGGCTGAAACAATTCTTAAACCAAGGGCAAATTATCCAAAATCATCATGGAAGAACCCTATGGACACTGTGTATGAGACACTTAAGCCTGATGAAAAGAAGCTTCTGTCAAGATCTATTATCTTCTATAAAGATCCAGCTGATTCAGCTTCAAAAAGGAGAATTGCTAAGATATTCAGAAATGGAAAGGAAATTTGTGTGGTAGCCGGACATCCACAATTTGCTCAAGCAAAGAAAGAAGAAAAAGCCAGATTAAAGCAAGAAAAGAGGCAAGCTGCTCTAGATGCAAAGAAGTCTAAACAAAAAAAAAGAACAGATTGCTATCTTGGCCAAGCTACAGGCTGTAAACTCTTCTCAACAAATTCCCTCTCAACCATCTGAAGCTGCTGAATCAAAGAAGAAAATTGAAGAATAGAAGAAATCCCCAAGAAAGAAAGAATTGGCTAGAAGAACAAAAAGGAAACTGGATGTTGTTGACAAGAAATTGGAAGATCAATTTCCTAAGGAATCCACACCAGCTACAACTCAAGCATCAAAGCCCTCTGTGGTATTTGAAGACATAAGGGTGGTGGATCCCTACGGGAACATACATGGTGAACCTATTGTGCCAAAGGATGAGCCAATAGAGTGGGATAACATACCAATTCCTGACTTCAGCTTACCAATCCTTAGCAAGCCAAAAAGGACAAAGTCAAGGGCAGTCAAGAAAGTGAAGTTGTCACCTCTCAAATCCAAGTCAGTAGTTAAAGCTAAACCCAAGGTCAACAGGGGAGACTACTTGTACTTGTGTGACTTTAAAGAATTTTCAGATCTATATCTTTATCTGGATGAACTGGATGAAGTAAGGACAATTGATGCATACAGAAACCTGCCTGAAAGGTTGGTGTTCAAGTACAAAGGAGGAAAGGAGATTCAGTGGCCACTTCACAGGATTCTTCAAGAGAGGCAAGCTGTGCTGATAAAAGTTTATTCATCCTTCAAGAAAAACTTTGGGTTCAATGTAACTGCAAGAAGACTAGTATTGAAGAAGATTGAAGAACTAATGAGTGTTAGAGCTAAAGATGCACTCCCAAAGACTCTAATCATCCCATACACAGGGAGAAGAGTGCATCTAAGGCCCTACTGGCTGATGGAATTCATGGATGACAAGGGTGTGAGAAGATTCTTCAGATTAGAAGACCAACTGAGTATCTCTAGCAATGAGACTCTCTTGGAAATGCAAGAAAAGCTAGATCTCTCAGAATCTGATGAACTGGAATTCCACAGACAGCTCCAGAATCAAATTGAGGAAAATAACAGAAAGCTTGGAAGAAGATCCAGACCTTCAAGGAACTAGAAAAATCTGCTCAGGCTAGAGGAGAATCTTGAATTGACTGTGAGCCAAACCTTGTACATTTTGTTTAATTGAAGCACTTTCAGTTTATCTACTTATCTTTAAAGATGTATGTTCAAGATGTTTTGTTATCATCAAGTATCTCTTAATTTATGGCTACAATTCCAGTAGACATAAATTGGGGGAGATTGTTGTGCATATGTTGTATACTTGATGATTACATAAACAAAACATCTAAGTAGATTTTACTTAGTAAAATTATGTAGCACTCGACGGATAAGAATTACAGTCCCGACGGATAACTCATTTTAGTCCCGACGGATGATTAACTTATTATCCATCGAATGAGTAGCTTATGTAATAATAAGTCTGTAGCACAGTTATGTATGCACCTTTGTATAGAATCTGTAGTAGCATATAAGTCATGTTGACTTTAACTAGATATGCAGAATAGGTTGATTAATTGTACATAAATGATGTCTTATAATTCTGCATAAGTGAAATAGAGTCAAGTGCCAAAATAGCTACCGACGGATGATTAACAAAGCCATCGACGGATGATCAAATGACTATCAACGGATGTTTAATATAGCAGTCGACGGATGATCAATTAAACCATCAACGGATGTTCTGAAAGTCGACGGATGATCATATGAAGAATTCAAACAGCAGTTGAACAGTGAAAGCTGACACACAACCGTCGAGATGTATACAAACACACTGTGGAAGCCCATTAACTGGGTAATAGAGGACGAAAAGCAGCAAAGCTTAAGACTGATAGTTTTTATATTTGCTCAGTCTTTTTGACTTTGTAATCTTGGTATTATATAAACCAAGAGTGTAGCAAATAGAAAAACAACTGAGATAGCTGAGAAACACAAAAACAGAGAAATCTTTGTAAGCAGAATTATTAGCATTTCCTGTATTCTCAGTAGTTCTATTTGTAAGCAGCTGTGAGCATTCCTGCACACAGAGTCCTCTCGATATATTATATATATCTCTGGTGGAATTGTTTTAAATCCACCAGAAAGTTTTTAAAGACTCTTGTTTTTAATTACTTATGTTTTGATTCAATCAAGTTTCTATTCCGCATTGTGCTAATCAAAACATTATATCTATATTCGAGTTGAACATTTTTATTTCGAGAAAAAGGTTCAAGAATTCCATTCAACCCCCCTTCTGTAATTCTTGCTATATTGTTAAGGGACTAACACTTGTGGTTTTATTACTTTGTGTTTTTGATTTATTTAACTTGTGATTCCGCACCTTGCAAATCAAAACACTTATATATATAATTTGAGTTAGAACATTTTATAGTTCAAGAAAATTTTTACTAGAATTACATTCAACCCCCCTTCTGTAATTCTTGCTGCATTGTTAGGGACTAACAATTGGTATCAGAGCAAGCTCTTGAGGCACAAAGAGTTTAAAGATTACAACAAACAGCAAGATGAACAAGAAAGATGTTGGAGTTAAGATTCCTTTTCAGGACAGATAATTACCATCACTGGAAGGTAAAGATGCATCTTCATTTACTTTCGCAAGATGAGGCCTATGTGGATTGCATGGAGAGAGGTCCTCATGTACCAAGGAGAGCTGCAATTGGAAATGAGCCATCAGTTCCCTAGCCAAGGCATGAATGGTCAGATCCTGATATTGAACAAGTCAGGAAAGACAAGAAGGCCATGAATATTCTATTCAATGGAGTTGATGGTGACATGTTTGATAACATCATTAACTGTAAGACAGCCAAGGAAGTTTGGGATACCATTCAAATAATCTGTGTTGGCACTGAACAAGTTAGAGAAAATAAGATGCGGTTACTAATTCAGCAATATGAGCATTTCCACTATGAAGAAGGTGAAACTCTCACTGATATCTTTAGTAGATTCCAAAAGCTACTAAATACTCTGAAGCTGCATGGAAGAGACTACCAAACCAAAGATTCTAACCTCAAATTCCTGAGATCGCTTCCAAAAGAATGGAAACCAATGACAGTCTCCTTGAGAAATTCACAAGAATACAAGGAGTTTACACTAGAAAGACTGTATGGAATTCTAAAGACTTCTTGAAATAAAGCAATATGAAAGAATGGAGAAAGGGAGGAAGAAAGGAGGGTCCATTGCACTGGTTGCTGACTTAGAGAAAGAGAAGGAGATGAAGATAGAAACTGTTGAGTCTACTTCAAAGGTCTGTGAAAACAAGGGCAAGGGGCTGGTAGCAGAAAATGAAGATTCTTTGAGCCAAGATGATATGGATGATATTGATGAACATCTTACATTTCTTTCCAGAAGATTTGCCAAGCTCAAGTTCAAGAAGAACTTTGGAGCAGCTAAGCCAAATAGAAACATGGTGGATAAATCAAACTTGCCAAGTTAAATGAAAAATATGAATTAGTTTCCAAAAACTTTATTTCAGGAGAATCAAGTCAAGTGTAGAAGGAGAAGAAAGTGAATGTTGGTCATCTGTCCATCAAGAAATTGAATGACAGATTAGAAAAGATTGAGGTTAAAACAGAAGCTAAAAATAAAAAATATTAGAAATAGGAAAGTATGAATTAACAAATATAACAACTACACACCTGATAAGTATGCTCCAAGAAAAATATGTGTTAAGTGTGGTAGTGCTAATCATTTGTCTGTTAATTGTAAACTTGCCATGCCTACTCCCATATTTGTACCAGCTTATTTTCCCAACATGAGTGCTATGCCTTCTATGCCTATGAATGCTATGTCTGCACAGAATATGAATGCACAATTTGCTAATATGCCATTTGCACCTAATCCTTATTATGCTGCATTTAGTATGCCTCAAATGCCATTTAGCATGCCCTACTGGAATAACATGTTTGCAAATAGCATGTCATTTCCTGTTAATCAAAATGTGCATGATAATTTTGTTTTAACGGGTTTTAAAGGTCCAACTCAGATGACTAAGGATGAATCTGATATCCCCAAGTTAAATGAGATAAAACCTAAGAAACAAAAGAAGAAAGCTAACAAGGAAGGACCCAAGGAACTTGGGTACCAAAATCAACTTGATTTGGTTTTGATGTGTGCAGGGAAATAGAAAGAATCTGTGGTACTTGGATAGTGGTTGTTCAAGACACATGACTGGAGATTTTACCCTGCTCACAGAGTTCAAGGAAAGAGCTGGCCCGAGTATTACTTTTGGAGATGACAGCAAGGGTTACACTGTGGGATATGGCTTGATTTCTAAAGACAATGTCATCATTGAGGAGGTTGCCCTAGTGCATGGTCTCAAGGATAATTTGCTGAGTATCAGCCAGCTTTGTGACAAGGGCAATTCAGTAACCTTCAATTCAGAAGCATGTGTTGTGACAAACAAGAGGAGCAACAAAGTGGTTCTCACTGGAGTGAGAAAAGGAAATGTGTACCTAGCTGACTTCAACTCATCAAATGCAGAATCGGTTACCTGTCTTCTCGGTAAAGCAAGTCAAGATGAAAGTTGGCTATGGCACAAGAAGCTGTCCCATCTAAACTTCAAGACCATGAATGAGCTTGTAAAGAAAGAACTGGTTAGAGGTATTCCTCAAGTGGAGTTTTCTAAGGATGGATTGTGTGATGCTTGTCAAAAAAGAAAACAGATCAAAGCATCATTCAGAAAGAAGCTTGATTCAACAATTGAAGAACCTCTGCAATTGCTACACATGGATTTGTTTGGAGCAGTCAATGTGTTGTCCATCTCAACGAAAAGATTTTTCCTAGTAATTGTGGATGATTTCTCAAAGTTCTCTTGGACATATTTCATAAAATCTAAAGATGAAGCTAGTGAAATCATCATCAATCACATAAGGCAAGTCAACAATCATCCTGATTTTAAAGTAAGAAGAATCAGGAGTGACAATGGAACTGAGTTCAAGAATTCTGTGATGAGATCATTTTGTGAAGAAACTGGGATTATGCATGAATTTTCTGCAGCAAGAACTCCACAACAAAATGGAGTGGTAGAAAGAAAGAACAGATCCCTTATTGAAGCTGCAAGGACAATGCTTGAAGAATCAAAGTTACCAACATACTTTTGGGCTGAAGTTGTGAACATTGCCTGCTACACTCAAAATATCTCTTTGGTGAATCAAGAAAAATGCATGACTCCCTACCAATTGTTCAAGAACAGGAAACCAACTCTAAATTTTCTTCATGTCTTTGGCTGCAAATGTTATATCTTGAAGAATCAAACTGATCAACATGGGAAGTTTGATGCTAAATCAGATGAAGGAATTTTTGTTGGATATGTTGTGGGAAAAGCATATAGAGTCTACAATCTAAGAACCAACATTGTTGTGGAATCAATACATGTGTTTGATGATAAAAAGATTGAATGACTGCAAGATGGAGATTTCCATGAGAGCCTCAAATTTGACAATGTGGAGATGGTTAGTGATGACGGTGATGATGAAAGTGATCAAGAAACTACAACTAAGGATAGTGCAGAAAAATCTACAACTAATGAAGCTAATAACTCATCACTCATCATCCATCAAGTTACAAAATGCTTCATCCGTCGGGAGACAATCTGCATCATCCATCGAGAGACAATCAGCCTCATCCGTCGGAACTCAAAGTGCTTCATCTGTCGGGTCATTGAGAGAAGCTAAAAATCAAGGTAGATCACTCACAGAAAGTTCCCCTCTCTCAAATCAAAGACTAACTAACTCAGGGGGAGTTTCTCGTAATCAAAACTCAGTCACACATCAAGACAACAATGAGGCCTCTTCATCTAGAGCAAATCTACCACAATAGAGAAAATGGACAAGAGATCACCCCTATGAGCTAATTATTGGTGATGCATCTTCTATAGTTCAGACAAGGAAAACAACTCAAGAAGAATGTCTATATAGCAGCTTCTTATCTAAGGAAGAACCAAAGAAGGTAGAAGAAACTCTGTTGGATCCTAATTGGATTTTAGCTATACAGGAGGAGCTAAACCAATTTGAAAGGAATAAAGTATGGAAGCTGGTACCCAAGCCTAAAGGAAAAAATCCAATAGACACCAAATGGGTATTCAGAAACAAGATGGATGAAAATGGCATAGTAGTCAGGAACAAAGCTAGATAGGTTGCTAAGGGCTATTGTCAACAAGAAGGAATAGATTTTGATGAAACCTTTGCTCCTGTTGCAAGACTTAAAGCCATCAGAATCTTCTTAGCCTATGCAGCCTATGCCAATTTTAAGGTCTATCAAATGGATGTCAATAGTGCTTTTCTAAATGGAGATTTGAAGGAGGAAGTATATGTCAGTCAACCTCCTGGTTTTGAAGACCCAAATTTCCCAAATCATGTCTACTATCTTTTGAAAGCACTCTATGGACTGAAGTAAGCGCCTAGAGCCTGGTATGACACTTTATCGAAGTTCCTTTTGGAAAATCACTTCACAAGAGGTGCTGTGGATAAAATTTTATTCTTTAAAAATGTTAATGGTTCTAGCATACTTGTTCAGATCTATGTAGATGATATTATATTTGGCTCTACAGATGAAAAACTTTGCAAAATGTTTGCCAAATTGATGCAAAGTAAGTATGAAATGAGCATGATGGGAGAACTAACTTACTTTCTTGGTTTACAAGTTAAGCAAGTTATTGATGGAATATTCAATAGTCAAACTAAATACATTTATGATCTTTTAAAGAAGTTTGATCTAATGGATTACACATCTGCAAAAACTCCCATGGCCACTACAACTAAGCTTGAATTAAACACTACTGAAAAGTCTGTGGATATTTCAAGTTATAGGGGCATGGTTGGTTCACTTATGTACTTAACAGCTAGTAGGTCAGATATAATGTTTGCTACTTGTCTTTGTGCTAGATTTCAGGCTGATCCAAGAGAATCTCATTTAGTAGCTATTAAGAGAATTTTCAGATATCTCAAGGGAACACCAAAACTTGGCATTTGGTACCCTAGAGATTCTTGTTTTGATCTAACTGGTTATTCAGATGCAGATTATGCAGGTTGTAAAATAGACAGAAAAAGTACAACAGGAACCTGTTAGTTTCTAGGAAACAAGCTTGTGTCCTGGTTCAGTAAAAAGCAAAATTCAGTTTCTACTTCTATAGCTGAAGCTGAATATATTGATGCTGGTAGTTGTTGTGCACAGATTCTATGGATGAAAATCCAATTGTTGGACTATGGTCTACAAGTGGATAGGATTCCTATTTTTCTGTGATAACACAAGTGCAATTGTCATCACTGAAAATCCAGTACAACATTCAAGAACAAAGCACATAGACATCAAGTACCACTTCATAAGGGAATTTGTGATGAATGGTACTGTGGAACTGCATTTTGTTCCAAGTGAAAAATAGCTTGCAGACATATTTACCAAGCCACTGGATGAATCAACCTTCTCAAGGTTGGTAAGTGAGTTAGGTATGCTTAATTATTCTTGAATCTTTTCAGATATTTTGCAAGTTGTAATGCAACCAGAAATTTAATTAATTTTTCAGTCTTGGATGAAATTTTGGCTAAGTCAAAATTTACATCCCGACGGATGATCATTATCCATCGAGTTCGATCATCCATCGGAATACAATTTGTTAATAAAATCAATTATTTTTCTGGAATATTTTATAACTCAACGGATAACTGATTTATCCTCATCCGTCGAATTGTCTCAATCCTAGCCGTTAATTCTATGAACATTATCCATCGAGTATACTTACAGTTTGTAAGCATAACACAACGGATAAGTGATGGAATTTTTACAGTTTATTTTTTTAAAACAGCTATTTTGGGCAATTTTTATTGGTCACTTTATTTTACTTTATTATTTTTGACAGTTATTTTTGAGAGAGTATAAAAGCAAAATTCTTTTTTAATTACTTTTCTTTTATCATTCTCAATTCATTTGCTCTAACTTATTTCTTTCTCAAAAGCAATTACCCTCTTTCTCTCTGCAATTTTTACTCTCTAACAATGGCACCAGTCGTCAAAATCATGTCTAAAACTGCCTTTATCTATGAGAAGAACAATTTCATAACTCTAGTGAACAAGGAAATTTAACAATCTGGCGACTACCACAAAATGATGGATTTTGTGCAAGGCTGTAAGCTCAACTATGCCATGCTAGACTACTAGATTCTCCCACTATCTACTGTGAGGTTGTGGAGGAGATATGGACAACTACAGTGTACAACTCAATTGACAAGACCATCACTTTCACTATTAAAGGTAAGGAATTATGTGTTAATAGTGACATTGTTAAAGCATGCTTTAGGATTCCTGATAATATTGTCACTACTCTACACACAGACACTGATATTGTTAACATGTTAAATGTTGCCCAGTAAAGATATAATTGTTTAAGGGGGGTTCGATACAATTGTATAAATGTTTCGAACAAGTAATAAAATATAATAGCTTTTTATATATCTGATAAAAACTATTTCAAAATCCTCTCAAGAAATACTGATGTTCTTGAGAGCTGCTAGGTCGAATGATCCTCGAGTGATGTCTCAGTAAGTGATGACCTAAACTGTGTTTATATACTACACAGCTACAACAGATTAATCTAAGATATGCATTATTAAAAACTAACTGAAACTGATACATATCTTAAACTAAACAGATAAAGTCCTATTTCTCAGACGTAACAGATATCTGCTCCACGTTATAAGGAACAGAACAAATCCTCTAATGTTAACTGTCTTCAAATACTGATGTCATACAAATCCTGATGACATACCAAATCCTGATGGTACATCAGATCCTGATGACATCCAAACAGCCATATCATGAGCTTCTTCTTGATCATTGAGAATTCAATATGTAACAATCTCCCCCAATTTATGCTTAATGCAATGAATCATAAATTCCATTCTTAATGATGCCAAAACCAATCTACAAATGTACAAGGAGTAAAGCTTACTTCAGTATCTTCAGATAACTGACAGTTGTTCCAAGAAAGTTCTTTAATCTTTCTTCCTCCTTGTCTCGTAGCACTTTAACAAGCTTTTTCTTCAACTCTCTCTTCGCTTCAGTGTCTTCTCCAAGATGATAGATAGCTGATCTTAACTTAGAAATTGAACTTTGCTTATCTCAAGATCACCAATCAACATGAAGCTTAAACTGTCATCTTCATGATCAGGACTGAAGGATAACTGAGGATTGTTGAGAAAAACTTGTAGCACTGCAGCTCCCTTTTTCATCTGCATTTCTTAACCAGTATAAGTTCTGTACTTAGGAACATAATCACCATTGAATTTATCATCTCTTGTCATAACTCTTCTTCTGATGACTTCAAGTATCATAGAAGACCAGTTTCTGGTGACACTATTCTCAACTCTAAGAAGATAGTGAATGTATTTCAATTATGTCACAGTCTTCATTAAGAGTTGCTGCAATGTAAAGCTCTTTACTTTACCATCCCTGAAAAAGTACAGAATCTCTTCTCTGACATCATTATCATTTATCTTTCTATGAACAATCTTCACAGCTTCAACTTTCTCAAGATGTGAAGGAGAAATTCTTTCACCAAGATTTTCTGTCAGAGTATCTGTATCAAGCAGATCGGATTCCAAGATCTCCATGCTGGAATGACCAATGCCTCCCCTGGTTCGAGATTTGATAAGTTTCAATTTTTCATTGTATACCACCCAAGAAGGCTTCTTGATGGACTTATCAACATCTTCATGTTCTGAGATAGAATCTCTTAACCCAGTTGACACAAAATCAACATGCTTGAACCCTTTATGATAGTCAAATATATACATATATTTCCATCTCATATCCTTCTTGCTGAGAGGAACATAGCTTGTAGACAGATCTTTAATCTTCCCTATTATTTTATGCCATACCTCTCTCTTTGATTTTAAAGCTCTCTGCAAATATTCTTTGCATGCTTGATCAGCTTCCCTTCTATTAATCTTTTCTTTTTCATCAGCCTCTGAAATATGAGGAGTGATTACCAGAGAAAAAGCTGATTCATTTAATGCTTTGATTACTTTTTCATCAGAGTTAAAATCAGTTAATAGGTTCACAGCATCAGGATCTTCTTTTATCTCAGGATTTGTGTCTATATCAGGAGTTACATTCGGATTTGTTGTATCAGCTTGATCAATATCAGTGGCTGATCTTTTCTTCCTTGGTACAATCAACTCTTCTGGCTTCTGAACTTCTTTATCTTCTTCATTTCCTTGTACAGGAACATAACCTTCTCTGGATAGAAAGTTCATAAAAGTAGAGTTGAATGCAGTCACTTGCCTTGATTCAGAAGTTCTTCCACCTCTTTCTCTTCTTCTTCCTCTTCCTCTTACTCTTGCAGATCTACCACCTCTTCTTTCTCTCCCTTTAGAAGTCTTAGCTCCAGCTTCAATTTGATATAAAAGCTCCTTTTGTTGCATAACTGCTTCTTCAGGTGTTAGATCAGGAAATTCTTCAGTTATATACCCAAGAGCACTCCTAGCATTCTTTTGCTCAAACTTCTTGTATTTGTAGTACAAGACAATCTCTTCACTTGTTTCCTTATTTCTGTAAGGAAGGAACATTCCTGTAGCTTCTGCTAAATTTGAGATTGTAATATCATCATCCTCAGGAGCACCAGCAGTAGTCTTGTGCTTGGCTTTATACGCACCAGTAGACTTCCTTTGTCCTGAAGAATCATTCTTCTTAAAATGTTGAAGTTGTTGAGCAGTAGAAGCAATTTGAACATCTGTAACTGGATTATTCTTATCACCATCATCATCAATATCTTTGTCCTTTATCTGAATAGAATCTGGTGTATATTTTATAGCAGCTATCTTCTCCCCCCTTTTTGGCATCAGTATTTGAAATAAGAGAAAACAGAGCATCCAGTTTGTCACTTATAGAAGAAACCTTGTCTTTCAAGGAGGAAAGTCTAGAGGCCATGTTGTCTTGAGATTTAACAACATCTTTGACGGTATTTTTCACACTTTTGATTTCAGCTGAGTTAGGTGTGTGAAGCAAAAATCCATCTATTTTCTCTTTGACACCAGCATGAGACTTCTTCATTTTATCAAGTTCAGAGTGAATTCCTTTAACAGGAATAGTTCTGGCCTTAAGATGCAACTTCAGATCAGGAGTTTAAATTTCATCATAAGCACGATGAATATGTTGCAGGCCAACAGCAGATGAGATAGAAGTATTTGCAAGTCTCCATTTATAATCCCATTATGTCTGTCTGAAATACTCAGCATCAGGATTGTAATAAGAAGGATTTTTAGTGAAGTGCGAAGAAGAACCAACATTGGACTTCTTAGATGCATCAATTGCAGACTTAAGCTGAGCAGTATCAGGATCATCGTCATCACTATCATTGTCAGAATCAGACAAGTCATCAGAAGAATGTGTAGAATCAGGAAAAATTGCCTTGCCTTTATCCAGATTCATTGCAAGAGATACCTATGACTGATGTGATCCTGAAGGTGATTTCTCAAGTGGAAGTGATGAAAGTGGAGGAACAAACAACACATCAGGATGTTTTTTCAAACTAGCAACTAGTAATGGATCATCAATTGTAGTTAGTGCAATTGAAGGATGATTCTCAGTAAAACCTGTTGTATCATCAGGATTTGATCTGTCAGGAGAAGGTGAAAGACCAGCATCAGTACTTTGAAATGATGGTTCTTGTGGAGTCTGAGACATGTGAGCTGCTTCAGCAATGCTTGGTGAAGGTTCTTGTGTACTCTTCTCAAAAATAGGATCATCAATGATTGCATCCACCCGTGACGGTATCTCCTGATGAGTTTGCTTTTCCTGAAGTAGTTGAACAGAGTCTGCAAGAAGATCACTCTAAGCAATATTAACAATGATTTGTGCAGCCTCAGTGTCTGCATCTCCCCTTTGAGAAGATGGTTCTTGTGTGACTGGATGTGTTGCAGTTGCTAAATCCCTTTGAGACCTAGGTTCTTGTGTACTAACATCCTTGTCAAGAGGCTGAGTCTTCTTCTTCTTCTTTATGATATATCCAACTACTTCTTCACTTCTCTTTTCAACTGACTCTATGGAGTTTTCTTGTGTTTAGCAGTTACTTCAATTTCTGGAAACTTGTAAAGCAGAGCACTAGCATCGGTAGTTGGCTTCTTGATTCCAGTAGTGTCAATCAAGTCATCAGAATTTTGATCAATGGACTTCTTGATTTTAGACAAGGACCCTATTGGCATCTGATCATCTGATTCAGAATCTTCATGAATGATCAGTCTTCTTTTCCTGATTGGTAAGCAGTCTTCTTTCTTCTCACTCTCACTCAGTGAGACTTGTTTAGCTATCTGTCGAGATGTGACATATTTCTTAAATAGCCTTTTCTTTGTTACAACTGATGTCTTTTGAGAGACAGTAGAGGAGGCTAATTTAAAGGCTTGTTGTGTTTGCTGTTTGGAAGAATAAATGCTTGGGTTAGAAACAAGATGGGTGATTTCTTGAGTCTTAGCATCAGGAATTGTAATAGAGGTGCCAGCATCAGGATATACAGGTACTTGTGTAGGAATAGGTCTATTTCTCAACAGAAATTGCCTGACCTCTCTAGGAAGAAAGGGTGGTCCTGAAAATTTATTCTTTTCATCCCTTTTGAAATGATCAGTGATTGCTTTTTCAGAAATTTGAAAAACAGGGAGTAATTCATCATCATCAAAAATGTCATTAGGGCATAGATAAGTGAAAATCAGTTGTAAAAATCTAGTATACCATATTACTCCTGAAGCATCTGCTATCCTAGCAATTATGAACTGTAATATAGTATTACCATAATTAAAAGTACCAGAGTTAAGAAAAGAGTACCCAATTCTCAGGGAAGTGGATGGAAGAGCATCAAAGTTTGTTGTCTTATTCAAGAAGCATCTACTGATGCAGTCAAAGAAAAAGTTCCACTCTCTTTTCAATTTGGTTCTGACCAGTTTTCCAATGGTTGTGATTTCTCCTTGATAGCCTAAAGTCCTTAGCATATCAAACAGCTGCTCATTGGTGTGAGTATCAGGAGCACCATCAAGAGCAGGCAATCTCAAGGCTTGAAGCCGAATGTCAGCATTAACTTCATATATTTGGTCCTTACACTCAAAAGAAAAACCAGTATGTATTGGATTTACCACAGATGTGTTCCAAACCTGCATGACAGCCCTGTATGACACCTTAACAGGATTTGTGAGAGCATATCTAATTGGACATAGAAGGAGAAAATCCTGAATATCATGAAAAGATGATGGTAGATGCTGATGTGTAAGTAGAGCTAAGTAATTGTTAGTGTCAAATGTGTTTCCATGAATGATTGTGGTTTGACTGAAGATTGGTGAAACTTCAGAAGTTGTCATGATGTGATTAACTTGTGAGAGAGAGTAAGTGTGAGATGTGTGCAGTGAAACTATGTGTATGATGAATTGTGTCACAGAATTTCTTTTGGTTTTATAGCTTCACTTTTCAGAAATATGTTTAACATACTTGTATGAAGAAGGTAACCTAGCGAATTTGACTTCGAATAGGACACAACTGTAAAATTTGTTTTTCTGATAATCCACCAATAATCATTAATTAAGTGAGACACTTAATTGCAACAATAAAGCTTACTCAGAGATTGATTAACACTAATAATCTGAATTAGAACGTGCTGACCTGTCATCAGGATTTGAGACCTTTCTTCTGTCAGGATTTGACTAACTCGGGATATGTCGATTCAAATTCAACATTTGTTTGTCAAATCATCGTAAATTATTAATAACCACAATTTTAATCAAAATATTCATCAAAAAATACAGTTCAAGTAGATGAAGTAAAGATTAACAGGCTTCAAAGAGAACATTCATATACACATAATACGAGATAAACAAAGACTAAATCTTGCAATCAAAAGAAATTTCATTAAAATATCAAAAAAGTACATTTTATGAAATTTGTAGATTGCAAAAGATTACAAGATAATCCTAGTCTAAGATGGTGAACATCAACAGCTTTGGTCTAAGAAGGCTGACAAAGCTGATGGTGAAGAGATATGGATGGATGATGTTTACTTCTTCTTCCTACTTTCAACGAAGAGAACAGCAAGACGAATGATTTTCTCCTGCTGTTTCAGATTGTGGAGTTGAAATTCTATTTGGAAAAATAAAAGATCATTTTTTATGTTGTCTGAAAGTTGAATCCAGATGTCGTATGGAATGTTGTTGATGGGATAGGAAGTCTGGATTCCATTTCGAAAAATGGTCACAGTACTTGTGCCATAGCAGTAAAACCAGATGGGTTTGTCATTGGTTGTGAGAAATGAAGGGATGTGTTTTTACTGAAGGATGAGCAGTCATTTAAATAACCAAAATAATATCAAGAGACTAGAGGACTGATTAATGATTAAGTGTAGAGTTAACTTAATGAATTAACCAAAAGATTTCTTTTTAAGGCGCGTCTCCCTAGACCGATGTGTAATGATGACAGTGATATTTTATTCGGACATGCACAATTAGCAAATAAATTCACTTAATTTTTCATGCATATAAAAATAGAATATATCAAATATTTCTGGCTTAACAACTAAAAACACAGCACTTAGGACATATCAGGATTTGATCAATATACATCAGGATTTGATCAAATAGATAAAATAAAAATTTACTTGTCTCAATTAACCATACCAAGTTCATTCACAAGCTTTGTAAATGTTGCTTCAGGTAATGGCTTTGTGAAGATATCATCCAGTTGTTGTTCAGTAGGAACAAAATGAAGCTCTATGGTTTCTTCCATGACATGCTCTCTTATGAAGTGATATCTGATGTTGATGTGCTTTGTAAGAGAGTGTTGCACCGGATTTCCTGTCATAGAAATAGCACTTTGATTATCACAATAAATAGGAATTTTTGAGAATGATAATCCATAGTCCATGAGCTGATTTCTTATCCACAACAACTGTGTACAGCAACTCCCAGATGCAATGTATTCAGCCTCAGCAGTTGAAGTAGAAATAGATTTCTGCTTCTTACTGAACCATGAGACTAATCTGTCTCCCAAGAACTGACAGCTTCCTGAAGTACTCTTCCTGTCTACTTTGCATCCAGCAAAATCAGCATCTGAATAACCACATAATACAAAATCAGCTTCTCTTGCATACCAAAGTCCAAGTGAAACAGTACCCTTGAGGTATTTGAAAATTCTCTTTACTGCAATAAGATGTGGCTCCCTTTGATTTGCCTGAAATCTTGCACACAAACAAGTGGCAAACATAATGCCAGGCCTGCTTGCAGTTAGATATAACAGAGATCCAATCATACCTCTGTAGGTTGTCACAACAACTGTTGTACCTTCATTTGGATCAAGTTTTGTAGCAGTTGCCATAGGAGTACTTGCAGTTGTACTTTCTTGCATATTAAACCTCTCCAGTAGATTTCTTGTGTACTTGGACTGATTGATATAGATGCCATTATCAGTCTGTTTAATCTGCAAGCATAGGAAGTAACTCATCACCCCCATCATACTTATTTGATATCTTGATTGCCCCCATCATACTCATTTGATATCTTGATTGCATCAACTTTAAAAACTTATCACACAGTGTTTGATTAGTTGATCCAAAAATGATATCATCAACATAAATTTGAACTAAAAGCAAATCTTTACCTTTATTCAGATAAAACAGAGTTTTATCTATTGTACCTCTTTTGAATCCACTTTTAAGTAGAAATTGAGCAAGGGTTTCATACCATGCTCTAGGTGCTTGCTTCAGTCTATAGAGTGTTTTATCAAGTCTGTAAACATAATCAGGATGTTTAGGATCCACAAATCCTGGTGGTTGTTCAACATGGACTTCTTCTTCAAGTTCTCCATTGAGAAATGCACTCTTGACATCCATCTGGAAAACTTTGAACTTCTTGTGAGCAGCATATGCCAAGAAGATTCTGATTGCTTCCAACCTAGCAACAGGAGAAAATGTCTCATCATAGTCAATACCTTCATGTTGAGGATATCCTTTTTCCACCAATCTTGCCTTATTTCTGATGATTGTTCCATCAGAATCAGTCTTATTTCTAAAGACCCACTTTGTGCCCACAATTGACCTGTTCTTAGGTCTAGGCACCAGCTTTCACACTTCATTTCTTTTGAACTCATTCAATTCTTCTTGCATAGCCATGACCCAATCTGTATCATTGAGTGCATCTTCTACTTTCTTTGGCTCTTCTTTTGAAAGTAGATTATGATATAAACATTCATTCTGAGTTGCACTTCTTGTCTTTACACCATCATCAGGATTTCCAATGATCAGATCAGGAGTATGATCCTTAGTCCATTTTCTGGTACTGGGAAGTGTCCTTCTGGAACTAGATGCTCCCCCAGAATTGTATGCCTTTTCAAATGCATTTGAGGCTCCCCCTGAATCCGTTGGGTCATTTTCTGATGAATTATTGGGACTTGACTCATGTTCTTCTGATGTTGAATCAACATTGGATTGAGAAGAACTTTGAGATGATTCTTCAGTGTTAGCATCATCAGCTGACCTTTGGTGTTGCTCCCCCTCAACTTGTGCGGGCTCATTAGCACAATGATTATCTTCAGAATCTGAAGGAGTGTCAAGATTTGGATCATCAGGATTTGACAGTTCATTAGAGTTTGATCCAGATTCCAACAATGCTTTTTCATTTGCAAAGATTAAACTTTCATGAGTGTCTTCTTCAAAACCAGGAATCTTCTTATCATCAACAGATACATTGATGGAGACTACTACAGTGAGTGTTCTTAGATTGAACACTCTGTAAGCTTTTGATGGTGAGTATCCAACAAAGATTCCTTCATCAGCCTTTGATTCACACTTTCCAAGCTGATCAGTATGAGTTCTCAAAACAAAGCACTTACATCCAAATACATGAAGATGTTTGAGACAGGGCTTCTTTTCATTTAACATTTGATAAGGAGTAACACCATGTCTATTTATCAGAGTGACATTTTGAGTATAACATGTTGTATTTACTGCTTCAGCCTAGAAGTAAGTGGGTAGTTTTGCTTCTTCTAGCAGAGTTCTGCCAGCTTCAATTAAGGTTTTGTTCTTCCTCTCAACAACACCATTTTGCTGAGGTGTACCAGGAGCTGAGAATTGTTGCTCTATGCCTTTGTACTTGCAGAATTCCTCCATCTTCGAGTTCTTGAATTCAGTGTCATTATCACTTCTCAGGATTTTCACTGTGTGAGTAGATCCATTTTCAATTTGCCTTATGTGGTCCAGAAGAATTTCTGGAGTTTCATCCTTTCTGTGTAGAAAATAAACCCATGTATATCTAGTGAAATCATCAACAATTACAAGTGTGTACCTTTTCATGTTGATGGACATTATGTTCACTGGTCCAAAAAGGTCCAGGTGCAGTATGTGATATGGCTCAGAGATAGAGAATTCTATTTTGCTTTTGAAAGATACCCTTCTTTGTTTAGACTTTTGGAAAGCATCACAAAGACCATCACTTGAGTATAGCATGTTTGGCAATCCTCTTACAAGCTCCTTCTTGGCAAGTTCATTGATTGAGTTAAAATTGAGATGTGAGAGCTTCTTATGCTAGTTCCAGCACTCATCTATTGATGCCTTAGAGATAAGGCAAGTAGCTTCCTTTTCAAGACTTTCATGTATCCTTGCTTCATAAATGTTATCATGTCTATATCCTATCAAGACAATTTTCTTTGACTTGTTATGAACAACTTCGTAGTGTGAGTTATAGAATACAACATGATAACCTTTGTCAGTGATTTGACTGATGCTCAGAAGATTATGCTTCAGTCCTTCCACCAGAGCTACATTCTCCATTGCTACCTTTCTAATTATCAAGTTGCCATATCCCAGAGTATGTCCAACATTTCCATCTCCATAAGATACATCTAGGCCAGCCTTCTTCTCAAATTCTGACAACAGGGATTTATTTCCAGTCATATTTCCTGAACATCCACTATCCAAGACAAGTGTATTTTTCTTGTTACCCTACAATCAGAAGAATGATTAATTAGAAGGATTTTTAAGGACCCACACTTGTTGGGCCCTCTTTTTGGACAACTTAAGCCTTTGTGTGTCAGGAGTACTTTTGACAGTCTTTCCTTTGTCAGGATTTGTCTTGTCAGAAGCAAGTTTAGTAAAACCAATAGAATTAATCACACAAGCAACTTTATTAAACTTAGGCAAAGGTTCATAGTAATTGTGATACAACTTGTGATAAGAACTACACGTATAAATCGAATGCCAACTACTACCACAATGAAAACAATGATTTTGTGGTTTATAAAATACTGATCTACCCCTAACATCAGACTCAGGAATAACAGTTTTCCTTTTCTTATTCCTCCTACAATCAATAGCAAGATGATTAGTATTTCTACAGTTAAAACAAGTTTTCCTAGGAGCATTGGGAACAACCTTGTAATTTGAGTCCTTAGTAATACCTTGCTTACCATTCCTGTTTCTTTTAGGACTTTTTACTTGAGGTTTGTCAGTAACTTCAGATATTTTCTTTTTCAATTGTCTTACTGACAAAAGTCCTATGTTCTTTTCTTTCTTAACAGACTTAATGGTTTCCTTGCTTTTCTTTCCTTGAGTTTTATCATTTACCAGTTTTTCTTGTGATACTGATGTTGAACCCTTTTCAAAAGTAGATTTGGGTTCATCAGCTTCTGATGAAATAAACTTAACAGGAGTTTTAAGGGAAATTTTATTTTCAGTGTCAACATCCTTAATTCCATCTTTATAGCCTAGGCATTCTTTCTCTTTTTTCTTTGAGATCATCTCATGAACCTTTTTGCCTGAATCAGTCCAGGTTTTAAGGGTTTTTCTTTCATTTTCTAGATCATTTTCTAGCATACTGTATCTAGCCTCAAGAATCTTAACTGTATGTTTAGCTCTCTCACATTCCTTCTTCAATTCTATCTGATGAATTAAGTCAGACTCTAACTGATCATTCCTAAATTTCAAGGTGTTAATTTCAGTTATAAGTCTATCATTTTCTAAAGTCTTATTCTTAAAACTACCATGCAAAGATTTAAGAATAGATTTCAATTCAGATATATTTTCAGTATCAAAAGAGAAGAAAGGAGTTTGTACCTTAGGCTCAGAAGCAGCAGGAACATCAAGACTGGCCATCAGCTCATGGCATGTGTTTTCACCTTCAGAGTCAGAGGAGTCAATCCAATTCTTGCTTGAAATGATCAGGGCTTTGCTCTTTCCTTTATCATGCTTTATTTTCTTGCACTCTGAGGCAAAGTGACCAGGTTCATCACAGTTGTAGCACTTGATCTTTGTCCCGTCTAGCTTCCCAGCTTTAGAGACCTTTCCATCTTTTCTCCCAGTTGACTTCTTTTCACCTCCAGTGAACTTCTTCCTGAAGCTTCTGTTGTTCCTAGAATTCCTGAATTTCATTCTCCTGAAGCCCTTTACCAGCAATGTGGCCATTTGCATGACATCAGAATCTGTCATGTTCTCATCAATTTCAGAATCAGTATCATCATCAGGATTTGATGATGAATCATCAGTATCTGATTCTAGCAAATTGTTCTTCTTTCGTACAGCTCCAACAGACTTTTCTTTTGAAGCTTTATCATTAACTTTCAAAGCAACAGATATCCATTTGCTGCTTTTCCTCTCTCTCATTTGCTGAACTTCCAAATCATGAGTTCTCAGCATGCCATAGACTTCATCCAGAATAATTACGTCCAGATCATACTGATGTCGTATGATTGAAGTCTGAGTCTCCCATTCTTCGATCAAAACTCTCAAAAACTTGGTGTTTGAATCCTCTCGATCATACACCTTTCCCACCAAAGACAGATTATTAAGCAGAGTCAGAAATCTGTCATAGATGTCAGTGAGACTTTCATCAGGCTTGGCCTCAAAGTGTTCATATTCTTGAATCAGAACAACCCTTCTGTTCTTCTTGATGGCCATGTGTAATATCTGGGATATATCGTGTAATTATTTTTACCAATAAATAAATATTATGCATATTCAGCATTGATTCTGTGAATTATTTGTTAAGTGGTATATGTGTTTGGATGTTTAAAAATAATATAAATTGTGTATTTTAATATTTATATGTCCAAAATAAAATATAGATAATTGTCATATCTTCCTATTTATTTTTATTATGATTTATGATTTTATAGGAAATTTATGGATTTTATAAATTCTTTTTCTGAGTATTTATAAAATATTTTATATAATCGGGAACCAGCCGAATTCACCCATTTTTACGTTTTTATAACCCGAAGTTCTTCCAAAAACTCCTTCCTAACCAAATTGCAATATTCCGAGCATTTTCCATGTTTCGACTTTTCCGATCCGGCGTACGGTTTGTCCTGTGCGGGTCCCGTCGCAATATTATCGATACAAAATTCGTTTCGGTAAATCAATAAAACTCATATTTTCGATAAACGGGATCTTTTTATTAAACTATTATAATTATCACCTCGTAATACGTGTAACCAGGCGCTGAGACCAAGACCGCAGTACAGATTGTACATATTTGGATAATTACCTCGAAAACCGGTACCATTTGGATATGTTTTTATAAATAAACGTACTATTTTATATCTGGAATGATCCAACGGGATACTAATTTTCCGTAAATATAAATATCCTTTACCGTATTTTATATCCGGAATGATCCAACGGGGTTTCTGTTCTAGGGGTTATTAGATGATTTTGTTGATTGCATCGTGTTCCTTGTTGAATTTGCAATCGATTCATGTATATTTCAACAACTGACGATTCGTGGTTTGCTCAAATCGAAGCAAACAAGTTCACCGGAAACCGACGAACTTCTCGGCCATTTTCCGGCCAATTCTGGAATAGGTTGTGTGTTTTGATTGCTGGTATAAGTTCCCAGTGGTCCATACTTTAATTCTGGAGAGTATGGTGGCCTGAGGTGGCCGGAATCGTGTTCTCCGACCACACTCCGGCGAAGTCGAGAGCGGGGCTAGCAAAATTGCAAACAGGCCCCTGTAGTTTTGAAAGAGAAACAGTTTAGTCCCTGTAGTTTGTAAACTTTGCAAAAATTGGATTCCTGTTTATAAATTATTTAAAAATCATATTTCCTATTTATTTTATTTATAAAAATTCGTTTTTAATTATTAAAAATTCCAAAAATTATTATTTTAATTCCAAAATTTATTTTTAAATTCTAAAATAAATCTGAATTAATTAGTTAATTAATTTTAGTTAATAATTAATCAGTTAATTGGTCAATTAATTCGAAAATTAATGGATTAATTGATTTAATTAATTATTAATTGATTTTAATTAATTATTTAATTAGATTTAATATTTTATTTTTGATTTAAAAATTCCAAAAAATAGTTTCGAGCTTTAAAATATTATTTTAAATTGTTTTCAAGGCTCGATAATTATTATAAAATTATTTTGAAGCCAGATGTGGCCAACCGAACCCTGTTTATTGCTTTAAAATTCATCCAACGACCCGTTTTGACTCCGAAAAATGTTTTAAAAATCATATTAAATACCTGAAAGACTGTTTATGATCTGAGACTTCCTTATAAATGAAACAACATTGATTGTTTGACATGTTATATGTTATATGTGACTTGTTTGCTTGAATGTCTGACTGCGTGATCGGTGTTTTATATTGAAGTGTAGATAGAAGTGTATATCGAATAGAATCGTATGAGTTGAGTATTGATAGATACTTATGATATGTGAGCAGAAGAAGCAAGGCATGGGAAAGGGAAGCAAGTAGTCGAGGAATAGAAGATTGTGATTGGAAGTTAGTGAAGTATAATTGATAATTCTGTTTTATATTGCAAGTGATTTGAGGCACTGAACCCTAAACCTTGATTTAAGTTATTAATCTTTTAGCCGTAAACCTTATTCTTTCTGAACCATTGATTATTAAATCTCCGAATACGAACCACAGATATACGATACTACTCCACAAATACAAATAAACTAAATACCGAACACTGAATCAAGATTGCTTACATATTCAAAACATTGTACCTTATGCTTTAAAAGACCAAATCCTTATAACCTTGCAACTTTGATTCTTTTGTTATCCAATTCTTTCACCACCCGATAGCCATTCTTTGAAATTTTCATATTGTTTCCTTGTGAAGATTGAGACCATCTCATGATTGGAAATCCAATATTGTTTATGATTCTGTTTATTGCTTTACATTGTTTATTCTGTTATTGTGATAGAATTGGATTGTTTTATAAAATTATGGACCAGATTCGTGGTCAGACCAGATTGGTGGTCAAGTTAGGCCAATGTGTGCCTTGGATCCAGTAAATAGAGCAGAGCTGTGTGCCTTGTTCGGGGTTAGTGTGTGACTGATCAGCAGCCTAACCTTAGTTTTTAAAATGAAGATATAATATCCAATTCTGAATTATTATTCATTGTTCACTTGATATCTCAAATCATTTCACTTGATCATTTTATTCTCAGTATTGTCGCTGTGACTTGCTGAGCTAGTTAGCTCATTTGTGCGATGTTGTTTGTGTTCTTTTCCAGTTAAGAAGGAACCTGTTGTTAGTGAGGATCCCCAATCCAGTGCGAGAGCTAGGGGTCCAGGTTGATCGAGTTAAGCTAGCTGACAGCTTTTGGGATAGTTTAAGTTTGTAAAGTTTGTAATGATGTTTAATATTCAGTTGTAAGATTGAATAGTTGGGATTTGGGCATTTGTAATATAAGTGTGTGTGTGGCTTGTGTGCATACTTTAACCTGTTGCGGTTCATGGTATTGGTAATTAGGGTCACTGCATATTATTATTATCTTTATTATACTTATAAGCAGGTTTTAAATAAGGTGTGTGTATGGACCCCAAACTTCTGACCCGGATTTGGAGGGCGCCACAGGTTTGGTATCAGCGCTACAGGTTATAAGTCACTGACACAAGCCTAGGTTGACGGGAATGGGTAGAGGGTTAGGATTAGAAGTAAGAAAATAGAAAGATAGAACATCGAGAGATTGAGTGCGACAGTATAACAGGTATTAGTATAATTCGCATTGTGGTTCGAGATTCTTATATTGTGATATGATTTCAGATAGCAGCGATGGCCGACTCTTTCATCCCCGTATCAGCTGATCACTTAGAGCCCTCAGTTGGAGGACCATTTTCAGATCCACGTCCTGTTGTTCCACCAGTATTGGCTATTTTACCTCCACCTGTGTTACAGCCCGTACCACTGCAGGCTATTCCACCCCCAGGCATGAGGCCGCCTATCAGAGGACCCCCACCTGCTGATTCAGATTCCACTGGGCATTCAGTTGCGGGTTCCCCATTCCAGTCTACATTGCATCATGTTCCTTATTACCGGTATGAGGCTCTTCTACTGGAGCGTGATTCCCTGTTGGCACAGATCCGAGAGCTGCAGCATATCATCAGGACTATAGATGTTGATCATGGTGTGAGGGAGCTTCGAGAGGAGATTCATGTGACATGGAGGGTTCTTGAGGCTAGATTGCATGGAGCTACATTAGCTGACCCTGATGCATTTATGGGATGGGCTAGTGAGGTGATGGAGGACCTCGAGAGGCTGGGCGGACCAGAGTTTCCTTTAATTTAGAGCCAGAGACCCATAGATGGAGATGTTGGGCAGTGTTGTTGTGGTTGTTTAGTATGTACAGTAGTGTGTAGTATGTATCAGTAGACTTTTGGGTTGTATTTATAGACTAGATCTGCTGACTAGTGAGTAGGTTTGTTGTACCCTTTTGCTTTTACTTCCAAAGCGTTTTAACGCTTGTACTACCTAAAACTTTTGATCTATATATATCAGTACATTTTACTTACCAGCATTGTCATTTACATTAATGCACCTGTTTTACTTTACTTTATTTATTGCACCATTTATACCACCTGTGACACCATGTACCCTACCCCTTTAACTGTTTACATTCTGTAAAGAAGCATGCAATTTACTTAGTTTAACTGTTACAATTGTATTCAAAAAGAGATATTTATGTTTTACAAAACATTTCTTTTATGCAAAGAATTTGATTTAAAGGCTAAATAAGTTGTTTGATTCTTTACAGAAAATATCTCCCAGAAGAAATACCCGCACAAACACCCAGAATGAAGAAACCAACAACAACAACAACCAAGATAATACCAACCAGAATGCAAACCCAGGACCCATAGACCCAGCAGTAGCCCAGATTCTTCAAATCTTGGCTCAACAAACAGTTCACCTGACTCAACAACAACAAAGACAGACCAATCTCCAGGTAACTTTCAAAACTTTTCAGGTGGTGAACCCACCAGAATTCAAGGGTTCCTTAGATCCGATTGAAGCGAATGTTTGGCTAAAGGAAATAGAGAAATCGTTTGCTTTAGTTAAGGTAAAGGAAGAACAGAAGGTTGAGTTTGCAAGTTATTATTTGAAGAATGAGGCCACCTATTGGTGGGAAACTGTGAAGACATTGGAAGGTACAGATGTTATTACTTGGGAGAGATACAAAGAATTGTTTCTAGAAAAGTTTTTTCCCCAGTTTGTTCAGGATCAAATGGAGCTGAAGTTTTTAGAGCTAAAGCAAGGAAATATGTCGGTAGCTGATTACGAGAGTAAGTTTAAAGAGTTGTCAAGGTATGTGCCATCATATGTGGATACTGACAGGAAAAAGGCCAAGAGATTCCATCAAGGTCTGAAGCCATGGATCAGAGGGAAGGTAGCCATATTTGAATTGGATACCTATGCAGGAGTCGTACAGAAGGCAATGATTGCAGAAACGGAGAGTGAGATGTCACAGAAGATAAAGGAAAGTAAGAAGAGAAAGTTTGAAGGGAATGAAGGACAGTCACAACCAGGATAGTTTCCAAATTTTAGGAAGGGCAAGTTTCAACCAGGAAGGAATTTTAATTTTAAGAAGCAAAATGCAGGCGACGGAGGTCAAGGCAACCGTCCAGTCAATGTGAATCAGCCGAATCAGTTGAGGCTAACTTTTCCAGATTTTCAGGTATGTGGGAAGAAGCATGGAGAAGTTTGTAATAAGTTGAACGTGGTTTGTTTCAAGTGTAATCAGAAAGGGCACTATTCGAGGGAGTGTCGCAATCAGCCAGCGAGAGAACTAGTGAACAAGGATCAGTCTACCCGGAATCCAGCAATTAGGGTTCCAGCTATTGGATTTTCATGCTTTAAATGTGGGAAGCCAGGACATATAGCCAAGGATTGCAAGACACCGACCCCAGTTAGTAATGTATTGAGAATTATGGGATCTACTCCAGTAGTGAATGAAACTCCAAGGGCTAGAGTTTTTGATATGTCTGTGAAGGAAGCTATCCAAGATACTGATGTAGTGGCAGGTATGCTTATCCTGAATTCTTTATGTGCCAAATTGTTAATAGATTCGGGAGCAACTCGATCGTTTATTTCTCAAGATTTTGTTAGTAAGTTAAATTGTCCAGTTGAGTATTTAAATGAAATAATGACTATGGAATTAGCAAATCAAGAGCATGTATCTGTTAATCAAGTTTGTGGGAATTGTGAAATTGAGATTTCTGGTAATAAGTTTTGTGTGGATTTGATACCATTTAAGCTAGGAGAGTTTGACGTTATCTTAGGAATGGATTGGTTATCTAAGCACGATGCCCAGATAGATTGTCGAAATAAGAAGGTAATGATGAAAACGCCAGATGAAAAGATAGTAACGTTTAAGGGCCAAAAGCAAGCAAAGAAGTTCTTAACGATGATTCAAGCCAAAAAGTTACTATGACAAGGATGCGAGCATTTCGTTGCATATGTGATTGATAGAAGTCAGGAGCCAGCAAAACTCGAAGATATTCCGGTAGTCAATGAATTTCAAGATGTGTTTCTCGATGAGTTACTAGGACTTCCTCCAGATAGAGAAATTGAGTTTGCGATCGATTTAGCACCTGGAACGGAACCAGTATCCAAGGCCTCGTACAGAATGGCGCCCATTGAGATGAAGGAACTAGCAAAGCAATTGCAAGAGCTGTTAGATAAAGGAGTAATCAGACCTAGTGTATCCCCGTGGGGTGCACTAGTACTATTTGTCAAGAAGAATGATGGAAGCATGAGACTGTGCATCGACTATCGAGAGCTCAACAAGCTTACAATCAAGAACAAGTATCTGTTACCTAGAATTGATGATTTGTTCGACCAATTAAAAGGAGCCAAGTACTTCTCCAAGATTGATTTGAGATCGGGATATCACCAACTAAAGATTAAGCCAGAGGATATATCAAAGATAGCTTTCAGAACAAGGTATGGACATTATGAATTTTTAGTGATGTCTTTTGGATTAACCAATGCCCCGGCGGCATTCATGGACCTGATGAACAGAATTTTCAGGGAATACTTGGACAAGTTTGTTATTGTGTTTATAGATGATATTTTAATTTATTCAAAGATCATGCAGAACATTTGAGGATAGCTTTGGAGATTTTGAGGAAGAAAAAATTATATTCTAAATTCTCAAAGTGTGAGTTTTGGCTATAGGAAGTTCAGTTCTTAGGACACATAGTCAGTAAAGAAGGGATCAAAGTGGACCCAGCGAAGATTGAAGCAATTACAAATTGGGAAAGACCGAGAACACCGACAGAGGTAAGAAGTTTCTTGGGATTAGCGGGATATTATCGCCGATTTGTTCAAAATTTCTCAAGGATTGCAACACCATTGACAAAGCTTACACGGAAGAATGAAAAGTTTATATGGAACGATAAATGTGAAGAAATTTTTCAGGAATTGAAGCAAAGATTAATTGCAGCACCTATTTTGTCACTTCCAGATGACCAAGGGAATTTCGTAATCTATAGCGATGCTTCCCATAAAGGACTTGGATGTGTTCTGATGCAGCACGATAAGGTTATTGCGTTCGCGTCAAGGAAACTGAAACCACACGAACAAAAATATCCTACTCATGATTTGGAGCTAGCGGCCATAGTATTCGCTTTGAAGATTTGGAGACATTATCTATATGGAGAAAAATGCGAGATTTATACGGATCGCAAAAGCTTGAAGTACATATTCACACAAAAAGAGCTTAATATGAGACAGAGAAGATGGTTAGAGTTGATTAAGAATTACGATTGCATGATTAACTATCATCCCGGTAAAGCAAATGTTGTGGCGGACGCGTTATGTCGGAAAGAAAAGATTGAATGTGTTATCAGTACCCGAAGAGATATACAAGGAATTTCAGAAACTGGAATTGAAAATTAGAGTTTGCAAGCCTGATGAAGCGAAAATGTATAGTATGCCTTTCCAGCCGGAGTTGTTAGAAAAGATAAGGAAGTGTCAAGAGGAGGTAATGGATCAGGACATTAATCTTTTGGTAGGTGAGGAGTTGTGCACGCAAAATAATGATCAAGGTATTCTTAGATTTTCTTCTAGAATTTGGATTCCACCAGTAACGGAGTTGAAGAATGAAATTTTACAGGAAGCTCATAATTCAAGGTATTCAATCCATCCAGGGAGTACCAAGATGTACAGAGATTTAAAGGAAAATTATTGGTGGCCAGATATGAAGCGGGAGATTGCAGAATGGGTTAGCAGATGTTATAATGTCAGAGAGTTAAAGCAGAGCACCAGAGACCAAGTGGATTGTTGCAGCCATTAGATATTCCAGAGTGGAAGTGGGAGCACATTGCCATGGTTTTCATAGTCGGATTACCAAGGATGAAATCCAATCATGATGCCATTTGGATTATAGTGGACAGACTTACCAAGTCAGCTCATTTTCTTCCTATAAATAAAAGATTTTCACTAGACAAGTTAGTCCATATGTACGTGAAAGAAATCGTAGTTCATCATGGAGTTCATGTGTCTATCGTATCCGATCGAGATCCGAGGTTTAATTCGAGATTTTGGAAGAGTTTTCAAGAATGTTTGGGAACGAGACTGAATATGAGTACGGCTTACCATCCACAGACGGATGGCCATAGTGGAAGAACAATCCAGACAATCGAAGACATGTTACGTGTTTGTGCTATTGATTTCAAAGGAAGTTGGGATGAGCATTTACCCTTGGTATAATTTGCTTACAACAACAGTTATCATGCCAGCATTGGGATGCCATCCTATGAAGCTCTTTATGGACGCAAATGTCGATCTTCCATATATTGGGACGAAGTAGGAGAACTCAAAATACTTGGACCTGAATTGGTGCAACAGACGAAGGAAGTTATTAAAATTATATAGAAGAGATTGATAGCAACACAAGACCGTCAAAGGAAGTATGCAAATCAATCAAAGAAAGATATGGAATTCGAAGAAGGAAATCTGGTATTACTGAAAGTATCGTCGTAGAAAGGATTGACAAGATTTGGGAAGAAAGGAAAAATGAGCCCTAGATATGTTGGACCTTTTAAGATTCTAAAGCGTGTTGGCAAGGTAGCTTACGAGTTGGCATTACCCCCGCACATGGAGCACATTCACAATGTTTTTCACGTATCGATTCTTAAGAAGTATAATCCAGACTCCAGGCATGTAATCGAATACGAGCCAATAGAACTTCAAGCAGATTTGTCATGTGTAGAGAGTCCGATAGAGATTCTAGAAAAAAGAGAGAAAGTGTTAAGAAATAAAGTGATAAAGTTAGAAAGAGTATTGTGGAGAAACCCAAAGATTGAAGAATCAATTTGGGAGTTAGAAAGTGATATGAAAGAAAAGTACCCTCATTTATTTTCTTAGGAGATTCTGAGAACAGAATCCTTTTAAGGGGGAAGGATGTAATATCTGGGATATATCGTGTAATTATTTTTGCCAATAAATAAATATTATGCATATTCAGCATTGATTCTGTGAATTATTTGTTAAGTGGTATATGTGTTTGGATGTTTAAAAATAATATAAATTGAGTATTTTAATTTTCATAAGTCCAAAATAAAATATAGATAATTGTCATATCTTCCTATTTATTTTTATGACGATTTATGATTTTATAGGAAATTTATGGATTTTATAAATTCTTTTTCCGAGTACTTATAAACTATTTTATATAATCGGGAACCAGCCGACTTCACCCGTTTTTACATTTTTATAACCCGAAACTCTTTTGAAAACTCCTTCCTAACCTAATTGCAATATTCCGAGCATTTTCCATGTTTCGACTTTTTCGATCCGGCGTACGGTTTGTCTTGTGCGGGTCCCGGCGTAATATTTTCGATACAAAATTCGTTTCGGTAAATAAATAAAACTCGTATTTTTGATAAATGGGATCTTTTTATTAAACTATTATAATTATCACCTCGTAATACGTATAACCAGGCGCTGAGACCAAGACCGCAGTACAAATTGTACAGATTTGGATAATTATCTCGAAAACCGGTACCATTTGGATCTATTTTTATAAATAAACGTACTATTTTATATCCGGAATGATCCAACGGGATACAAATTTTCCGTAAATATAAATAGCCATTACCGTATTTTATTTCGTACCGAAAATCATTTGCAAACATTAATTATAGAATTTTTCAGAGAAAAACCCTAATTTCATAAAACCTTCTGAGAATCAAACTACAGTTTCAAGGTGTTATTGAAATAGGTTGGGAAAGTTGGAGTAACCAAAACAAAGGATTTGGAGTGTACTTTCAGATTCCAGAACTCGTTTTACTGCAGAAATCAAGGTTTAATTTCTATATTTTTATTTATTTTCGAATTATTTTGATTAAAATTATGAATTTTTGTTCGGATGATTGTTTGGATGATTTGATGATTGCATGTTATAGAACTTTTCTTCCTGATGATTTTGATATATTATATGACTGATTTGTAGTTCAATAACATGTTCAAAATTGAGTTTAATTTTGAAATTAGGGTTTATAGCCCGTATGAATGTTCTTAATTGGAATTTAAGGGTTTCTTTTCTAGGGGTTATTAGATGATTTTGTTGATTGCATCGTGTTCCTTGTTGAATTTGCAATCGATTCATGTATATTTTAACAACTGGCGATTCGTGGTTTGCTCAAATCGAAGCAAATAAGTTCACCGGAAACTGGCGTACTTCTCGACCATTTTCCGGCCAATTCTGGAATAGGTTGTGTATTTTGATTGCTGGTATAAGTTCCTGGTGGTCCATACTTTAATTCTGGAGAGTGTGGTGGCCTGAGGTGGTCGGAATCGTGTTCTCCGACCACACTCCGGCGAAGTCGACGGCGGGGCTGACAAAATTGCAAACAGGCCCCTGTAGTTTTGAAAGAGAAACAGTTTAGTCCCTGTAGTTTGTAAACTTTGTAAAAATAGAATTCCTGTTTATAAATTATTTAAAAATCATATTTTCTATTTATTTTAATTATAAAAAATCGTTTTTAATTATTAAAAATTCCAAAAATTACTATTTAAATTCCAAAAATTATTTTTAAATTCTAAAATAAATCTGAATTAATTAGTTAATTAATTTTAGTTAATAATTAATCAGTTAATTGGTCAATTAATTCGAAAATTAATTGATTAATTGATTTAATTAATTATTAATTGATTTTAACTAATTATTTAATTAGATTTAATTATTTATTTTTGATTTAAAAATTCCGAAAAATAGTTTTGAGCTTTAAAATATTATTCATGGCTTGATAATTATTAAAAAATTATTTTGAAGCCAGATTTGGCCAACCGAACCCTGTTTATTGCTTTAAAATTCATCCAATGACCTGTTTTGACTCCGAAAAATGTTTTAAAAATCATATTAAATACCCGAAAGACTATTTATGACCCGAGACTTCCTTATAAATGAAACTTCATTGATTGTTTGACGTGTTATGTGTTATATGTGACTTGTTTGCTTGACTGTCTGACTGCGTGATCAGTGTTTACTTGTTTTTAGTATAACTTTCAATCCGTTAATCGGATTTGGGTAAAACGAAGGGTAGATAGAAGTGTATACCGAATAGAATCGTATGAGTTGAGTATTGATAAATACTTATGATATGTGAGCAGAAGAAGCAAGGCATAGGAAAGGGAAGCAAGTAGTCGAGGAATAGAAGATTGTGATTGGAAGTTAGTGAAGTATAGCAAGCTAATATCAGGCAAGTGTTCTGAACTTTCTCAAGATATATATTGTGAATAGTTGATAATTATGTTTTATATTGCAAGTGCTTTGAGGTACTGAACCATAAACCTTGATTCCAGTTATTAATATTTGAGCCGTAAACCTTATTCTTTCTGAACCATTGATTATTGAATCCCCGAATACGGACCATAAATATACGATACTACTCCACAAATACAAATAAACTAAATACCGAACACTGAATCAAGATTGCTTACATATTCAAACCATTGTACCTTATGCTTTGAAAGTCCAAATCCTTATTGTAACACCCCCAGATCCGGGGTCGGGAATCCGGGTCGTCACGGTCTTTCTTTCCACAATATCACTTCACTTAATTAATAATAAATAACCTTATACTGTGACCCCACACTAACACACACCACAACCCGTTATAGTCTCAGAGATGAAATTTAAATAAGTACAAGTCTTTGAATCCACAATTTAAAAGTTATTACAACCCAAAATGATTACTTGATAAATTTACAGTTAATTGCCATTATCTGCCACAAGTTATAATTATACATAATTGATTCTCAAAAGTAGATGGTCTGATCTACAATAGATCTACCTCTGCAGCTATAGCAGCTACAACATCAACGGGAAGACGCGGGACGCTTCCCACGCGCTTGCGCTGGGTCTGCTGGAGTCTGGCCATCTTTCCTAACTGTTGTTGTGTGATGAAGAAATAAAGCAAGGGTGAGCAGCAAGCCCACCAAAATAATATGTATAATGATTTACAATATATGAGCCTACTCATAATACTCATGAAAGTCTTGGTCAAAAGAAATGAACCAAGTTTGATATCTTAATGCGATGAAGTCGCAAAATATTCAGTATATATACATATATACTTTTCAAAATATTGGAAGTCCTCTTCCATGCATAATATACACAAAGTCCCAGTGTATAACTGTATATAAAAAAAATATCGTTGCAAGGTGATCTCATATATCTAACCTTGTCTCAACGTTTTTCTGAAAATCTTTGTCATTCATAAGACAATTATTAATTAGATATAAGTTTAAAAGATGAGGTTACCAAATACCCCAATATACTTATATCTTTCCCAAATACTACTTGAACTACCCCCGTTCAAGTTATAATCAGTTTCAAAGGTTCATCACATAGATGAGACTACAAGACAAGATTTGAATAGATTCAATCTTTGAATATCATTATAAATAATGAAGTTACGAGATACTTCATTAAGTCCCGATATATAAATATATTCATATATATCTCCCATACATTTCCTGAAAACCTCTGTCATGTAAAGTATGAACAGAGTTGCAATATCCAATGAATTTGGAAGGAAAAGAATTTTGGCATAAACCAGATATCTTGCTGATCAGGCAAAGATACCAATAAGTAACCTTTTCTACTAGTAGATGGATGAATCCCCCACCGGTCATCACCCTGGCCTCATAAGGACCTTGTGCTGGACCGCCACCCGGCCTCTTACGCGTTGATGGACTGCCACCCAGCCACTTACACAATAATAGACCGTACCCCGGCATGTCGCTTATGCCGACTCAATTAGATGGGCTTACTTCCCGAACATTGGGCAAGTAATCAATTCATTTACCAAAACTGCAACCTCGTTGCGAATATAAAATACACCACAGAGCCGGATTCCCCAGGTTTTGAGCGAGTATTTAAATCCCCTTAAAAAAAGAAGATCTTAAATATAAAAATGAGTTTTGGGATCCGCTCTAACTTTAAAAATCATTTTGAAGACTCGAAAACACTTTATAGAGTGTTTGGAGTAAAGCTGATTTAATGAAGTAAATCAGTCCCCAGAATATTTAGAAAATGAATGAATATTATTATTTAAATAATATTCCCATAAAGAATAATTTTTATAAAAATAATTGAAGTAGAAGTATTAAAACTTATACTTGAAACGAGTATTAAATAACCAAAGATATACTTATATGAAAGTATTATCTTTATTTGAATAATCGAAAATAAGTTTGATTATTGACACCTTATTCTTTAATAAAATAAAGAATATACCTCAGCAAATAATCGGAGTCATAGATCCTCAAATGAATATTCAAATAATATTCAATAAATAATATAAACTGAGTCATAAGCCTTCGAATGAATATTCAAATAATATTCAAATAAATAAATAAAAGGAGTCATACGCCTTCGAATAATATTCGAAATAATATTCAATAATAAAATAAAGTTAAAGTTATCGAATAAACCTTATTCGATTAATAGTTTGGAAAATTATAACCATATATATATATAAATATATATATATATATATATATATATATATCCATATCCATATATACAAAATCTACTCGGGATCCTCGACTCCCGGTTTTAGAAAATATTTTCACCTTTGGGTCCCTATACTAAGGGTATATGCAAGTTACCGCTATCCTCTAGCATAGGTATTATCAACTGAACCAACAGATATATAACCAGATTACGAAACAGACATGCATATATACCATATCAGCATGCTCCAATATATCGCAAAATTTGCTAATAACAATCATGCACTTATCACAAGATAATGCATATACATATATTTACATCACAACAACAGTATAACGGGTAGAAAACTTGCCTGAGCGACTGGGGGTTACGAATGGCTCGGGACGAGTCTGGTAACCTATAAACAACAAGTAAGTTGTAATTAAACCAAAGTCACTTGTAAATCTATACTTTAACTAACTTAGACTCTAACGCTTGTTTTGCGCTTACTGATTCTCTTAAGTCACTCGAGTACCCTCGGCTCCACCATTTTTAATAATTTAACCTTTACGAGTTTTAAGGCGATTCCTTCGCGAGTGTCTTACCAACTGCCTAACACACTTACCATAAATGTTTCATACATTAATTAACCCTTTTCAGTCTTTAACCTATGTTTCAAAGTAAGGCGAGGGGAAAAGTTTCGTTCGCGAAACGCCGTTACTTGAAACGGTCATTTCTCCTAAACCGTGCATCGGAATCGAACGAACTACATATCAAAACGAAGCTCGTAACATGAGCTATCTAAACATGGCAGTGGTCATAATCTAGCAGGGGGTTCTCGGGTCCTAATGTTATGCACAAAAACAGTCCAAAGAAAATCGGACGTTACGACGTCTATGTTTACGCGATTACCAATGTTTAAACTACTCCAATTAACCACCAACCAACTCATAACCATCAATACAACAAAACTTCACCTAAACCATACCACATCAGTCCATAATCTCCAAGGTTTTCAACTCAAACAACCACAATCAAGACCTATGAACTATAATCAAGCTTCAATTACCAAAACACTTCCAAATCAAACCAAACTACTAATAATCACAATTCATGCTTCTCATTTCACAACACCAACCATTAAACTTACTAACAAATAAAGTAAAGGCTAGGGTTTGAAGTTTATACCTTCCTTGGGAGGTGTTAAGTTGCTAGGAAGCCTTAGGGAGCCTCCTACAAGCTTGATCTTTCCAAAGAAATCAAGAACACAAAGTTAGGCTTTGAAGTTTCTAAAAGTCCGATTTAAAGAACTGTAAAAATGAGGGTCTTACCATGATTATTTGGACGAGACTTGTGAACAATAGTTGTAGGTCATCTCAATACCTTTCCAATGAGCTATAGAACACAATATTTGAGTGAGAAATGAAGGAGATACAGCAGTTTTAGTGTGCTGGTTCTGTTTTGGCCGAGAGCATGAAGAACAATGCCTTGGTTTCTTTTTGATTTTGATGAAAATGATTTTGCTTGGCTTGGTTGGCTTGTTTTTGTGTTTGATTTAGTTAATTACCTTGTTGCCCTTGAATTTGTGTGGTTAAAAAGCCACCACACCTCCTTCCTTCCCATGTCATGCTTGTGTCACCTTGCACATGTCATAATGCTCCCACTTGTCCACACCTTGTGGTTTGATGATGTCACAATCCCTGGCTTCTTGTACAAGCTTGTCTCTTGGTCACTTATTTGTTTTACGGTTCGCTTATCTTTCGTTCTCGTTTATCGTTTGAGGGATCATACCCGGGATCTTATTACTTAGGTTCCCTTAACCTTTCTCAATATATTGTATTCCTTTTATGATCCTCTCTTATAATCCTTTAATTTAAATCATTTTTATCCTGTTACCTTATACTCAATTCTTTCCGTATCTATTGGATTTCCGGGAAAAATCAAAGTGTTCGGATTTGGATTCTGACGATCTTTACATACACTTATATCCCATATAAAGTACTAATAAAATCTCAGAATATCCATATCAGAACCCCTACATAGTGTGGCATGAAAAGTTTTCTCATTCAGCAAAAACACTATTCATAAGGGTTTCAAAAATTTCCCAAAAATTGGGATTATTACAGTCTCCCCTCCTTAAAAGGATTCCGTCCCGGAATCAGATAGAAAATGAATAGGGATACTCTCTTAGCATTGCACTTTCTAACTCTCGAGTAAATTTTCCCACATTGTGGTTCTACCATCAAACTCTTACTAGTTTGATAACCCTTCTCCTAAGCACTTGCTCCCTTTTACTCTATACCCTTCCTGGTTGCTCCATATAGGTTACGTCTGGTTGCATGTCTATGCGCTCATATGCCCCTATTTGTCTGGCATCCGAATTACACTTCCTTAACATTGATACGTGGAACACGTTATGAACTTGCTACAGGTTCGGGGGTAGGGCTAGCTCATATGCTAACTTCCCAAACGTCTTAATATATCCAAGGGTCCAACAAATTGTAGACTTAGCTTTCCTTTCTTTCCGAACCTCATCAATCCTTTTCAAGGGTTTCCAAGGGGATACCTATAACATTACTAGGCCCCCTATTTCATACTCTTTGTCCTTTTTGAATCAAATCAGCATACCTCTTATGTCCATCTTGGGTTACTACCAGCCGTCCTCTGATTAGATCTATCATATCCTTGGTCCTTTAGACCACTGCTGATCCGAGCATCTTGCGCTCTACAACTTCATCCTAACATAAGGGAGATCGATATTGTCTTCCCTCAAGGATCTCATAAGGCGATATCTCAATACTGACATATGATCTATTATCGTAAGAAAACTCAATCCGTGTTAAGTGATCATTCCAATTTTTTTCAAGTCTATTGCACAGACTCTCATTATAGCTTTTAGCATTAGAGCTTTTGCTTCTTAATACCCATTCTTTTCCAGTTCGTAATCGCTACTACCTTCCGTTCCTAATATTATACTGGTTATACTTTTGCTCGTTAGCGTTCTATAACCTTTTAATAACCACGTCAACCTTAGTATCACGAATGTGTTTCCATTCCGCATACTACCACCACTTTATTACTCCTTTTTCAGTTGTTTCTATTTTCCAAAATTTGATCAATCAAATAGAAGTAAAGGAATTTGTTGAGAGATCACTATGATCATGAACACTTGTTATATCGCATAGTTAGTACAGAAGGTGGCCAGCCTTTAGTACTTGACAAGCAATTAAACAATAGCTGGTATCCTACTCGGCTTCTATCACACAGATAGATAGTCATTCGGCAATACCTCCCCTTCTAGAAGGGTTGTTCTTCTCAGCTTACATGAAATGAAAAGAAGAGAAAAGAACGAACTGAAGAGAATTGTATATTCATAAAAAAATTTTATTGCCATAAAATATCTGGCTTGGAATCTACCTCTGAACTATAGAGGTTTGTCATAGAAGAACAAAATATATATGTATTTATATCAACATCAAGTATTATAGCATCGCATTTCACGTGCCTAAATATTTTCGTTATCCCGTCCATCATTCTATGGACCCATGCTCTTCCTCGAGCTTATACACAATCACCTTTGAAACTCCCTCGACATCGAAAATCGAATTTGGGATCTCATTCTATATATCACCGTTACTAGGATTCTATGCTCGCACCGCAACCTTCCTCGTATAATAATACGACTCTCTATTGATAAGAAAGAATAATTATTCACTAGGTAGATACTCTACTTAATTAGTCTATCAATGATAACTTATACACTACCACGACCCGATTAGGGGTACTCAATCTCAACACCCATTCCAATACAACTCTCATGGTTGTAATCAGCTCACTACTCGCAGAATCATTGCTGCCTTACTATGGTCCACCACTGACCCACTGTAGTCATTCATTTTCCATGAAGTCTTAATAGCTAACCATACGGAGTCCATACATGTCGTATCAAATCCTTCTAAGGAGGTAACATAATCACCATTCATGATTCATGGAGTACACTCCTGATTCTGACATACATACATGACATGAAGCAGATAAAAGTGCAGAAGAGTTTCAATCAAAGCAACGATAGCAGGTTAATACCATTCTTAATCATACGCCCTAAATAGAAGAATTAACTCAAGGGTTCATCTAGTCCTTTTTGAAACATGGTCCTGGCTTATCTCAAGATAGGACCTTCTAAGATAGATAGCCCGTTCCTGGCGATTACACGAATTAAACCTTTACCAACTACTATTACGGTTGGGTATTGCACAGTCATCAGAAGGAATGTCAATCTTCCAAACCATAATTCAACCTTCACATTTTTAACCATCATCACTGTTTTCTTTTGGCACACGCGCCTATAATTATCCACTTACCTTTAAAGTGTCGGCCACCTCTTTGGCCTTTCCTGATAGTAAAATTTCCTTATAGTCAATGTCATTTTAACCACCTCCAAATAAATTTTCTACCTTATTTCCGATCACTGCTTGAGTGAAGATGTTTTCCTTAAAATCAGATGGGAAAGAAAAGAAAAAAAAATATCACCATTTTTCCATAAGTTATTGCCTCAATCTTTAGAGGCTAATCACTGCCAAGACTGACTCTCAATCATACTTAGAACATTTTTTATCTTAAGTCCTAATTGCCCTGAACAATTTCGACCATTACTGGTTCGATCCATACTTTCTCGTGGTTTAACACGTGCCCCACTTGGCAACATTATAATTACGTCATATTTCCTTTATCAACATTTCTATTCTTGAGAATTTTGAATATTACCTTTCTCCTTGTAAAACCTCTAAGGTTATCCTTCAATCGTTCCTCCTGTATTCCCTAGATACAGGGCATATCAAGATACCATTTATTAATACCAGAATCATTGTCTATATACTTCTGAAAAATTTCTCCACTGATTCTTAAAGGTTGTTGTTACCTTAACCCTTTCCCAATCATTCTGTCAAAACTCATACTGTCCCTATTAAGGGTGAAATGCCAACCTTTATGCATTCCCCTAGGATTCATTTTAAGTTACCGATGTTCTATCCTTAATTCCACCTTTAAAAGGTACCTGCATCCTTCCATGGATAAATCAAGTCATATATCCCTGATAAGGGTGTCTTATTCAATCATTCCCACCTCGATAGTATATGCCTAATTTCACAATGACATATGTATTCAAAATGGGGTCAATCAATATGGCCTCCAAAAGATAACAACGGTTGTCCGCTTGACTCGCCGAATTTGGTAACGATAACAAGGATGTTCTGGAGAATATTGGTCGTGTTCAACGTGAACTTCTTCTTAATAATTCCTTATTTACTTTTGTTGTTTATCTCAACAGTCACCTCAATGTTGGGATGTCTTTCATACCTGGCGTCTCCCTTTCTGGGTATCAAGCCACCGGTCTTACACTTCACATTCTTGAAGGTCACTTCCTTCATCCAATTTTCCTAATTTCTTACTTTCTTGTCTTCTCAGTCTATCCGCGTCTCATTATTTATCCTTCGAACTATCTCAAGGTTTTCCTCGAATCCTCCCAACTTAAAGGGGATAAAATATACATAACTCTTATGCCTTCAACCATCAATTTTAACTCATGGTGAATCACCCTCATCCTGACGATTACATACTCTTCTATTTCTATTTCTACGAGTCTTTAGGGTTTCCTCATACCCAACTCCCTTATCATTCCTCAAACTCACTTGCCTTTATATTCCTTTCTCTTATCATTATTTTATGAACCAACACAACATAAGCATTGATTTCAAACATCCCGTCATTCTGGATTCGTGTCCTCAGAACGAATCTTGATAACTTTTACAACTTAGATTCATAATTCATCATACTCGTCTGCCTTTGTTCTGTCTCTAAAGCTTTTACACTATCTCCATAACCTTGGGAAGTACTTTCCTAAAACAATTGACTGAACTTAAATCAGTTTATTATAACCTCTGGCTCCGTGCCTTTCTTGGTCTTTCACCAGCAGGTGGTCTCTCTCTTAGGAGGGTGAGTGATAAAAACAGTCTTTTGTGATTCGTCAATCATTTAGAATCTCAAATGATTCCTATATTTCCTTTAGCCAGGCTCTTGCCTCGACTAGGTCAACCTGTTCCTTGGAACTCTGAGAGCTTAACGATTTAAAGGTCATGAAAGAATTTCCTGCCGCATTGTCCCCTCAGGGTGGTGGTTGGGGATAATAGTCTAAGTTCTCTTTAGACAGGTCCATGAATTGCCGTATAGGAGTACCGTCTCGGGTCTCCTTTCCTTACTCGACTTTCCGTTTCCTTAGTATGGAATGTTTCATCCTTCTCCCATACTTGGGGTTATCTTGTACGTTAAAATCCTAATTTTCCACTTCATTATGTTATGGGTTCCTTCTATCTTGATGGCATCCTCCCTGACTATCACATTCAGGGTTTGCTCTAACTCTTATTCCTCAAACTAGCTTTCATCTAAGATTTCATCTTTAAGCTCTTAAACATTTGGAACCCAAATTCTATAGGAATACCTCATTATTCCCTTATCATCTCTCTCGGTATTAATCTCATATCTATTTGTTGGCTCTCTACCTTCATTCATCACTTTTTCTGGCACAATATGTTCATTTCCAATAATTCGGGCTGTATTGCTATCTCAAACAGCTTTTCGGTACCGGCTCCGGTTACCTTCACTACTATTTCCATTTTCTCAAAATCTCTTATAAACTCTCCAAAAGACATTATCATCTTGAGTCTCTCCTTTTTACTAAGGGCATCAGCCACCATATTGGCTTTCCCCGAATGATAAAGAATCTCCCAATCATAATTCTTGATTAGCTCTAACCGCCTCCTCTGGCGTATGTTGAGCTCTTTCTACGTAAGAATGTACTAGAGCACTTATGGCTTAGGTAATTCTCGCACTTCTCTCCATACAAGTAGTGCCTCCAATCTTTAGGGTAAAACTATTGCCACGAGCCTAAGCTCATGGGCGGGGATATCGAATTTCATATTACCTTAATTGTCTTGACGCAGACGCGATTATCTTGCTGTGCTAAGAAGCACCCTAATTCCTTATGCGAAGCGTCACTTACAAATCACAAAATCTCCTTTTTCCATCCGGCAACGCCAGCATAGGGGCCATCACCAACCTCTGCTTCAGTTCTTGAAAGCTGTTCTCGCATTTCTCTGTCCATTCGAACTTCTCAGTCTTACGAGTAAGCCGCGTTAAAGGGGCTACTATCTTTACAACTTGAACGAACCTCCGGTAGTGACCGGCCAATCCTACCTCTGGTAGTTGCCCTAACCATGGTCATCAATTCCTCAGTGGTCCTTTATTCATTCTTGTCAGGATCCTCCATGGGATCCTCCTCAGCAACTATCCCTTCTAGGACAACATCCTCAACCGCTACATCCTCAATATCAACATCATCCGGTCCCGCGTTAGGACGCTCTATCGGATCCATAATCCGATCCCCAATAAATAATAAAACATCATCGCGTTGATGTTCCTCAACTTCAGGGTTCGGAGTCCCGCTACCATATATGATAACGAACTACGCTTCTATCGCTACATTTATAAGGGTTCCCATAAGGGTTTTAACTGTCAGTACTACGTTAGGTAGTCCGACTATGAACTTGGCAAGAGTTCTTATTATCTTAGTGAATTTATTATCTTAACGTCTCATCATCTCTGAGGTTTATAACGCTTAGCTCTGATACCATTTCTGTAACACCCCCAGATCCGGGGTCGGGGATCTGGGTCGTCACGGTCTTTCTTTCCACAATATCACTTCACTTAATTAATAATAAATAACCTTATATTGTGACCCCACACTAACACACACCACAACCCGTTATAGTCTCAGAGATGAAATTTAAATAAGTACAAGTCTTTGAATCCACAATTTAAAAGTTATTACAACCCAAAATGATTACTTGATAAATTTACAGTTAATTGCCATTATCTGCCACAAGTTATAATTATACATAATTGATTCTCAAAAGTAGATGGTCTGATCTACAATAGATCTACCTCTGCAGCTATAGCAGCTACAACATCAACGGGAAGACGCGAGACGCTTCCCACGCGCTTGCGCTGGGTCTGCTGGAGTCTGGCCATCTTTCCTAACTGTTGTTGTGTGATGAAGAAATAAAGCAAGGGTGAGCAGCAAGCCCACCAAAATAATATGTATAATGATTTACAATATATGAGCCTACTCATAATACTCATGAAAGTCTTGGTCAAAAGAAATGAACCAAGTTTGATATCTTAATGCGATGAAGTCGCAAAATATTCAGTATATATACATATATACTTTTCAAAATATTGGAAGTCCTCTTCCATGTAAAATATACACAAAGTCCCAGTGTATAACTGTATAAAAAAATATCGTTGCAAGGTGATCTCATATATCTAACCTTGTCTCAACGTTTTTCTGAAAATCTTTGTCATTCATAAGACAATTATTAATTAGATATAAATTTAAAAGATGAGGTTACCAAATACCCCAATATACTTATATCTTTCCCAAATACTACTTGAACTACCCCCGTTCAAGTTATAATCAGTTTCAAAGGTTCATCACATAGATGAGACTACAAGACAAGATTTGAATAGATTCAATCTTTGAATATCATTATAAATAATGAAGTTACGAGATACTTCATTAAGTCCCGATATATAAATATATTCATATATATCTCCCATACATTTCCTGAAAACCTCTGTCATGTAAAGTATGAACAGAGTTGCAATATCCAATGAATTTGGAAGGAAAAGAATTTTGGCATAAACCAGATATCTTGCTGATCAGGCAAAGATACCAATAAGTAACATTTTCTACTAGTAGATGGATGAATCCCCCACCGGTCATCACCCTGGCCTCATAAGGACCTTGTGCTGGACCGCCACCCGGCCTCTTACGCGTTGATGGACTGCCACCCAGCCACTTACACAATAATAGACCGTACCCCGGCATGTCGCTTATGCCGACTCAATTAGATGGGCTTACTTCCCGAACATTGGGCAAGTAATCAATTCATTTACCAAAACTGCAACCTCGTTGCGAATATAAAATACACCACAGAGCCGGATTCCCCAGGTTTTGAGCGAGTATTTAAATCCCCTTAAAAAAAGAAGATCTTAAATATAAAAATGAGTTTTGGGATCCGCTCTAACTTTAAAAATCATTTTGAAGACTCGAAAACACTTTATAGAGTGTTTGGAGTAAAGCTGATTTAATGAAGTAAATCAGTCCCCAGAATATTTAGAAAATGACTGAATATTATTATTTAAATAATATTCCCATAAAGAATAATCTTTATAAAAATAATTGAAGTAGAAGTATTAAAACTTATACTTGAAACGAGTATTAAATAACCAAAGATATACTTATATGAAAGTATTATCTTTATTTGAATAATCGAAAATAAGTTTGATTATTGACACCTTATTCTTTAATAAAATAAAGAATATACCTCAGCAAATAATCGGAGTCATAGATCCTCAAATGAATATTCAAATAATATTCAATAAATAATATAAACTGAGTCATAAGCCTTCGAATGAATATTCAAATAATATTCAAATAAATAAATAAAAGGAGTCATACGCCTTCGAATAATATTCGAAATAATATTCAATAATAAAATAAAGTTAAAGTTATCGAATAAACCTTATTCGATTAATAGTTTGGAAAATTATAACCATATATATATATAAATATATATATATATATATATATCCATATCCATATATACAAAATCTACTCGGGATCCTCGACTCCCGGTTTTAGAAAATATTTTCACCTTTGGGTCCCTATACTAAGGGTATATGCAAGTTACCGCTATCCTCTAGCATAGGTATTATCAACTGAACCAACAGATATATAACCAGATTACGAAACAGACATGCATATATACCATATCAGCATGCTCCAATATATCGCAAAATTTGCTAATAACAATCATGCACTTATCACAAGATAATGCATATACATATATTTACATCACAACAACAATATAACGGGTAGAAAACTTACCTGAGCGACTGGGGGTTACGAATGGCTCGGGACGAGTCTGGTAACCTATAAACAACAAGTAAGTTGTAATTAAACCAAAGTCACTTGTAAATCTATACTTTAACTAACTTAGACTCTAACGCTTGTTTTGCGCTTACTGATTCTCTTAAGTCACTCGAGTACCCTCGGCTCCACCATTTTTAATAATTTAACCTTTACGAGTTTTAAGGCGATTCCTTCGCGAGTGTCTTACCAACTGCCTAACACACTTACCATAAATGTTTCATACATTAATTAACCCTTTTCGGTCTTTAACCTATGTTTCAAAGTAAGGCGAGGGGAAAAGTTTTGTTCGCGAAACGCCGTTACTTGAAACGGTCATTTCTCCTAAACCGTGCATCAGAATCTAACGAACTACATATCAAAACGAAGCTCGTAACATGAGCTATCTAAACATAGCAGTGGTCATAATCTAGCAGGGGGTTCTCGGGTCCTAATGTTATGCACAAAAACAGTCCAAAGAAAATCGGACGTTACGACGTCTATGTTTACGCGATTACCAATGTTTAAACTACTCCAATTAACCACCAACCAACACATAACCATCAATACAACAAAACTTCACCTAAACCATACCACATCAGTCCATAATCTCCAAGGTTTTCAACTCAAACAACCACAATCAAGACCTATGAACTATAATCAAGCTTCAATTACCAAAACACTTCCAAATCAAACCAAACTACTAATAATCACAATCCATGCTTCTCATTTCACAACACCAACCATTAAACTTACTAACAAATAAAGTAAAGTCTAGGGTTTGAAGTTTATACCTTCCTTGGGAGGTGTTAAGTTGCTAGGAAGCCTTAGGGAGCCTCCTACAAGCTTGATCTTTCCAAAGAAATCAAGAACACAAAGTTAGGCTTTGAAGTTTCTAAAAGTCCGATTTAAAGAACTGTAAAAATGAGGGTCTTACCATGATTATTTGGATGAGACTTGTGAACAATAGTTGTAGGTCATCTCAATACCTTTCCAATGAGCTATAGAACACAATATTTGAGTGAGAAATGAAGGAGATACAGCAGTTTTAGTGTGCTGGTTCTGTTTTGGCCGAGAGCATGAAGAACAATGCCTTGGTTTCTTTTTGATTTTGATGAAAATGATTTTGCTTGGCTTGGTTGGCTTGTTTTTGTGTTTGATTTAGTTAATTACCTTGTTACCCTTGAATTTGTGTGGTTAAAAAGCCACCACACCTCCTTCCTTCCCATGTCATGCTTGTGTCACCTTGCACATGTCATAATGCTCCCACTTGTCCACACCTTGTGGTTTGATGATGTCACAATCCCTGGCTTCTTGTACAAGCTTGTCTCTTGGTCACTTATTTGTTTTACGGTTCGCTTATCTTTCGTTCTCGTTTATCGTTTGAGGGATCATACCCGGGATCTTATTACTTAGGTTCCCTTAACCTTTCTCAATATATTGTATTCCTTTTATGATCCTCTCTTATAATCCTTTAATTTAAATCCTTTTTATCCTGTTACCTTATACTCAATTCTTTCCGTATCTATTGGATTTCCGGGAAAAATCAAAGTGTTCGGATTTGGATTCTGACGATCTTTACATACACTTATATCCCATATAAAGTACTAATAAAATCTCAGAATATCCATATCAGAACCCCTACATAGTGTGGCATGAAAAGTTTTCTCATTCAGCAAAAACACTATTCATAAGGGTTTCAAAAATTTCCCAAAATTTGGGATTATTACACTTATGACCTTGCAACTTTGATTCTTTTGTTATCCAATTATTTCACCACCTGATAGCCATACTTTGAAATTGCCATATTGTTTCCTTGTGAAGATTGAAACCATCTCATGATTGGAAATCCAATATTGTTTATGATTTTTTTTATTGCTTTACATTGTTTATTCTATTATTGTGATAGAATTGGATTGTTTTATAAAATTATGGACCAGATTCGTGGTCAGACCAGATTGGTGCACAAGTTAGGACAATGTGTGTCTTGGATCCAGTAAATAGAGCAGAGCTGTGTGCCTTGCTCGGGGTTATTGTGTGACTGATCAGCAGCCTAACCTTGGCTTTTAAAATGAAAATATAATATCCAATTCTGAATCATTATTCATTGTTAACTTGATATCTCAAATCATTTCGCTTGATCATTTTATTCTCAGTATTATCACTGTGACTTGCTGAGCTAGTTTGCTCATTTGTGCGATGTTGTTTATGTTCTTTTCCAGTTAAGAAGGAACCTGTTGGTAGCGAGGATCCCCAATCCAGTGCGAGAGCTAGGGGTCCAGGTTGATCGAGTTAAGCTAGCTGACAGCTTTTGGGATAGTTTAAGTTTGTAAAGTTTGTAATGATGTTTAATATTCAGTTGTAAGATTGAATAGTTGGGATTTGGGCGTTTGTAATATAAGTGTGTGTGTGGCTTGTGTTCATACTTTAACCTGTTGTGGTCCATGATATTGGTAATTAGGGTCATTGCATATTATTATTATCTTTATTATTGTTATAAGGAGAGGAAAAGAGTGATCCAATGTAGTCCATTTCTTCAGGACTGGAAAAAGTGAGTGTGAGGAGTCCCACCTTTGATGGTGAAGGTGAGGGTGTGAGGGTGGGGAGCCTAGGTGAGACCTTGATGCAAGAAAAGAGAGAAAATGAGAGAAATACAGGTACTGAAGATATAAGGGTGGATGTCATTGTAAGTGAGTTAATGAATGTCTAGGATGCAGACAGGGAGGGACTATCTCAGCAAACTCAAGTTGTTATTGATTTTATCTCCTTAGATGCTGAGACATTTACTCACCATGTTCTAGCATATCAACTTCTAGCTGGACAGGGCAATGACAATGCATAAAGGATGCTCAATTTGGTGCACACCACACAGTCTATGCAAAAAGCTAAGGATTCCATCACAGCTTTGCCCTCAACAGCTGGTGATGTTGATTATGAGACTGATGGTTCAGCAGAGATCTTTGGAGGTGAGGGTGGAGATAGTGAAGAAGAGCCATTAGACATAGGGGGAGAAGTAGGCCCTAGTTCCAGATCAAGCATGCCATCATGGGCCTTCTCCAAAAAATATGATGATCACCATTTCAAGACCACACTCATCCAACTTATCAGCCAAACACAGTCTACACTTCAATCATCCACAAATGCTAGCACCAAGAAGCTTCTGCAAGCACATCTTGCTTCTCTCCAACTACAGCAAATCTCGGGCTATCAACAAAGTCAAAATGTTTCCCTCATCAAAAATGAAGTTGATCAACTTAAGAAAGACATCTCTGACAAGTTGGAAGTTAGACTTTTAGAGACAACAATGATAGACATCAAAAGACAGCTCAGGAAAAACTCTGATCTTGCAACCAAGGTGGATTCCTTGGACAAAAGAATGGTTGCTATGGAAGCTTCTCTTACAGCAATCCATCTACACCAAGCTCAACAAACAGACTCGCTTCAGAAACTGGTGGCTACACAGACCTCCTCATCTACTCAACTTGCTGATAACAAAAAGGAGGAGAAAGAGAGTTCTAGGAGTGAGGGGGAGCAAAAAGTGATTTACATTCAAGTGAGTAAAGCAATTGTGCCAACAATTGCTTTTACAGAGCCACCAGCTAAAGATAGTATTGATCTGATAAATGAAGCAGCAGCCACTTTGAGAGCAGCTGAGAAGAAGTAGTTGAGTCCAATCAACTGGGAGAAAATTGATGAGGATATTCAAAAGAAATTTGGTCTACCAAAGAAGCCAGAAAAATCAGTCATTAATAACTCTCAAGTTAGGCAAATTTCTGTGAATGATATGAGCATGAACTATCTGGAGAGAGGCCAGGCATCCTGCATCAAATCCCCAAAGGCAGATCTAATCATAAAGCCAAAGGTGAACTACCCAAAGTCTTCACTCAAGAACCCTTTGGACACAGTCTACGAAACATCAAAGCCTGATGAGAAGAAGCTGTTGACCAGGTCTATAGCATTCTACAAAGATCCTGCAGATTCAGCTCTAAAAAGGAGAATTGCCAAGGTTTTCAGAAATGGTAAGGAAATTTGTGTGGTGGCTGGACACCCTCAATTTGTTGAAGAAAAAAGGAAAGAAAAGGCAAGATTAAAGCAAGAAAAGAGGTAAGTTGTTCTAGATGCTAAATGTTAGGAATATATATATATTAGTTTGATGATAAGTTAAACAAAACACGTAAGTAGAAATCTAGTATTTGTAGCCTCAACGGATAAGACCACTTTGGCTATCCGTTGATGGAGTAGCTTTACTTAGAAATAAGTTTAGTATTGTAGCACATTTCAGTCTCTGTATTTAAGTTATAATTCTTAGAGGTTGTGGGAAATTATAATTCATGTTGACTACTAGTGGATATGCAAATAGGTGGGCTAATTGTAAATATTTCATGCCTTGTAATTTTGTATAAATGAAGTAGTATCAACTGATAGATTAAAGGCCTTCAACGGATGAGAAACAAAGCTTCAACGGATGTCTCTAAAGCTTCAACGGATAACATCCATCAATGGATGAGTGCATCAATGGATAAAGCTTCAACTGTTAAAGCAGCAACGGATGTCACTAAAGCACCAACGGATAAAGCCATCAACGGATGAAAGCTTCAACGGATGCTCAGTTCCATAGCAGTTGATAGTGACAATTCATAAGCTGACAGAGGCACATGGGTTGACAGAGACAATTGGAATGTGGTAGCCTCTTGGAGGAATCAAGAAAAAGTAGCATTTCCATTATGGTGCAAACAAGAAAGTATTCAAAGATTCACAGATTATCTTAGATTGCATTGGATAGAGAAATAAAGAAGAAACATGTGAAGAACTATTTTATGATTGTATTTTATCTTTTTCTTCACGTGTAAACTTGGTGATATATAAACCTAGTTGCAGCTAGTAATTAGGTGTAAATTTTCCAGAGCTGTTTAGAAAAACTCAGAGAGAAAATCATCTAGTTTGTACTAGGAAGCAGCTGTGAACAATTCTTTGTATCACAGATTTTCTGAAATACACATCTCTGGTGGAACAACAAATCCACCAGAAAAGTTTTTAAAGCCTTTATGTTCTTTACATTTATGTCTTGAATATACATCTGTCTACACCTGCTCAAAGCAATTCACACACATATGTTCATCATACACTTAGCTTTTGAAACTGCTCAAAACTTGAAAAAGTTTTGAGATTTACATTCAACCCCCTTCTGTAAATCTCATTGTTAGTTCCTTGGGAATAACAATTAGTATCAGAGCAAGCTCTTGACATACAAAGAGTTTAAAGATCTATTCTACTAATATCATGAGTAAGAAGGATATTGGAGTGAAGATTCCAATCCTGGAAAGAGATAATTATCATCACTGGAAAGTGAAGATGCATCTACATCTTCTCTCTCAAGATGAAAGCTACATAAACTGCATTGAGAATGGTCCTCACATCCCTCACAAAGTGGCCACAGCTGCCACTGCCACAGTTGTTGTTGGACAGTCTATTCCCAAGCCAAAAGCAGAATGGACTGATGAAGATATTGAAGAGGTTCACAAGGAAAAGAAGGCCATGAACATTCTGTTTAATGGCCTAGACAAAGATATGTTTGATAATGTCATTAACAGCCAAACTGCTAAGGAAATTTGGGATACTGTACAACTTATCTGTGAAGGTACTGAACAAGTTAGAGAAAACAAAATGCAGCTTCTCATTCAATAATATGAATATTTTCATTCTAAAGAAGGAGAATCATTGAATGATACCTTCAATAGATTTCAGAAACTGTTGAATGGATTGAAGCTGTATGGCAGAGTGTACCAAGTCAAGGATTCCAACTTAAAATTTCTGAGGTCTCTACCAAAGGAATGGAAGCCTATGACTGTTTCACTAAGGAATTCTCAAGATTATAAGGACTTCACACTTGAAAGATTATATGGAATTTTGAAGACCTATGAACTTGAGATGGAGCAAGATGAGCTGTTGGAGAAGGGAAAGAGAAAAGGTGGATCAGTTGCACTTGTAGCTGAAAATGAGAGAACTGAAGCCATGAATGAAGAAAAGACAATGCCAAGTCTCAAAATTGGCACAAGCAAATCAGAATCAAGCAAGGAAAAGGAGCAAGCAGCTGAGGTTGAAGACAATTCCGGTCAAGATGACTCTGATGATGTTGATGAACATCTGGCTTTTCTGTCCAGAAGGTTTGCAAAGATAAAATTCAAGAAAAACACTAGAGCCACTAAGCCAAACAAGAACATGTTGGACAAGTCTAAGTTCAAATGTTATAAATATGGCACAAGTGGATACTTTGCAAGTGAGTGCAGAAAGCCAACCTCTGAAAAGAAGAAATTTGAGCAAGTGGATTACAAAAAGAAATATTTTGAATTGCTCAAACAAAAGGAAAGGGCTTTTCTGACTCAGGAAAATGATTGGGCAGCTGATGGAGCCAATGAAGATGATGATATGGAGTATGTCAACTTAGCCCTGATGGCTAATTCTGATGAAAATGAAACTAGTTCATCAAGTAACCAGGTAATCACTACTGACCTCTCTTAACTTTCTAAAAATGAATGCAATGAAGCTATAAATGATAAGTCCAATGAATTATATCATTTACGTGTTTCCCTTAAATCACTGGCTAAAGAGAACATGAGAATTAAATAGAATAATCTGTTTTTAAATGATAGGAATGTTGTGTTAGAAGGTAAGGTAATTGAGCTTGAAAAGATTAAAATCAAATGCTTATCTGTTGAGAGTGAACTAGAAGAGTCTGTTAAGAAAGTAGAAGTTCTTTCTAAACAACTAGAACGTGAGCAAGAGGTAATCAAGGCCTGGAAAACATCTAGGGATGTGAGTGCTCAAATTCTCAAGGTTCAAGGAATTGAATCACTCTGTGAGAATGCCTGGAAGAAAAACAAAAAGGAAATGGAATTAATTGATGGACTGTCAACGGATGTGGAATCAACGGATGATGAGAATCATCCGTTGAAGGAAGAAAAGGAGCATCCGTTGAAGGCTAATCAGTTGAAATAGGCAAATGACTCTAAAAAGATAATTTGAAAAATCTCAGTAAGAAGTTTGGTTCAACTTCCAAGAACTTTGTCAAAGGAGAAGCTAGCACATCCAAAGATGCCAGTAAGGTGAATATAGGACACATGACTTTAGATCAGTTGAAAAATAGGCTTAAGTTGGTTGAGGATAAAAAGGAAACTAAAAGAAAATCTAATAGAAATGGGAAGGTAGGGATTAACAAACACAACAACTACACACCTGATAAGTATGCTCCTAGAAAAAGTTGTGTGCATTGTAGTAGTGTTAATCATCTATCTGTTAACTGCAAATCTGTTAAAAATGCTCCCATGCCTTTAACTCCTTCAATGCCTAACATGTCTATGTCACCACTGCATGTTATGTCTGTTATGTCTCAACAGAATCCACATGCATATTTTGTAAACATGCCATATGTTAATAATCCTTATTTTGTTGCATTTAGTATGCCTCAAATGCCATACAACATGCCTATGTGGAATAATATGTTTGCACAATCTATGCCTTATCAAATTCAACCAAATGTGCTAAATGATTTTGTGACTAACCCTACACTTCAACCAACTACATCTGAGACCAAGGTTGACTCAAAGTTACCTAAGTCAAAAGGTGCAGGAAGTGTGAAGTCTAGGAAAAAGACTAACAAGGCTGGACCCAAGGAAACTTGGGTACCAAAATCAACTTGATTTGATTTTTTTGTGTGCAGGGAAAAAGAAGGAATCTATGGTACTTGGACAGTGGTTGTTCAAGGCACATGACAGGAGATTTCACTCTGCTCACAGAGTTCAAGGAGAGAGTTGGCCCTAGCATAACCTTTGGAGATGACAGCAAAGGGTTCACTATGGGATATGGCTTGATTTCAAAGGAAAATGTCATCATTGATGAAGTTACATTAGTTGATGGTCTCAAACACAATCTATTGAGCATCAGTCAACTATGTGACAGAGGGAATATTGTTTCCTTCAATTCTGAAGCCTGTGTTGTTACCAGTAAGAAGGACAACAAAGTGGTTCTAACTGGAGTTAGAAAAGGGAATGTGTACTTGGCTGACTTCAACTCTACAGATGCAGAATCAATCACTTGTCTTTTCAGCAAAGCAAGTTAAGATGAAAGTTGGCTATGGCACAAGAAGCTGTCCCATTTGAATTTCAAGACAATGAATGATCTAGTCAAAAAGGACTTAGTTAGAGGAATGCCTCTAGTGGAATTCTCAAGGGATGGACTGTGTGATGCTTGTCAGAAAGGAAAGCAAAAGAGAGCATCATTCAGTAAGAAGCTTGAATCAGCAATTGATGAACCATTACAACTGCTACACATCGATCTTTTTGGACCAGTCAATGTATTGTCAATTTCAAGGAAAAGATATTGCCTAGTGATTGTAGATGATTTCTCAAAGTTTTCATGGACCTATTTTCTTGGATCAAAGGATGAAGCTAGTGAAATCATTATCAATCATATCAAGCAAGTCAACAACCATCCAGATTTTAAAGTAAGGAATATCATGAGTGATAATGGAACCGAGTTCAAGAATTCTACCATGAGGTTGTTCTGTGAAGAAAATGGGATCATGCATGAATTCTCAGCTCCAAGGACTCCACAACAAAATGGTGTGGTGGAAAGGAAGAACAGATCACTTATTGAAGCTGCAAGAACAATGCTTGAAGAGTCAAAACTCCCAACATATTTTTGGGCTGAGGCTATTAACTGTGCATGTTACACTCTGAATATTTCTTTAATTAATCAGGCAAAAGGCATGACTCCCTATCAATTGTTCAAGAGAAGAAAACCAACCTTAAACTTCCTTCATGTCTTTGGTTGCAAATGCTACATTCTGAGGAACCAACCTGATCGCAAAGGCAAGTTTAATGCAAAGGCTGATAAAGGGATATTTGTTGGTTATTCTGCTGGAAAATCATATAGAGTCTACAATCTAAGAACCAACATTGTTATGGAATCTGTGCATGTTGTGTTTGATGATAAAAAGATTGATGGACTAACAGATGAGGGACATCATGAAGGACTCAAATTTGACAACATTGATATATATTATGATGGTAGTGAAGATGAGAATGATGGAGAAGATACTTCAAAAAGGATCCAAAATTTGCCTTTGGATAATGCACAAAATGCTGCATCAGTTGAAAATCATAACTCAGCATCCGTTGACAGAAGTAATGCAGCATCCGTTGAAAGACAAAAAGCATCATCCATTGAAGTACATAATGGAACATCCGTTGATCATAGTTTATCAACGGATAATCAATTTACATCATCAGTTGATAGAACTCCCATTTCCTTGCAAAGGACCAATAACTCAGGGGGAATTTCAACCAATCAACACTCTATCTCACATCATGACAATACTGAGGCTACCTCATCTAGAGCTAATCTACCACCTCAAAGGAAATGGACCAAGAATCATCCCTTTGAACTAATCATTGGTGATGCAACATCTAAGGTGCAAACTAAAAGGACTACACAAGATGAATTTCTATACAGTAGTTTCCTATCATAGGAGGAACCTACGAGAGTGGAAGAAGCTCTATTGGATCCAGATTGGATTTTAGCAATGCAAGAGGAGTTAAACCAATTTGAGAGGAACAAAGTATGGAAGCTGGTACCCAAGCCAAAGAATAAGAGTTCTATTGACACAAAATGGGTATTCAGAAACAAGATGGATGAAAACGGCATTGTCATAAGGAATAAAGCTAGATTGGTTGCCAAGGGATACTCTCAACAAGAGGGAATAGATTTTGATGAGACATTTGCTCATGTTGCAAGACTTGAAGCCATCAGAATTTTTCTAGCCTATGCAGCCCATGCTAATTTCAAAGTCTATCAAATGGATGTCAAGAGTGCATTTCTGAATGGAGAATTGGAGGAAGAAGTCTATGTGAGTCAACCTCCAGGGTTTGAGTATCCAAACTTTCCAGACCATGTGTATTATCTGTTGAAAGCACTCTATGGACTAAAGCAAACACCTAGAGCCTGGTATGAGACTTTGTCAAAATTTCTTCTAGATAGTCACTTCACTAGAGGTACTGTTGATAAAACTCTTTTCTTTAGAAATGTTAATGGCTCTACAATACTTGTTCAAATTTATGTAGATGATATTATATTTGGTTCTACAGATGATAAACTTTGTAAAAAGTTTGCTAAGTTAATGCAAAGTAAATATGAAATGAGCATGATGGGAGAGCTAACTTATTTTCTTGGTTTACAAGTTAAACAAGTTAGTGGTGGAATTTTCATTAGTCAAACTAAATATATTTATGATCTTTTAAAGAGGTTTGACTTAATGGAATGTTCATCTGCAAAAACTCCTATGGCCACTGCCACTAAGCTTGAATTAAACAAGGCTGAAAAGTCTGTGGACATTATAAGCTATAGAGGCATGGTTGGTTCACTTCTATATTTAACTGCTAGTAGACCTGATATAATGTTTGCTACATGTCTTTGTGCTAGATTTTAAGCTGATCCTAGAGAATCTCACTTAGTTGCTATTAAAAAAAATTTCAAATATCTCAAAGGGACTCCAAATCTAGGAATTTGGTATCCTAGAGAGTCTGGTTTTGATCTAATTGGCTACTCAGATGCAGATTATGCAGGTTGCAAAATAGACAGGAAAAGTACATTGCTGCTGGTAGTTGCTGTGCACAGATATTATGGATGAGGAATCAACTATTTGACTATGGGCTAAATGTTGACAAAATTCCAATATTCTGTGACAACACAAGTGCCATTGCCATTACTGAAAATCCAGTGCAGCATTCAAGAACCAAGCACATTGACATCAAGTACCACTTCATAAGGGAACATGTGATGAATGGTACAGTGGAACTTCATTTTGTTCCAAGTGAAAAACAAATTGCAGACATATTTACCAAGCCACTTGATGAATCAACATTCACAAGATTGGTAAGTGAGCTAGGTATGTTTAATTATTCCTAAATTCATGTCCTAATTGTAATTTGTTTTGTAGCCTGAAATGAATTTGTTACAAGAACAAAGTTGGCTTTAAGTAAAGTTTATTCTATCAATGGATATTCCCTATCCGTTGAAAGTCAAAATTGTTCTATCAACGGATGTCCATTATCCGTTGAAAGATAAATACATTTCTGGTAATTTTATCCTTCAACGGATAAAACTATGTTAATCTTCAACGGATGACCATTTACCTCATCCGTTGAACTGTCACATCAGTCGTTTTGAGTGAGTCACGACCGTTGATTCTATTTTCTTAACCGTTGATACATATATATATATATATATAGTTGTATGTATTTGTATTAAAGGCAGTTTTTAGAATACATACAGTTTTTCTTTTATTCTCAAACGGCTGTAATTCACTTAAAAATATTGTTTAATCATTCTCTTTATGTTTTAATTTGAGAAAGTATAAAAGCCCCTTTGAATTCTTATTTTCACTTTACGCTTTCTTGCAATTTTCAAAAGCTTTTACTCTCTTTCTCTCCCAAAACTCTCAACTTTTCTCTGCAATTTCTACCCACAATAATGGCACCAGTAGTAAAGATAATGTCCCAATCTGGGTTTGTCTATGAGAAAAACAATTTCGTAGCTTTGGTGGAAAAGAATGAAGCCCACTCAGATTATCACAAGATGATGGACTTCATCAAAAACTGCAAACTGAGCTATGCAATGCTAGAAGCCCCAATAATTTACTGTGAGGTAGTTGAGGAAATTTGGACAACTGCTGAGTTCAACCCCACTGATATGACCATCTCTTTCTCTCTCAAAGGTAAGGATTACTGTATTAACTGTGATGATATACAGTCCTGTTTTAAATTACCTGAAAACAATATCATGACACCATACACTGATAATGATGTATCTAGCATGTTAGATTCCATAGGCTATTCCCTTGATTCTACTAGTTTAGGCAGTATTAAGAGAAAAGGCCTTAGGAAAGAATGGAGTTTTCTCAGTGATGCCTTTATCAAGGTTTTCTCTGGGAAAATTAGTAATTTTGATGCAATAACTTCATCTCTTGTTAATATTCTCTATATGTTGGTTTCTGATAGGTACTACAATTTTAGCAACTATGTTATGCTAGAATTGGGTACTAGGTTAGGTAACAAGGCTAATAGACCTCATAACATCTACTATGCTAAATTCTTCATGTTATTGGCTAACCATGTTGCTAAAGGTTTGGTCATAAATAATGAGAGTAATAAACTCAAATGTTGGGCACAAGAGAAGAGGGTCCTTGCAGACCTTTTAAGGATTAACCTCAACAGTAAGGTGCCATTGGTATACTTACCAATCATGGATGCACCTCTGGTAAGTGAGGTAAATACTTCTTCAACTCCTACTACTTCCAACCCCATCATTTCTTTGCCTTCAAGTATGGCCATGGAATCTGTGTTAATGCCCCAACAGGTTCCTACCAAGGCCACCAAACCGAAAGTTTCAAAATCCAAGTCAATGAAAGCCACCTCTGTTGTCTCTCAAAAGACAACAGTTGTAACACCTACCATAAACCTTGAGGGGAGAGAACAGGGTGTCAGTGGTGAGGGGAGGGGTGAATATCAAGAAAACCCCCAGAATAAGGTAGGAGAGGTGAGTGGTACCCAAGCTAGCCAAGCCACAGTTTCTCAAAAGACCGTGGTGGTTGAAAAAGATTCAAACTCATCCCTAGTTGCATCCTCCCAAAAGGGTTCAGCTATTGAAAATAGTCCCCAACCAGGGACACAGAACAAAAGAGGGAGGGACACTGAAGCCACACAATCACCTGTAAAAGCCTTTACAAGAAGAAAGAAGGTCAAAACCCTAGTTTCCACACAGGGTGCACACACTGCACAGATACAACCACTTGTATCTATGCCTTCTCAAATTCAGCTTGATGTGATTCCAACAAATATGGAGTCACAGCCCCATTCTCTCAAAATTGACACACACCAACCACCAAATTCTTCATCACCATCTCTGGATGTGGACATGATTTTCACATCAATTCCTGATTATCCCTCTTTACAACTCGGGGAGGAGCCCCACTCAAATACTGGTGATCATCATCTTTTAGATGATTTGTTGGATCATCAGCCAATTCTTTCAGACTTAGTTGAAGAATCTGTGTCACCTAAATTAAAATCAATCCACACAGATTCAACAATTATGTCACTTTTAATTTCTACTTCTTTTCCTTCTTCAACGGATATCCCTCATCCTTTGACAAGTGGTTGTTCTTAAACGGATAAGCTTAACAGCAATTATACGTTGATACCATCAGTTTCAACTTCAACGGATATTCCTTGTCCGTTGATGGTCTCTACACAAACAACTGAATTAACTCTAAGTGTAGAAGACATGGTTACTGTACAATCACTTCTAGGGTTGAGGGAAGGGAGTGAAAACTTGAGTGAGAGGCTGGGTTGCTCCCATGCAAAAGGAGAGCTTGAGAGTCTAAATATGTATGCTATTTCTTCCAGCATGGCAAAAGAAAGTGAGAGGAGTACCATCTTAGTAGGTGAAGGTGAGGATGTGAGGAGTGTGAGCCAGGGGGAGCCCCTGATGCAAGAAAAGAGAGAAATTGAGAGAAAAGAAGGTACAGGAGGTATAAGGGTGGATCCAGCCATTGCTAGTGAGTCAATGATTGTGGATGATGTTAAAAAGGAAAGACAATTTCAGCAACATTACAAAGCTGTAATTGATAACATTTCCTTGGATGCTGACACTTTTACTCATCATGTGTCAGCCTATCAACTGTTGGCTACTCAGGGCAATGAGGAGGCAGAAAAGACTTTAAACCTAGTACATACTTCAGAATCTCTACAAAGGGATAAAGCTGATGTCAATGTGATGCCTTCTACAGCTGGTGAGCCATCTGAGGAATTTAGAGTAAATTCTAATGATGATGACTCTGGTTCTTTTGATGGAAGCATGAACTTAGGGGTAGATGAAGGCCCGAGTTCTATTCCAGAGTTACCTGAATGGGCATTGACAAAGGAGTCTACACCAGGGCATTTCAATGTATCCTTAGTCAAACAAGTCATGGCTATCCAAAAGGCAATTCAGGAAACTTCAAATGCTGGTACCAAGGCTATTCTTCAATCCCACTTAGATTCTCTACATCTCATGAAGCTACAACAGTTAAGACAGAATCTAAGTGTGGATGAACTCAAGAAGGATATAGCTGACTTGAAGTCCTACAATACTGAGAAGCTGGATTCAATCATGCCCTTTGGTACCATGCATGAACTGTTATTGAGACTGAGAAGAGAATCAGATGCTGAAAAGAAGATGGCCAAATTGGAGGAAAGATTTCAAGTTATTGAAAACTCTATGGTCATAATTCTTCACAATCAACAGTCTCAGACTAGTCTTCTAGTGCAACTGGCTAAAGCACAGGGCTTGACCCCACTCCTTGATGATAACAAAAAGAGGGAGAATAAAGGGGAAGGGGAAGGGGAGCCATCTACACATATACAAATATCAAAAGTGCTAGTTCCAACCATCACTACTTCTCCAACACTTCAAATCAAAGGAAAGCTTGATCGAATTGATCTAATCCAGCTAGCAGCAGCTGAGATGAAGGTGAAAGAGAAAAGGAGAAGAATTGATGAAAGGATGCAACACGTGTCTGGCTCTACAACTACAAAATCCTTATATGTGAAACATAGCACAAAAGTTGAGCCAATCATTATGGAGCATAAGCCAGTAAGGAGGAATAAGGTTGGAGAAACTTCTTTTAGGAACCTGAAACCTATGGTACTCAAGCCAACCACTAGATTCAACAAGGACTCTACAAAGAATCCTCTAAGCTTTGCTAAACTAAAAGAAGTGGATTTTCCTCTTCCAAAGCTTGATGAAGATAAAGTTTTGGGTGGTAACATCATAAAGCACAAAGAGACCAAGGATGTAGTAGAAAGAATGAATATAGCTATCATCTATAGAGAGGGAAAGAGCATCTGTGTGATGCAAGGACATCCCAAATTCTCAATAGCCAAGTGGGAAGAGACCAAGAGGCTAAAGGAAGAAGCTAAAAAGTTGAAGGCTGACAAAAGAGCACAAGCAAAGCTTGAAAAACAGCTAAAGTCAAGTCAAATTAAAGAAAAGAAGAAGATTGAAGACAAGAGTGAAGGAGACAAGACTGAAAGCATAAATGTGGATATGGGGAATATGATTGGTGAGAGTGTGGAGGAAAGAAGTGAGGAAAGAAAGGAATGACAGAAAGGGAACAGGAAGAAGGCCAATGCAAAAAGGAAGAGTGGAGATGACACTGAGGAAACCCAATCAAAATCTAAACCACTACTCTCTATTCCTGAACCTGTTGTGGCTGATCCCAGTATAAATATCCATAGTGAAACAATCATCCCTAAAGAGGAACCTATTGATTGGGACACTATCAAATTGCTTACCTTCTTAACTACCTCTCCACCACCAAAGAAACTGAAAAGAAAATCCAAATCAACACCTCCTCTAACCTCAAGTAAATTCACTCAGAAACATAAACCTAAGCCTAAGACACAAGCCTCAAAGGATGATTATGTTCACATTTATGACATAAAAGAATATACAGATATTGAACTCTACTTGGATGAGCTGGAGGAAGTAAGGGGAATAAATGCTTATGGACAGCTACCAGAAAGGCTAGTGTTCAAGTATAAAGGAAGTGTGGAAAGGACTTGGCCTCTTCAAAGAATTCTAAGTGAGGGCTATTCTACCTTGATTAGAGTCTACTCAGCTATCAAAAGGGATACTGGCTTTACCAGGACTGCCAAAACTGAGATTCTCAACAAAATTGCCAACATAAGGAAAATTTGGTGGGAGTCAAATTCCTTGCCTAGAACATTACTCATCCCTGAGCATGGAATTACAATTCATAAATCACCTCATTGGTTGATAGAGTTCAAAGACAATAAAGGAGTCAGAAGATTTTTCAGACTTGAAGACCAGCTTAAAATTGCCAGTAATGAAACTCTCAAGGACATGCAATCTAAGTTGGATATCAGTGAAGAAGATGAAGTTGAATTCTACAGACAACTCCAACTCCAAGTAGGGGAAAATGACAGGAGGCTAGGGAAGAAAATAAGGGAACAAAGGAAAAGAAAATGATTTGCTCAGACTAAAGGAGTACCCTTGGAAACACTGTAAATCTTCAACTCTATCTCAGTACATACACTTTTGCAGCACTTTTGAATTTCTACTTGGTTTCAACTCATATATTTGTTAAGTGTTTTGTTATCATCAAGTTAACCCTGAATTTATGCCTACAATTCTAGTAGACATAAATAGGGGGAGATTGTTAGGAATATATGTATTAGTTTGATGATAAGTTAAACAAAACACTTAAGTAGAAATCTAGTATTTGTAGCCTCAACGGATAAGACCACTTTGGCTATCCGTTGATGGAATAGCTTTACTTAGAAATAAGTTTAGTATTATAGCACATTTCAGTCTCTGTATTTAAGTTATAATTCTTAGAAGTTGTGGGAAATTATAAGTCATGTTGACTACTAGTGGATATGCAAATAGGAGGGCTAATTGTAAATATTTCATGCCTTGTAATTTTGTATAAATGACGTAATATCAACTGATAGATTAAAGGCCTTCAACGGATGAGAAACAAAGCTTCAATGGATGTCTCTAAAGCTTCAACGGATAACATCCATCAACGGATGAGTGCATCAATGGATAAAGCTTCAACTGTTAAAGCATCAACGGATGTCACTAAAGCATCAACGGATAAAGCCATCAACGGATGAAAGCTTTAACGAATGCTCAGTTCCATAGCAGTTGATAGTGACAATTCATAAGCTGACAGAGGCACATGGGTTGACAGAGATAATTGGAATGTGGTAGCCTCTTGGAGGAATCAAGAAAAAGCAGCATTTCTATTCTGGTGTAAACAAAAAAGTATTCAAAGATTCACAGATTATCTTAGATTGCATTGGATAGAGAAATGAAGAAGAAACATGTGAAGAACTATTTTATGATTGTATTTTATCTTTGTCTTCACGTGTAAACTTGGTGATATATAAACCAAGTTGCAGCTAGTAATTAGGTGTGAATTTTCCAGAGCTGTTTAGAAAAACTCAGAGAGAAAATCATCTAGTTTGTACTAGGAAGCAGCTGTGAACAATTCTTTGTATCACAGATTTTCTGAAATACACATCTCTGGTGGAACAACAAATCCACCAGAAAAGTTTTTAAAGCCTTTGTGTTCTTTACATTTGTGTCTTGAATATACATCTGTCTGCACCTGCTCAAAGTAATTCACACACATCTGTTCATCATACACTTAGCTTTTGAAACTGCTCAAAACTTGAAAAAGTTTTGAGATTTACATTCAACCCCCCTTCTGTAAATCTCATTGTTAGTTCCTTGGGAATACACTAAAAGCTCAAACAAAAGAAGGAGCAAGCTGTTATCTTGGCCAAGTTGCAAGTTATGAAACCCACACAACAAATTCCTGAACAACCATCTAAAACCACTGAATCTAAAGATTAGAAATGCAAGAAGCACCTCAAAAGAAAAGAAAATTCAGTTACAAGCTTCCTCTAAGAGAAAATTGGATTTCATTGATGAGGAGATAGAAGACTACTTTCCCAAAGAGTCTACTTCTACAACAACTCAAACATCCATGCCTCTGTAGCACATGAAGAATTCAAGATAGATCCATCCAAGAATTTTCATGGTGAACCTATCATTCCAAAGGATGTGCCAATAGACTGGGATAGTCTACCAAATCCTGAACTCAATCTACCTCATTTCATGAAGCCAAAGAAAACAAAGACTAGAGCAGTCAAGAAAGTGAAGCCCTCAACTCTCAAATCCAAGTCCCTAACCAAAGTTCAAACCAAGGTCAACAAGGGAGATATCATGTACATCTGTGACATCAAGGAATTCTCTGATCTAAACCTCTATCTAGATGAACTGGAAGAAGTTAGAGGGATTGATGCTTACAAAAATCTACCTGAAAGGCTAGTATTCAAGTACAAGGCAGGAAAAGAGATGATATGGCCATTTCACAGGATTCTTCAAGAGAGCCAAACTATACTGATAAAAGTCTATTCATCTTTCAAGAAGAACTTTGAATTCAATATGACAGCTAGAAGACTAGTTCTAAAGAAGATTGAAGAACTGAGGAGTATTAGAGCCAAAGATGCATTCCCAAAGACTTTAACTATTCCTTACACAGGAAGTAGAGTGCATCTAAGGCCCTACTAGCTGATGGAATTCATGGATGATAAGGGAGTTAGAAGATTTATCATACTAGAGGACCAGCTGAGCATCTCTAGTAATGAGACTCTACTGGAAATGCAAGAAATGCTAGATCTGTCAGAAGCTGATGAACTTGAATTCCACAGACAGCTCCAAAATCAGATAGAAGAAAACAATAAGAAGCTTGGAAAGAAATCCAGACCATCAAGGAAATAGATCAATTTGCTCAGACTAGAAGAGCACCTTGAAAATGACTGTGAGCAAATCTTTGTACACTTTGTCTTGTAAATTCTTCAGTAAATGTTGCAACACTTTTTAGTTTTATCTACTACCTTTTAAATTTGTATTTTTAGGGTTTTTTGTTATCATCAAGTTTCTCTTAATTTATGGTTACAATTCTAGTAGACATAAATTGGGGGAGATTGTTGGGATATGTTGTGAACTTGATGATTACATTAACAAAACACCTTAGTAGATTTAACTTAGTGAAAAATGTAGCACTCGACGAATGATCAAATATAGTCCCGACGGATGACTCAATTATAGTCCCGACGGATGATGATTTGTTATCCATCAAGTGAGTAGCTTATGTAATAATAAGTATTGTAACTCATTTCTGCAAACAACTTTGTATAGATTCTGTAGTAGCATATGAGTCATGTTGACTCTCATTAGATATGCAGAATAGGTTGATAAATTGTAAATATAAGATGTCTTGTAATTCTGCATAAGTGAAATGAAGTCAAGTGTCAAATAGCTACCCGGCGGATGTTCAACAAAGCTACCTGACGGATGATCAACAAAGCTACCCGACGGATGACAAGCATGTACCCGACGGATCATCAATTTAAATGTCTGTTGACAGTGACAACACAGTCACATGTGTTGGGTGTTTGCAAAAGGAATGTGGCAGCCTGTTTAATAGGAAATGAAGAACAAAGAAGCATTACCATTTCCATGCAAGTTAAGAAGATTTTCAAAGATGCTGGAATAGAGTAGTGAAGCAGCATGGAGTTTGACTTGATAGTTTTGTTTTATTATCCTATCTTATTACCATGTAAACTTGGTGGTATATAAACCAAGTGTAGCTAGTAGAACAAATAACTAAGCAAACACTTTTAAGTGAGAAATAGAAAAAGTTGTAATTATTAAGAATTTCTCTGTAGTTTGTTTGTTCACTTGTAAAGCAGCTGTGAGACAATTTGTTCTTCACACAGTTCTTAATTCTATATATATATATATATATATATGGTGGATACTTTCATATCCACCAGAAAGTTTTAAAGACTTGTATTTTTATTACTTTGTGTTTTTAATTTATTTAACTTGTGATTCCGCACCTTGCAAATCAAAACACTTATATATATAGTTTGAGTTTGAACATTTTATAGTTCAAGAAAAAGTTTAATAGAATTACATTCAACCCCCTTCTATAATTCTTGCTGCATAGTTAGGGACTAACAAAGTCAAAATAAAATTAGAATGAATTTTCCAAGAATATTTTACCAAAATAATTTATTAATTTAAATTATCTCAGTTCTGAGTTATTGATAAGTCAAAAATTGTACTTGTAGAGAACTCTTTGAATAAACACTACTAGAGAACTCTACAAGAACTTATCGATAAGTCATTTTTAAGCCTATCGAGAAGTCACTCGAGAAGTCAGTAGATTGACTTATCGAGGACTCACTCGAGAAGTCCTAAAATGACTTGTCGAGAAGTCAATTTTTACTTATCGAGAATTCAGTTCTCTATATACTTTTGGTTTTTATAATTCTGCCTTGTGTTAATTTTACATATTAATAATGTAAATTAACAACTGAGCAGTTTACTTAAAATTTGAAGAATTCCAAGTTGAATTTGAATTTGAAAAACAAATATGCAGAGATTTCTGAAATATTTATAATTCATATTTCAGTTAATCTCCAATTAAATCAAATTAATTTTGATTTACTGGAGATTAATCTGTTGCAAAATATTGGCTGAGTTCTTACCTTAGGATGAAGAGTTAAGCATTCCAATTTCACCTATGAGTCTAGTGAAAGTTGCTTCATCCAAAGGTTTAGTAAAAATGTCAGCTAATTGTTTTTCTATTGGTATAAAAATGAGCTCAATGGTACCCTTAGAGCATGTTCTTTGATGAAATGATACCTTACATCAATGTGTTTTGTCCTAGAATGATTAACTGGATTAGATGCTATAGATATAGCACTAGTATTGTCACACATAATATGAATTTTGTGTAACACTAGGCCATAATCCATTAGCTGATTTCTAATCCAAAGCACTTGAGCACAACAACTTCCTGCAGCTATGTATTCAGCTTCAGCTGTAGAAGTTGATACAGATTGTTATTTCTTGTTATACCAAGATACAATTCTTTGTCCAAGAAATTGGCAGCTTCCACTAGTACTCTTTCTGTCAATCCTGCATCCAGCAAAATCTGCATCTGTGTAACCAACAGCTTCAAAACCAGTTCCCTTAGGATACCATAATCCCAAGTTTTGAGTTTCCTTCAAGTATCTGAAAATCCTCTTTCTCCCCCTGAGTTTGTATAATTAAATTCAGGTGTATGAGATGAGCTTCCATTTCCATGATTTTCCTGTTGAGTAGTTTCTTCATTTTTCTTTTCTGACAGATTTCACAAACTTCAACTTGAGCGAACTCCAGCTTAGGCATGTCTCTTACCAACTCCTTTTTGACAAGGTGTTAATTTCTTTGAAATTCAAGTGAGACGGATTTTTATGCCAGAGCTTGTTTACTTCTTCTGATGGTTTGGTGTAGAAGCAACAAACACCATCCTTATTTGTTAAGTCAAAATCTGTAACAAACAAGCTTCATTTCCTTGCTCCTTTCAGAGCAACTTCACCAGTTTTCTTGCTGATAACAGTGCATTCTTCTTTGTTGAATAAGACTTAAGGCCTTTGTCTGCAAATTTGCTAACTTTGAGAAGATTCACTTCAAGACCAGTTACCAGTGCTACATTATCAAGGACAATATTTTCAGAAAGAATCTTGTCATATCCCATTGTGAATCCTTTGCTGTTGTCTCCAAAGGTCACCAAAGGGTCAGCCTTTCCCTTAAATTATGATAGCAGGGCTTTACCACCTGTCATAATCCTGGAACATCCACTATCTATGATCCAGGTGACTCTCTACACTATGTTCTGCACACAATGAGTCTTAAGTGTGTTTGGAAACCCAAGCAGTGTTGGGTAGTTTCTTCTTGGTAACTTGTCTAGCAGAAGTAGAATGAGTTGTTTTAGAAAAAATAGAATTCAGTGATTGTCGTGCATGTTTTCCTTCTGATGAGGACTCATTTCTTATTTCTTTAAGGTCTACTCTCAGTTTGTGGCAACTATTCATTACTTTCAAGTTGCAACGAATGCAGTCAAACTTGTCACATAATGAATATGGATCATTTGAATCTGCTTCATTATATTTGCAAGTTCCTTCAGCTGGCTTGCTAACAACCCTTTTACAAAGGTGAGTTAGATGATTTGCAGAGCCACATTTTTCACACTTCTTTCTAGGAGCATTTGCAACATAAGAGAAATTATTGCTTTTGTTTATCCCTATTTCCCCATTTCTATTTTTCTTTTTCTATCTTGCATCTTCAGTTTTGGTTTCTTTAACAGGAGTCTTGGGACTTTGTTTGTTCATAAGTTTTTCTTCAGTATTGGAAGACTGAACTGATTCTTCAGTTTTTTTCTCTTTATCTTCATCAGCAATTTCTTGCTTAATAATCAATTCTTCTTCACTGAAGTTGACTTCACATGCTTTGAATATAGGTGCATTAATCTCTTTCAAAAAGGTTGGAGCATTCTCAGTTTTTTTTGTTTTCCCTTTGTCACCTACAGTCTTCTTTTTGTCATTCATGGCATCATAGTCAAGGCTAATAGCAATGTTTGCACATGGTTTATTCTTCTCATGATACTGTCCGACCAGTTCAGATGCATTTCTGAAAGATTTCATCTTCACTTCATTCTTTTCCAGCTTCTCCCTTAGCACTGCTTCAATTTCATTTGCACACTTGAGCTTGTTCTTTAGATATGCATTTTCTTGTTTTAAAGCATCAAGCTCTACCAACAAAAATTCAGTTTCTTGCTTCTCACTTTCAAGCTTCTCATTTATCTTTGTTAATCTGCTAACTTCTTCATTAGCAGCCACCATGCTTGTGTGAATGTGAAACAATTCTGTGTTCATCTTTTCAATAGTTTTCTTGTATTGATTCATATTTAAATCAATAGTGGTAAGAGTTGGTGTATGTGCTTTTGATGAGGATGATTCACCTTGCTCCATAGCCATTAGAGCATAGTTTCCAACTTCCTCATCTTCATCATAATCTGAATCATCCCAACTCTTTCCCTCTGCAATGTAAGCTTTGCTTTGCTGCTTTTTTAGAAGAGCTTCATACTTTGCTTCCAGTTCAAGATAAGATTTATCTTTCTTTGCCTTCTTGAGTTTCCTGCATTTTGTAGCAAAGTTGCCTAGTTCATCTTAATTGAAGCACCTTATATTAGATCTGTCAACAGATCCAATTTTGTAGCCATTCTTGCTATCAGAATTGTACTTCCCTTTTTCCTTCCAGCGGCTATCTTTGTTGAAAGATTGTCTTTTACTCTTGAAGTATCTTGGCTTCTTTACTCTAATGTTAAAGAATTTTCTAGCCAAATAGGTCATTGACTGATCTAACTCATCCAGTTCTTCAAGAGTATAGAACTCATCCTTTTTCAATTCCAGAATGACTTGCTCTTGTGAATCATTTTTTCTTTGCTCACTTGTTAAGGCAACTGAAGTTTGAGATCTTGGTTCATCATTGGATGTTTGACTTTCATTTACAATTAAGGCACTTGATCCATCCATAACATGTCCTTGACCAGATCTCAATAATTGCCTTTGAATCATCTCTAGTTCATATGTTTTGAGAATTTCATATAAAACTTCCAAAGTTACTCTGCTCAAGTCTCTCCCTTCCCTGATTGCTGAGATTTTTTGTTTCAAATGATCAGGAAGAGTAAGCAAGAACTTTAGATTCACTTCTTCAGCTTCATAGTATTTGTCATGAAGTTGTAAGTCATTTATCAGCTTATTGAATCTTTCAAACACATCAGTAATTCTTTCCTTTGGCTTAGCCATGAACCTCATACTGTGAAATCAGTATCCTTCTTTGATTTGATCTAACTTCCTCAGTTCCCTCACAGAGTATCTCAATCTTTTCCCATATTTTCTTGGCAGTGTCACAGTTGACAATGTTGTTGTACATTATATTGTCAAGTGACTCAATCAATATTAATTGCAAGCTGTTATCCAGGGAAACTTTCTCTTTTTCAGGGTCACTATACTCAGAAGGATCTTTTGGAGCATAATGAGCAGGAATAACCATGTCTCCGTCTGTAGATTCCTCAACTCTAACCATAGGAATGAAGGGTCCATTCTTGAGGATCTAAATGTAGAGTGGATTGGCCATCCTGATAAACAACATCATCTTCTTTTTCCAAAGAGTGTAGTTAGTTTTGTCAAAAGTAGGAATTTTGATGCTATTGATTTTCTGTGTATTCATTCTTCCAAGATCTTGAATCTGTTTACTTTCAGATATGGCTCTGATACCACTTGTTAGGAAATGAATAACACACAGGGGGTGAATGTGTTTTACTGTTTTTGTGCTTTTCTTGAATGTTTATGGTTGAACAAAGTAAACTAAATCTTGTAATGAAATGTGTTCATGCAGAATTTAAGCTTGCAGAAAATAAAGAACACAGATCTTCAAAACTCACTTAATTTTATATTAAAATTTAGATTGTTTTGCTACAACATTCTAGACTCTTTGTTGATAAAGAGCTTAGCTTCTCCTTGAGAGTGTTACAAGAAATTTGATCTAAATTTTTACAACTGACTAAGGACCAGTGTTGACTTTATAACTCAGTTAATTGCTGGTTTACACATTGTGTAATAAGACATGCTATTAGCTTTTCTAAACCGTCACTTGTCATTTCTATTTATAAAAAAGTAGATCTTCCATTTCTGGCTTAGCATATCTTTAGCATCTCGTGTTTACTTTGATCTTCCTCTGTCAGTTAATCTTTACCATTGATCTTGCACATTCTTCAAACTGCTTTTTGTAGACTTGTCAATCCAACTGTTGGATTGTTTGTTGATTGTTTATCTTGGATATTAAACTGATCTGCAACTTTTTATTTTGAGATTGTACCTCGAGATCTCCAGTTTAGGTCTATAGAACACTTGACATCTGTTATTCCCAGTGGACTAATAATGAGATTTACAGAAGGGGGGTTGAATGTAAATCTCAAAATGTTTTCAAGTTTTGAGCAGTTTCTAAGGCTAAGTGTTTGAGTGATCAAATGTGTGTGAATTGCTTAAGCTGATGCAGACAGATATATATTCAAATTAAAAACTTTTCTGGTGGATTTGTTGTTCCACCAGAGATGTGTTATTTCAGAAAATCTGTGATTCAAAGAATTAAATCACAGCTGCTTCCTAGTACAAACTAGATGATTTTCTCTTTTGATATTTCTAAACAGCTCAGGAAAATTCATGTCTAATTACTAGCTGCTACTTGGTTTATATATCACCAAGTTTACAAGTGAAGACAAACTGTAAAATACAATTGAAAAGATTCTTCACATGTTTCTTCTTCATTTCTCTATCCAATGCAATCTAGGATAATCTGTAAATCTTTGAATACTTCCTTGTTTGCATCAGAATGGAAATGCTGCATTTTCTTGATTCCTCCTAGAGGCTTCCACATTCCAGTATGTCTTTATCAACCCATGTGCCTCTGTCAGCTTGTGAATTGTCACTATCAACTGCTAATGAACTAAGCATCCGTTAAAGTTTTCATCCGTTGATGCCTTATCCGTTGAGGCTTTATCCGTTGAAGCTTTATCCGTTGATGCATTATCAGTTGAAGTATTTATCCGTTGAAGCACTTATCTATTGATGGATATTATCCGTTGAAGCATTAGAGACATCCGTTGAAGCTTTGTTTCTTATCCGTTGAAGGTCTTTAATATCCGTTGACACTTCTTCATTTATACAAAATTACAAGGCATGAAATATTTATAATTAGCCCTCCTATTTGTACATCCATTAGTAGTCAACATGACTGATTATTTCCTAACAACATCTAAGAATTACAGCTTGAAACCAGAGAGTGAAATGTGCTACAATACTAAACTTATTGCTAAGTAAAGCTACTCCTTCAACGGATAGCCAAGATGGTCTTATCCGTTGAGGCTACAAACACTAGATTTCTACTTAAGTGTTTTGCTTAACTTATCATCAAACTAATACACATATTCCTAACAATCTCCCCCTATTTATGTCTACTAGAACTGTAGGCATAAATTTGGGTTTAGCTTGATGATAACAAACACTTAACAAATATATAAACTGTAATAAAGCAGAAATTCAAAAGTGCTACAAAAATGTATATGCTGAGATGGAATTGAAGAATTACATTGTTTCCAAGGGTGCTCCTTTAGCCTGAGCAAATTACTTTCTTTTCCTTTGATCCCTGGTTTTCTTTTCTAGCCTCCTGTCATTCTCCTCTATTTGAAGTTGAAGTTGTCTGTAGAATTCAGCTTCATCTTCTTCATTGATATCTAACTTAGATTGCATATCCTTGAGAGTTTCATTACTGGCAATCTTTAGCTGATCTTCAATTCTGAAAAATCTTCTGACTCCTTTGTTGTCTCTGAACTCCATCAACCAATGATGTGATTTGTGAATTGTAATTCCTCTTTCTTGAATGAGTAAAGTTCTAGGCAAAGCATTGGGCTCCCTCCAAGTTTTCCGTATGTTGGCAATCTTGTTGAGAATCTCAGTCTTGGCAGTCCTGGTAAAGCCAGAATCCCTTTGTATGGCTGAGTAGACTCTGATCAAGGTAGAGTAGCCTTCATTCAGAATTCTGTGAAGAGGCCATGTTCTTTCCCCAGCTCCTTTGTATTTGAACACTAGTCTTTCTGGTAGCTGTCTGTAGGCAGCTATTCCCCTTACATCCTCCAGCTCATCCAGATAGAGTTCAATGTCTGAAAATTCTTTTATGTCATAGATGTGAACAAAATCATCTTTAGAGGTTTGAGGTTTAGGCTTAGGCTTCTGTGTGAATTTGATTGAGGCTTTAGAGGGTGTTGATTTGATTCTTCTTTTCTGCTTCTTTGATGGTGGAGAAGAGGTTAGGAAGGTGGGCAATTTGATGGTGTCCCAATCAATTGGTTCCTCCTTGGGAATGATTGTTTCACCATGAATGTTCATGAAGGGGTCAGGTACAATGGGTTCAGGAATAGAGGGTAGTGGTTTGGATATTGATTGGGTTTCTTCAGTCTTATCTACCTTCTTTCTCTTTACATTGAACTTCTTTCTTTTCCCTTTCTGTCATTCTTCCTTACTTCTTTCCTCCATCTCAGTACCAACCATGTCCCCCATAGCTTCATCTTCACCTTTGTCTTCAATTTCTTTCTGTTCTTCAGCCTGACTTGACTTTAGCTGTTTTTCAAGCTTTGCTTGTGCTCTTTTGTCAGCCTTTAGCTGTTTGGCTTCTTCCTTCAACCTTTTGGTTTCTTCCCTCTTGGCTATTGAGAATTTGGGATGTCCTTGCATCACACATATGCTCTTTCCCTCTCTGAAGATAATAGCCATGTTTCTCCTTACAGCCTCATCCATGGTCTCTTTGAGATATGCAATACTTCTACTTAAAAGCTAGTCCTCATCAGCTTTTGGAAGAGGAAAATCCACCTCTTTTAGAGGATTCTTTGTAGAGTCCTTATTGGATCTATTGTTGGGCTTGAGAACCATAGGTTGCAGATCTCTGGAAGAAGTTTCTCCATCCTTATGCCTCCCTGCTGGCTTGAGTTCCATAATAATTGATTCCACTTTTGTGCTATGCTTCACAGATTGTGATTGAGAAGTTGTAGAACCAAATATTAGTTGCATCTTTTCATCAATCTTCTTCCTTTGCTCTTTGACTTGCAATTCAGTTGCTGCTATCTGGATTAGATCAATTCCATCTAGCTTTCCTTTGACTTGAATAGTTGGAGAAGTTGTGATGACAGGAACTAGCACTTGAGAAATCTGAACTGTTGTAGATGGCTCTCCTTCCCCTTCCCCTTCCCATTTATTCTCCCCCTTTTTGTTATCATCAAGGGTATGGGTCAAGCCTTGTGCTTTTGCCAGCTGTATGAGTAGATTTGTTTGAGTTTGTTGATTCTGAAGAATGGTGACCATAAAGTCTTCAATGATGTGAACCCTATCTTCCAATCTGGCCAGCCTCTTGTCAGCATCAGATGATTTCCTCAGTCTCCCCAACAAATCTTGCATAGCACCATAGGGTATAACTGAATCCAATTTCTCAGCATTATAGGATTTCAGATCAGCAATGTCCTGCTTGAGCTCATCCACACTTAGATTTTGTTGGTAATGCTGCAACTGCAAGAGATGCAGAGATTCCAGATGAGCTTGAAGAATTGCCTTTGTACCAGCATCTTGAAGAATTGCCTTTGTACCAGCATCCACACTTGTCTGACCAAAGTGACACCAAACTCTCCTGGTGTTGATGGTTTTGCCCATGCCCATTCAGGAAGATCAGGAACAGAACTTGGGCCTGCTACTCCCCCTAAGTTCATGCTCTCATTCAAATAATTAGAGTCATCATCATTAGAATTTACTCCAAATTCTTCAGATGGCTCACCAGCTTGAAAAGGCGGCCTGTTGACAGCAGCTTTGTCTCTGAGAAGAGATTCTGAAGTGTGTACAATGTGTAGTGTCTGTTCTGCCTCCACATTGCCCTGTGCAGCCAATAATTGATAGGCTGAAATAGGGTGAGTAAAAGTGTCAGCATCCAAGGAAATGTTATCAATGACAGCTTTGTAATGTTGCTGAAATTGTCTTTCCTTTTCTGCATCATCCACTTTCATTAACTCACTAGCAATGGCTGGATCCACCCTTATAGCTTCTGTACCTGCCTTTCTCTCAATTTCTCTGTGTTCTTGCATCAGGGGCTCCCCCTGGCTCACACACACCCTCACACCCTCACCCTCACCTTCTAAGGTGGCACTCCTCTCACTCACTTTTGCCATGCTGGAAGAAATAGCATGCATATGGTGACTCTCAACCTCTCCTTTTGCCTGGGAGCAACCCAGCCTCTCACTCAAAAGATCACTCCCTTCCCTCAAACCTAAAAGTGATTGTACAGTTGCCATGTCCTCTACAGTTGGAATTGTTTCTGTTAAGTGTGTAGAGACCATCAACGGATAGGGAATATCCGTTGAAGTGGAAACTGATGGCATCAACGGATAACTGTTGTTAAGCTTATCCGTTGAAGAACAACCACTTGTCAACGGATGAGAGATATCCGTTGAAGAAGGAAAAGATGTAGATATAGAAAGTGACATAATTGTTGAATCTGTGTGGATTGATTTTAAGTGTGGTGACACAGATTCTGCAACTACATCTGAAATAATTGGCTGATGATCCAACAAATCATCTAAAAGATGATGATCACCAGGTTTTGAGTGGGGCTCCTCCCTGAGTTTTAATGAGGGAGAATCAGGAATTGATGTGAATATCATATCCACATCCAGAGAGGGTGTTGGAGAGTTTGATGAATGGTGTGTTTCTATATTGAGAGAATGGGGCTGTGATTCCACATTTGCTGGAATCACATCAAGCTGAATTTGAGAAGGCACAGATACAGGTGGATGTATCTGTGATGTGTGTGTCCCTTGTATGGAAACTAGGGTCTTGGCCTTCTTCTTCCTTGAAAAGGCTTTAAATGGTGAATGTGTGGCTTCAGTGTCCCTCCCTCTTTTGTTCTGTGTCCCTGGTTGGGGACTATTTTCAATAGTTACAACCTTTTGGGAGGATGCAACTAGGGATGTGTTGGACTCCTTTTGAACCACCACAGTCTTTTGAGAGACTGTGGCTTGGCTGGTTTGGGTACCACTCACCTCTCCCACCTTATCCTGGGGGGCTTTTTGATGTTCACCCCTCCCCTCACCACTCACACCCTGTTCACTCCCTTCAGGGTTTATGGTAGTTGTTACAACTGTTGTCTTTTGAGAAACAACAGAGGTAGGTTTCTTTGACTTGACTTTGGAAACTTTAGATTTGGTGGCTTTGGTAGGAGCCTGTTTGGACAGAGACACAGGTTCCATAGCCATACTAGAAGGCAAAGAAACATTGGGGTTGGAAATAGTAAGAGTTATAGAAGTATTTACCTCACTTACCTGTGGTGCATTTATGATTGGCAAGTATACCAATGGCACCTGGCTGTTGAGGTTCATTCTCAAAAGGTCTGCAAGGACCCTTTTCTCTTGTGCCCAGCATTTGAGTTTATTATTCTCATTGGATATAACCAAACCTTCAGCAACATGGTTAGCCAATAACATAAAGAATCTAGCATAGTAGATATTATGTGGCCTATTAGCTTTGTTACCTAATCTGGAACCTAATTCTAGCATAACACAGTTGCTAAAATTAAAGTACCTATCAGAAACTAGCATATAGAGCATATTAACAAGAGATGAAGTGATAGCATCAAAATTGCTAATCTTCCCAGCGAAAACCTTAATAAAGGCATCTCCAAGAAAACTCCATTCTTTCATAAGGCCTTTCCTTCTAATACTACCTAAACTAGCAGAATCAAAAGCATAGCCTATGGAATCTAGCATAGCAGAGACATCTTTATCAGTGTGTGGTGTCATGGCATTATTCTCAGGCAACTTAAAGCAAGATTGTATATCATCACAATTAATGCAATAGTCCTTACCTTTGAGAGAGAAGGCAATAGTCATATATGTGGAGTTGAACTCTGCAGTTGTCCAAATCTCCCCAATCACCTCACAGTAGATGGTTGGGGCTTCCAGCATTGCATAGCTTAGTTTGCAGTTTTTGATGAAGTCCATCATCTTGTGATAATCAGAATGGGCTTCATTCTTTTCAACCAAGGCTATGAAATTATTCTTTTCATAAACAAATCCTGTTTGAGACATGATTTTGACTACTGGTGCCATTGTTGTGAGTAGAGGTTGCAGAGAAAAACTTGAGAATTTAGAGAGAAAGAGAATAAGAATTGCAAGAAAGCGTAAAGTGAGAATAAGAGTTCAATTGGGCTTTTATACTTTCTTGAATTAAAACGTAAATAAAATGATTAAATGATACTTTTAAGTAAGTTACAGCCGTTCAAGAATAAATAAAACTGTAGAAATTCAGAAAACTACCTTAAATACAAATACATACAACATTGTATATCTGTATCAACGGTTGAGTAAAAGAATCAACGGCTGTGACTCACTTATAGTAACTGACGTGACACTTCAACGGATAAGGGAAATAGTTATCCGTTGATGAACAACACCATTTTATCCGTTGAAGGATAAAATTACCAGAAATGTATTTGTCTTTCAACGGATAATGAACATCCGTTGATAGAACAATTTTGGCTTTCAACGGATAAAGAATATCCGTTGATAGGATAAGTCTTAATTAAAGCCAACTTTGTTCTTGCAGCAAATTCATTTCAGGCTTCAAGACAGATTATATAGATGACATAGATTATGAATAATTAAGCATACCTAACTCACTTACTAATCTTGTGAATGTTGATTCATCAAGTGGCTTGGTAAATATGTCTGCAATCTGCTTTTCACTTGGAACAAAATGAAGTTCCACTGTACCTTTCATCACATGTTCCCTAATGAAGTGGTACTTGATATCAATGTGCTTGGTTCTTGAGTGCTGCACTGGATTTTCAGTAATGGCAATGGCACTTGTGTTGTCACAGAATATTGGAATTTTGTCAACAGTCAGACCATAGTCAAATAGTTGATTCCTCATCCATAGTATCTGTGCACAGCAACTACCAGCAGCAATGTACTCAGCTTCAGCTGTTGACGTGGAAACAGAATTCTGCTTCTTGCTGAACCATGATACAAGCTTGTTCCCTAGAAATTGATAGGTGCTTATTGTGCTTTTCCTGTCTATTTTGCAACCTGCATAATCTGCATCTGAGTAGCCAATTAGATCAAAACCAGACTCTCTAGGGTACCAAATTCCTAGATTTGGAGTCCCTTTGAGATATCTGAAAATTCTTTTAATAGCCACTAAGTGAGATTATTTAGGGTCAGCTTGAAATCTAGCACAGAGACATGTAGAAAACATTATATCAGGTCTACTAGCAGTTAAATATAAAAGTGAGCCAACCATGCCTCTATAACTTGTAATATCCACAGACTTTTCAGCCTTGTTTAATTCAAGCTTAGTGGCAGTGGCCATGGGAGTTTTTGCAGGTGAACAATCCATTAAGTCAAACTTCTTTAAAAGATCATAAATAAATTTAGTTTGACTAATGAAAATTCCACCACTAACTTGTTTAACTTGTAAACCAAGAAAGTAAGTTAGCTCTCCCATCATGCTCATTTCATATTTACTTTGCATTAATTTAGCAAACTTTTTACAAAGCTTATCATCTGTAGATCCAAATATAATATCATCTTCATAAATTTGTACAAGTATCTTAGAGCCATTAACATTTCTAAAGAAGAGAGTTTTGTCAACAGTACCTCTTGTGAAGTGATTATCTAGAAGGAACTTTGACAAGGTCTCATACCAGGCTCTAGGTGCTTGCTTTAGTCCATAGAGTGCTTTCAACAGATAATACACATAGTCTGGAAAATTTGGATCTTCAAAACCTGGAGGTTGGCTTACATAAACTTCTTCCTCCAATTCCCCATTTAGAAATGCACTCTTGACATCCATTTGATAGACTTTGAAATTGGCATTAGCTGCATAGGCTAGAAAGATTCTGATGGCTTCAAGTCTGGCAACTGGAGCAAATGTTTCATCAAAATATATTCCCTCTTGTTGAGAATAGCCTTTAGCAACCAATCTGGCTTTATTCCTTATGATAATGCCATTTTCATCCATCTTGTTTCTGAATACCCATTTTGTGTCAATAGAACTCTTGTTCTTTGGCTTGGGTACCAGCTTCCATACTTTGTTCCTCTCAAATTGGTTTAGCTCCTCTTGCATTGCTAAAATCCAATCTGGATCCAATAGAGCTTCTTCCACTCTCTTAGGTTCCTCCTGTGATAGAAAGCTACTATACAGACATTCATCTTGAGTAGCCCTTCTAGTTTGTACTTTTGATGTAGCATCACCAATGATCAGTTCAAAAGGGTGATTCTTGGTCCATTTCCTTTGAGGTGGTAGATTAGCCCTAGATGAGGTTGCCTCAGTATTGTCATGATGTGAGATAGAATGTTGATTTATTGAAACTCCCCCTGAGTTGCTGATCCTTTGAAAGGAATTGGGAGCTCTATCAACTGATGAAGTGAATTGATTATCCGTTGACAGACTGTGATCAACGGATGCTTCATTATGAACTTCAACGGATGATGCACTTTGTCTTTCAACGGATGCTGCATTGCTTCTTTCAACGGAAGCTGAATTATGACTTTCAACGGATGCAGCATTCTGTGCATTATCCAAAGGCAGATTCTGAATTCTTCTTGAGATGCCTTCTTCATCATTCTCATCTTCACTATCATCACAGTATATCTCAATGTTGTCAAATTTGAGTCCTTCATGATGTCCCTCATCTGTTAGTCCATCAATCTTTTTATCATCAAACACAACATGTACAGATTCCATGACAATGTTGGTTCTTAGATTGTAGACCCTATATGATTTTCCAGCAGAATAACCAACAAATATTCCTTCATCAGCCTTTGCATCAAACTTCCCTTTGTGATCAGATTGATTCCTTAAGATGTAGCATTTGCAACCAAAGACATGTAGAAAGTTTAAAGTTGGTTTTATTCTCTTGAATAATTGATAGGGAGTCATGCATTTTGCCTGATTGATTAGAGAAATATTCTGAGTGTAACATGCACAGTTAACAGCCTCAGCCCAAAAATAAGTTGGGAGTTTTGACTCTTCAAGCATTGTCCTTACAGCTTCAATTAGTGATCTGTTCTTCCTTTCCACCACACCATTTTGTTGTGAAGTTCTTGGAGTTGAGAACTCATGCATGATCCCACTTTCTTCACAGAACAACTTCATGGTTGAATTCTTGAACTCAGTTCCATTGTCACTCCTAATATTCCTTACTTTGAAATCAGGATGATTGTTGACTTGCTTGATATGATTGATGATGATTTCACTAGCTTCATCCTTTGATCCAAGAAAATAAACCCATGAAAACTTTGAGAAATCATCTACAATCACTAAGCAGTATCTTTTCCTTGAAATTGACAATACATTGACTGGTCCAAAAAGATCCATGTGTAGAAGTTGTAGTGGTTCATCAATTGCAGATTCAAGCTTCTTACTGAATGATACTTTCTTTTGCTTTCCTTTCTGACAAGCATCACACAGTCCATCCCTTGTGAATTCCACTAGAGGCATTCCTCTAACTAAGTCCTTTTTGACTAGATCATTCATTGTCTTGAAATTCAAATGGGACAGCTTCTTGTGCCATAGCCAACTTTGAACTGGACTTGCTTTGCTGAGAAGACAAGTAATGGATTCTGCATCTGTAGAGTTGAAATCAGCTAAGTACACATTCCCTTTTCTAACTCCAGTTAGAACCACTTTATTGTCCTTTTTACTTGTGACAATACAGGCTTCAGAATTGAAGGAAACAGTATTTCCTCTGTCACATAGTTGACTGATGCTCAATAAATTGTGTTTGAGACCATCAACCAATGCAACTTCATCAATGATGACATTTTCTTTTGAAATCAAGCCATATCCCATAGTGAATCATTTGCTGTCATCTCCAAAGGTTATGCTAGGGCCAGCTCTCTCCTTAAACTCTGTGAGCAGGGTGAAATCTCCTGTCATGTGTCTTGAACAACCACTGTCCAAGTACCATAGATTCCTTCTTTGTCCCTGCACACAACAAAATCAATCAAGTTGATTTTGGTACCCAAGTTTCCTTGGGTCCAGCCTTGTTAGTCTTTTTCCTAGACTTCATTCCTCCTGCATCTTTTGACTTAGGTAACTTTGGGTCAACCTTGGTCTCAGATGTGGTTGGTTGAAGTGTAGGGTTAGTCACAGAATCATTTAACACATTTTATTGAATTTGATAAGGCATAGGTTGTGCAAACATGTTATTCCGCATAGGCATATTGTATGGCATTTGAGGCATACTAAATGCAGTAAAATAAGGATTGTTAATATATGGCATGTTTGCAAAATGTGTATGGGGATTCTGGTGAGACATAACAGGCATAGCATGCAGAGGTGACATAGACATGTTAGGCATGGAGGGATTTGAAGGCATGGGAGCATTTTTAACAGATTTGCAATTATCAGATAGGTGATTAACACTTTTACAATGCACACAGCTTTTTCTAGGAGCATACCTATCAGGTGTGTAATTGTTATGTTTATTAATCCCTACCTTCCCATTTCTTTTAGATTTTCTTTTAGTTTCCTTCTTATCCTCAACCAACTTAAGCCTATCTTTTAGCTGATCTAAAGTCATGTGTCCTATATTCACCTTACTGACATCTCTGGATGTGCTAGCTCCTTCTTTGACAAAGTTCTTGAGAGTTGAATCATTCTTTTTATTGAGATTTTTATTTTTAAAAGAACTTGCCTGTTTTAATTGATGAGCTTTCAACGGATGCTCATTTTCTTCCTTCAACGGATAACTTTCATCATCCGTTGATTCCACATTCGTTGACAATCCATCAATTAATTCTAACTCCTTTTTGTTTTTCTTCCAGGCATCCTCACAGAATGATTCAATTCCCTGAACCTTTGCAATCTGAACACTAACATCCCTAGATGTTTTCCAGGCCTTGATTACCTCTTGCTCACTTTCTAACTGTGTAGAAAGAATTTCTACATTCTTAACAGCATCTGCTAGTTCACTCTCAATAGTCAAGCATTTAAGTTTTATCTTTTCAAGCTCAATTACCTGATCCTCTAACATAGCATTCCTATCACTTAAAAACACATTATTCTCCTTGATCCTAGTGTTTTCTTTCGCTAGTGATTTAAGGGAAACACGTAAATGATATAATTCATTGGTCATATCATTTATGGCTTCATTGCATTCATGTTTAGAAAGCTGAGAGAGATCAGTAGTAATTACCTGGTTGCTTGATGAACTAGTTTCATTTTCATCAGAATTAGCCATCAGGGCTAGGTTGACATATTCTACATCATCATCTTCATTTACCCCATCTGCTGCCCAATCATCTTGAGTGAGAAAAGCTCTTTCCTTTTGTTTGAGCAAATCAAAATACTTCTTTTTGTAATCAACTTGCTCAAATTTCTTTTTCTCAGAATTTGGCTTCCTACACTCACTTGCAAAGTGTCCACTAATGCCACAGTTGTAACATTTGAACTTTGATTTGTCCACCATGTTTTTGTTTGGCTTAGTGAACTTTGTATTTTTCCTGAACTTCATTTTTGCAAACCTCCTGGACAGAAAGGCCAAATGTTCTTCAATATTATCAGATTCACCCTGACTGGAATTGTCTTCATCCTCAGCAACTTGCTCTTTACCCTTGCTTGATTCTGATTTGCTTGTGCCAATTTTGAGACTTGGCATTGTCTTCTCCTCATTCCTGGCTTCCATCTTCTCACTGTCAGCTACAAGAGCAACTGTTCCTCCTTTTCTCTTTCCCTTTTCCAACAGCTCATCCTCCTCCATTTCAAGTTCATAAGTCTTCAGAATTCCATATAATCTTTCAAGTGTGAAGTTCTTATAATCTTGAGAATTTCTCAAAGAGACAGTCATGGGCTTCCATTCCTTTGGCAGAGACCTAAGAAATTTTAAGTTGGAATCCTTGACTTGGTACACTCTACCATACAGCTTCAATCCATTCAACAGTTTCTGAAACCTGTTGAAGATATCATTTAATGATTCACCTTCTTCAAAGTGAAAATATTCATACTGTTGAATAAGAAGCTGCATCTTGTTCTCTCTGACCTGCTCAGTACCTTCACAGATGATTTGTACAGTATCCCAAACTTCCTTTGCAGTTTGGCTATTGATGACATTGTCAAACATATCTTGATCTAAGCCATTAAACAAAATGTTCATGGCTCTCTTATCCTTGCGGATTTCTTCCATGTCTTCAATAGTCCATTCTGTTTTTGGCTTGGGAATGGACTGTCCAACAGCAACTGTTGCAGTAGCAGCTGTGGCTACTTTGTGAGGGATGTGAGGACCATTTTCAATACAGTTGATGTACCTTTCATCTTGAGAAAGAAGATGTAAATGCATCTTCACTTTCCAGTGATGATAATTATCTTTTTCCAGGACTGGGATCTTTACACCAATATCCTTCCTACTCATGATGGTAGCAGGAGGATTCTTCTGTGCACTCATGATGTTAGCAGAATAGATCTTTAAACTCTTTGTATGTTAAGAGCTTGCTCTGATACCAATTGTTATTCCCAGTGGACTAATAATGAGATTTACAGAAGGGGAGTTGAATGTAAATCTCAAAACTTTTTCAAGTTTTGAGCAGTTTCTAAGGCTAAGTGTTTGAGTGATCAAATGTGTGTGAATTGCTTGAAGCTGATGCAGACAGATATATATTCAAACACAAATGTAATGAGCACAAAGAACTTAAAAACTTTTCTGGTGGATTTGTTGTTCCATCAGAGATGTGTTATTTCAGAAAATCTGTGATTCAAAGAATTAAATCACAGCTGCTTCCTAGTACAAACTAGATGATTTTCTCTTTTGATATTATTAAACAACTCAGGAAAATTCATGTCTAATTACTAGCTGCTATTTGGTTTATATATCACCAAGTTTACAAGTGAAGACAAACTGTAAAATACAATTGAAAAGATTCTTCACATATTTCTTCTTCATTTCTCTATCCAATGCAATCTAGGATAATCTGTAAATCTTTGAATACTTCCTTGTTTGCATCAGAATGGAAATGCTGCATTTTCTTGATTCCTCCTAGAGGCTTCCACATTCCAGTATGTCTTTGTCAACCCATGTGCCTCTGTCAGCTTGTGAATTGTCACTATCAACTGCTAATGAACTAAGCATCCGTTGAAGTTTTCATCCGTTGATGCCTTATCCGTTGAGGCTTTATCCGTTGAAGCTTTATCCGTTGATGCATTATCAGTTGAAGTCTTTATCCGTTGAAGCACTTATCCGTTGATGGATATTATCCGTTGAAGCATTAGAGACATCCGTTGAAGCTTTGTTTCTTATCCGTTGAAGGTCTTCAATATCCGTTGACTCTTCTTCATTTATACAAAATTACAAGGCATGAAATATTTACAATTAGCCCTCCTATTTGTACATCCATTAGTAGTCAACATGACTGATTATTTCCTAACAACATCTAAGAATTACAGCTTGAAACCAGAGAGTGAAATGTGCTACAATACTAAACTTATTGCTAAGTAAAGCTACTCCTTCAACGGATAGCCAAGATGGTCTTATCCGTTGAGGCTACAAACACTAGATTTCTACTTAAGTATTTTGCTTAACTTATCATCAAACTAATACACATATTCCTAACAACATCTCGATAAGTATATTGGCTTATCGAGATCTCTAGTACTCTATATTTAGTTTGGCTTGTAGAGGTCTTAAGTTCTCTATAAGAGAATTTAGGCTTGTCAAGATCTCTAGTCTTCACATCTTCACTTTAACTTATCGATAACTCTTAGTTCTCTAGTGGCTTCTTGACTTGTCGATATCTCAAAGTTCTCTAGCATAATTAACTTGTCGATATCTCTGAGTTCTCTAGTGAATTTTGACTTATCGATATCTCTGAGTTCTCTAGTGGAACTTCACTTATCGATAACTCAGAGTTCTCTGATGAATGTAGACTTGTCGATAACTATGAGTTCTCTAGTGAAGAAATGACTTGTCGATATCTCCAATCTTCAGTTCTTCAATTTGGCTTGTCGATATCTCTGAGTTCTCTAGTAGCTTTCCTGACTTCTCGATAAGCCATTCTGAAGTTCTTGAATGACTTCTCTATAACATTAAATATGTGACTTGTAGAGGTCTTGACTTAGAGTATTTTTCTTAAAACAGATTTATTCAACTCCAAACTTCTTCATAATTCTTCTGAGACATGATCTTCTTGATTTTCTTCCAGATAGAATTCTTAGGCTTGACACTGTTTATAGAAAAAGACTTCAGTCTGCTCCTTTGACATTTTTACAGACTTTAAATGTTACAAGTATAAAATACAAATTAAGATAACAATACAACTTACTTAGGTTTGACAACATGTCTTAGTCTTGTTAAAGTACATGTATGTCTTTTACAACAAACCTTTAACCTACATTTAAAAAAATAAGACTATAGAGAGCAATCAGGTCGGAATCCAAATCCAAAAACCCGAAATTTTTATCCATACCTGAACCTGATCAGAACCCCAAAAATACCCGAAAATGAATACCCAAACACGATCCATCGAATTTTGGATTGGATTCGAAACCCGATCTTTTTTGGATTGGATATTCATATCCGAGACCCGAAACCCGAAAATTTGTGTAATTATTAATATTGCACGTGATTGGGATCGAACACGTGACTTGAAGTTTTAACATGTCATATTCAACCATTTCACCACAACATTAATTGTGTTATTATATATTTAATGTTTTAAAAATCAACTCAATTAATACCTATTTAATTAGATTTATAACTTGAAGATTCTCTTTTCACCTTATTACCCATTTAAATTATACAATAATTAAATCTATTTGAGTGTATTATTAGCTAATCTTAAACATATATTTAAAAATTATACAATAATTTGTGTTTGTATAGTATATAGTATATATAAAATAATATATATACATAATATATAACGTATTATAATGTGTAATATATATAATTATAATATTATATATTCGGGATTTTTTTCCAGATTTCGGGTTTGATCGAATTTCGGATTTCAGATCGGTATAACCTAAAATCTAAATCAAAAAACATAACATGTCAGATTTGAATATTACGAAACCCGATTCGTTCCGACCATTGTTATTCCTATACCTAAGTTATAAATATATGTTTTAATTAAGAATTATCTAATTTATTTAAAATAATCTTACTAAATATATAAGCGTGCATGCATTCAGATTTAAAATGAATAAGTATAAATTATAATTTTAATATTTTGAGCTCTTTTTATATTCATTAAAATATATCTATTCATTACATATATATGTATAAAATAACATGTTTTTTATATTTTTTTATAGTTCGATTTTTTTCAGAAAAAAATTATGTGTTATGTTGATTTATATTATATTTGTTACATTTATTTTGAAAAAAATGTCTCCGTGCAGTATTGTTCTTATTTTAGTAGTCAACCAAGGAACCAACCAACCGTATCATGATATATATTTAACGAAAACCACGTTGCTAAGTATTTACCATCCATCATTAGTTGACTTATTTTAAAAAGTGACCAAAATCATTCCACTGACAACACATAATAGTCTCTCTGTCTCTAAAAACGTTTTCTATTTATATTGGATATGTTTGTCAATACACACTTTTAATTATTAATATTTTTAGTTCGTATTAGTATTAAATATAAAAACTTCATTATATTAAAGTACTTATAAATACGAATTCAACAAAATCACTTATGACTATGTTTGATATTATAATTAGACATAAATTAGTAGTCAATCGCTTTCCATGAACAGTAAAAAAGTCAAAAGAGGAATATCATTTTGAGACGGAGAGAGTATTCCGTAAAATTAGTGGCCTATTCGATTTTTCAAATCTACTAAATCGCTCCATTATTATTTATATGTATATTATAGCTAAATAATTACTAGTCTATAACATGTGCGATACACGGTTGTTTTAAATAATTCAACTTTTTTTAATTTTAATATTGTATTATTTAAATTTGTTATATTTTATTAATTATTTTATATTAATGTTTTAACATAATTAATAGCGAGAATCATCTTTACTTCGATTTTAGCCTTGTTTTAGCCTTGAATTTCACACATTATTTTGTTTTAGCCTAAAATACATTTAATAGACAAAATCCAAGTAATTTTATTCAAATTTTAATATAATTTACCTAAGTTCAAATATATTATATAAATTTTTTAGCCCTAATAAATGTCCAGTTTTGTTTTAATAAATTAATATTGTCACTTGTTTCATTTGTATAAAACAATAAAGATATTTTAGACATAGTTTAAAACCTTTTATTATATAAGACCTTTATATCAACCAAATTCAAGTAATTATATTTAATTTATTTTTTAATTATATTTTAGTTCGGGTTGAATATTATTTAGCTTTAGTCTGGATGAGTAATATTTATTATTTATTTTAACTCAATGTCATTATATCAACCAACGAATTAGTTGTATTAAATTTTAGCCCGCATGATTACGAATTAGTATTGTTTAGTTTTAACCGGGATGAGTACTATATATTATTTTAAACCGCACACATAGTACTATCTCCGTCCCCTCATTTATCTACATTTTTTTCACATGTTTCGCACGTATTTTAAGACAATTATAAAGTATAGTTTCGGAATTCATTTTTATAATTCTCTTTTTATATAAAAAATTGAACATTATCTTTTTATTTAGAAGAAAATTTTTTAAAAAAAATCATGCATCTACATTTAATAAGAGTATTAAAAGTGCGTGCCCAGTTCCCGTCCCCCAGTATAAAGATTTGAGGGGACGGAGGGAGTATTTATTATTGTGTTTTAGGCCAATAAAACAAATCAACTTACTATATTTAGTTTTTATTATTATATTTTATACTAGGTTGTCATATATACTAACTAATTATTCTAATTTTAATCTTGTTTTTGAAATATATACCAACCAAATTATTCTAATTTAATTACTATTGAACCGTTAAAAAACAATTCAATTGTATTTATATAAATACAGTTTAATAGTATAATTTTTTTGGTCCGGGTGATTAATATATATATATTTTTTAGTAAAAGACCATAATACATATTCATATTTTATTTTACAAAGTCTTAATAGTATTTTTTTTTGCGCAGGCCAATACTATATATTATCTTGTTCTGGCTTGAAACTATTATACATATTTAATTTTTATTTATATTTATATAATTATATTGCGAGTATTAGTCTAAGATGAACGTTTTATGTATAATATAATTATAGATTTTGAGTTGCCAAAATATAAATTACTCCAAACTTTTAATATTTTGTCTTTAATATAATAGTATAGATAGATTACGGAGTATATAATATGTTAAATATGTATTAATTTATAAATATTTAATAAAATTAGAATACTAAATTAAATTATAAAAAAATATTTTTCATTCAATTAATCTTAAATCAATAATTTTACCGATTAATTCCGATAGCGGACAAAACAAATATTCACTTGTGAACAGAAAAAAGAAATTTAAAAAACTTAGGCACAAAGAGAAAAAGGAACTACTTTTTTAATGATTGAAAAAAAAAAGAACTATTGTCGAACCAAAAGTGAAGAAGAAGAAATAAGTTTCGAGTACTTGGGGAAAAAATTAAAAAGGGAAAGAAAAGCACATAGCTAAGTATCCAAAAGTTGACCCAACAAATCTGAATTGTATAAATTGGGGGCACCAATTTCGATAAGCTGTCACCAAACCCAAACAATTAAAGCTGGTTTTGTGTATAATCTTGTAATCCCTCCCCCCTCGGCCACGGCAAACTAAGGCAAGGGGCGGGGTTTTGTCAAATTCATGTTTAATTGTTTTTTGGTTTCAAAACAAAGCAACATATCATTCTCTAGGGTTTCCTTTCCATATACACAATTCGATCCTCGTTCCTTTTTCTCATTCTCTACCCCCCCCTGGTGCGTCTCTCTCTCTCTCTCTCTCTCTCTCTCTCTCTCTCTCTCTCTCTCTCAGTTTATGTTAGTATTATTGATTGTTTGTATTTGTGTTTTAAATGTTTTGACTGCTACTTTTAATTGTTTATGAGAATGCAGCTATGGTCAGATCGTCATTTCTTTACCTACTGTTTGCTTAGTATCTGTAACATTTTTAACTTTATTAATCACATCATTTGGACTATGTATACATTTCCTGATTCTAACTAACTGTTTTAATTTAACTTTTGATTTTACCCTCTCAATAGATGACCTCTTATACGTTAGAATTTCGTGTTGTTAACATGTTTATGCCCCAAGTTAAATACTTTCTGAGATCTCGCTTCAATACCTTTTTTATTTTTAAAATTTTGATCCAATACCTTTTGGATTTGAAATTCCAGTAGACTCTGAGTTGGGAGCTTCACAAAAATTGCCAAGATGATAATTATGCTTTTTTAGATATTTAATTGCTACAGTATTCAGTGATTTATATTTTTCGTTAAGTGTTGGTGGTTAGTTTCTAACGATTCCAACTAATTAGGTCGTGGCTGATCAAGCAACTGAAATTAATGACTTCTAGAACTATAAGGAGGAGGCTCCACCATAGGGATGTTGATGGGAAAAAGAATGAACATTTTCAGTCATCAGAGGCGGATACCTTGAGTGAACCTTTACTTGGGAGAAATGACTATGATGATAATCCAGTTGAGGTAGGTTACATATATATAAACATATGTGACCACTTGTATCTATATTTTTATCGAGGATGCTTATTTTGGCAAATGAGGGATTAATTTTTGGGCAATACAGGGTGAAACACTTTCAGATATTTTGGATGATGAAAGAAGAAAAGAACAGTTGCATTGGATGTTTCTTTTCTCAAACCTCATTGCACAATGGGCACAGTGGTTATGTAAGTTGTATTCTTCCCTTGCCCTCGTGTTTTAGCTGCTTATATATTCCCTACTTCGACTCTTTGACTATGATTAGATAATTAACCTACATTTTATAGTAACTGTGGAAAGTTATCTTGGGGATGATTGATTAAAATTAATCATTATATACGTACATTTATTAAACTTAATCTCCTTTGGCACTATTGTTACTACATACTTGATGTGAAACTTCTACTTGTGCAAATACTTCTGAAGCTTAAGTCTTCTTCACCTATTTTCACTCAACAACATATGATTAGAATATCTTGGTCTGTTTTTCTCCTGAGAGATCTTTCTGTTTAGCAGTGGATGGCTGATTTGCCACTTACTCAGTGTAGTTGTAACAAATTTTATATATATATATGGTGTTGACTGTGTCCAGTATACCCCTGTTAGCAGTCACATATTTTAATTTTTCTTCTTTATGTTTGTAGCAAATTTGCTCCTTAATTCAGGATCACTTATTGGACGTTTTCTGCCTTTTGCTTCTGGTACTCATAGGGGATCAACCAATAGATTTCTAATGCCTTCACTAAGCCCCTTGCAGGTATGAGTGTTATTGTATCTTTTGGTTCTTTGCTTATCTGTAATTATATTAGTTGTTGTGTTTTGATCATAGTTGTCATTAATGGTCTAAAATCTAGATTCGGATAGAATACCTTACTGTATCTCAATTATTCACGCTTTCAATTATGTATAATGCAGCTTGGGGTCATGAAATTCTTTCGTGCTCGCTATAGATTAGTTTGAAGTGTTTCAAAACCTATATATGTAATTTCTGTTAAATGTTATATCACTTTTCTGAGTGCTCAAACTGACACTTGTAAGGGTTGAATTTACTTAAACTATCATATCCAGGGTTATTTCGCTTTTCCTGTTGTTGATTCTTCTTCCACATCCAACTTTTGTCAGTAATAAACTGTTCATGTTCTGCTATTGTCTTTCCAGCAATCTTACTATCTGGATGATTTACAGCACCTGTATAATGTATCTGCAACAAGGATGATTGAACTTGGACGTTAAGAAGTTATTTGTTATATGTGTAAGTATTAGCAGGAGATCAAAAAAGGATAGGAAGTAGTTGAATACTTGAATCTTCCAATATTAGCGCTTTCTGGAGAGATCAATTAAAATTCTTAATGATGTTGGTATTGTATCAACATTCAGCACCAGCTTTTAAATCCATATTTTGAAAATCGTATATCCTAGAGAATGTAATTACTTGCAAATTAAGGTTTTGTTGGAGAGACATTTGAGTTACATATGGGGTTTTAGGCTTTCCTCTGTAAACATGCAAAAATTGAGTTTCTGAGTGACTCATGGTCATGGACTTTGGTTGTCACTTATCATAGAGTTACTACAATATCGTAACAACAAAGAAAACTACAGAAGAATAATATTATTTTCATGTGATATCGTTCACTTCATTTCCTTTCTGTGCCAGGTGTATCCTTTTTTGTAGATTAAAAGACCATGTGTTAGGATTATACAAGATTTAAAATTGTGTATCTGGAAATTGACTTGTATCTCCGTTCTCCAGGAAGCAAGACTCACAAATCTAAAGCAAAGATTGGAAGTCCCTTTTGATGGTTCTTGTGTGGAGCATCAAGTATGTTTTTTCCCGTATTTAATAACGCAAATAGTTAGTTTTGCATTCCTCTCTTAATATTTTTATATCTAATTACAAATATATAAATATATATGTGTGTATATTTTTAGTTGACCAAATCTAATGCTTTATAATAAGGGATAATGTGGTTCTTGCAAGCTTATGCTGGACAAATTTAGCAACTGTTTATAAGCATGAAGCCGTTTAATAATAGTAAAATATGCGTAATGGTGAATATTATGCAGTATGTAGTGAAAAAATGTTTCTGCTTTTATGCATGCATCACTCCCACAACCTGGTATTTGGTTGCAGGATGCTCTCAAACAGTTATGGAGATTAGCTTATCCAGATAGGGTACTCCCAGGTATTAAATCAGAGCTCTGGAAAGACATGGGATGGCAAGGACCTGATCCTTCGACAGACTTCAGGTTTGTGTGATGTTATGGTAATATGTACTGGGCTGTGATTATGAACTATTTTTGATACTTCTTTGAACTTGTTTTAGGGGTGGAGGATTGATATCATTGGAGAATCTTATTTTCTTTGCCAAGATGTATCCGGTATGTTGGCTTTTTTTGTTAAACTTGGCAGTGTAAAAATTATCTATCTTATATCTGTTGATTATATAACATCATTAAATAAGTCGTGGATTAGACTATGTGTTATTTAAAGAAAACATACATAGCCTTGAACATTTAATTGAACTAGGGTTGATAGAAACAACACTCTCATCAATATTATGGTAAATGAATTGGCCAAAGTTTTCTTAAGTTTTAGGCTTGGTATGAAAGTTTGGAGATTTGGCAAATTCCAACTAGGTATTTGGAGTTGGTTGAATGAGGTTTTCCAAGATTTTGCTTTACATTTTTGTGAGTGTCTTGGGGAATTCGTGTAAAAAACTCAGTTTAAGTTTAATTCTTTTTATTGAGTTTTCTGGTACAGTATTTGGTTACGTGCTTGTTCTTATTAGGATTAGGCTTCATCCTCTTTATGCTTTTGCCACTCTTGGCTGTTTTTAACCCTTTTTGTTGCACCAAACTGAAAAAAGATCTGAAGTTTGGGTCTATTTCATTTGAATTTTTACAAGTATGCATGGGTTGAATTTGAGTTCATGAAATTTAATTATAAATCTAATCTTAAATGGCAAATAGCACCTTAAAAACTTTTTTTCTCCAGGAAGCATTCCAGAAATTGCTGCATAAAAGTGATGGAAAAAGAGCTGATTGGGAGTATCCCTTTGCTGTTGCTGGCATTAATATCTCTTTTATGCTAATACAAATGTTGGATCTTCAGTCAGGTATTTAATGACTATGTGTCATAAATTTTATTGAGCAACAATTTGACAAGTGTATAACATAAGATGTATGGTCAATTAGTCATGAGTATGATGTCAACACAATGTTTATCGCATTTGCAAGTAGCAAAATATCTCGCTTTCTTGAAACTAACTTAACAAACAAAATGATTCTTAGCAAAATTCGTGTGACAGGTAAAACGAAGTGGCAACCACGTAAACTATCTGTTTTGCTGTTAATAAAGAAAGCTGTCTAATATCAAAGTCATAGAGCACCATAACAATAAACAATCTGAGCACAACATTGAATGCATGCTTGTAGTTTGGAGTATGTAGTATTAGTTTGTTCATTTCCTGACAATTATGGACATTTGTTGAAGTTAAATTTATACGATGTTTGAAATGACAATTATAGGTGCTCACCATTCTTGCAGGGAAGCCAACATCTTTGGTAGGATCGCGCTTCTTAGATTTGCTAAGTGAAGATGAAATGGCATTTGATAATCTGTATTGTGTCGCCTTTCAAATGATGGACGCTCAGTGGCTTGCCAAACGAGCATCTTATATGCAATTTAATGTGAGTGGTATCCAGTGTTACATGCTAATACCAACTATCCATGCATCAGTCGCGTATGAGCTATCATTCTTTTTTTCTTTGAAAACCATTGTTAAAATGTGTGCAGGAGGTTCTGAAGTCTACGAGGGCACAGCTAGAGCGTGAGCTTGCACTTGAAGATGTTTTCAGTGTGAAAGACCTACCAGCATACAATATGTTGAAAAAGGAGTCATCTTAAGAAAATCGATAATTTATGTTGCAAATGAAATTTCAGCTGTAATTGTAAGAGAGCCAAATTTTACAGTGTACATTAAATTATGAATTTTATTTGAAGATGAGGAGTACAGTATATATCAAATTATGAATTTATTTAAAGTTTTACACCAACTGGTGATTGTTGATATCTCATTACAAGATTGTGGTTCATCCTCCACTGTCCAAGTCTTATTGTTGTTATATTTGAAAAGCTGACCAAGTCTCAAAAATCATAATATTTTGGAAAACGAGTATTATTGTCAGAGGAATGTAATTTGAAATCATAATATTGTGAATTAAAGTGGCGTTGGTTCCCCTTATTTTTTGTTCCACGATAATATACTTGGGCAGCTTTTCAAAACTCATTTTAATGTCCATATCGAATCCTAGACCTTTCTATGTATCTTAGCACCCGATAGATGACTAAAATCCCTCTTAATGTAATTACAGTACTTGGGTATTGGCTTTACTAGATTTTAGTCCAAGGTCAAAGTGTACCCGCACCCCTCGCCAAAAAAACACAATATATAACTCTGCTTATAAGTTACTCGACACAATTTATATTCTGACAATAACATCAATTTGTTTGTGTATAAAAAATAGTGTTGTGGTCAAAGAACCAGATGTTGCAATTGGAATTCTCCCATTTCGCTTCACACAACCTGAAGATTGTCTAAAAGCTACCATTACCTACATCACTTGGAAGTACCAACTAGCTCTGAGACATGCTTCCCAATTCAAACTCTTAAACTTCTATTCCTTCTGACATGATCTGTTGGCTTACGGCAGAAGAGTATAATTAAATCCCAGCAAGATAATGATCAAGTTTAATAACATCTACTTGTACAAAAATGCAGTTGTGATTGCAACTAATCCTCAGTGGGTACTGGTCCTGAGGTGTCTTCTTCTTTGGGTTCACTAACATCCTCTGACTCCTCCGATGGTTGCACTGATTCAGATTTTGCAGGCCCTGGCCCAGCCGATACCTTAACCATTGATGGACGTAAGAGTCGGTCACCAAGTAAGAACCCCTTGCGGAATTCCTGAAGTATAATGCCTTCTTCAAAATCGTCTGAATCTTCACGCATAATGGCTTCATGTAGCTTTTACAAACCAAAAGAAAAGGAAAATGTCACATATTGTTAAATTAAGTAACACTAGATAAACAAAAAGCAATTCTGGAAGTTCGACTTAGGACAACTAGACACTCAGTAACATTCCAAAGTGCACCAAAACAGATATATGTGATGCAAACATATTGCTCACATTGTGATGTGCACCACTCTATGAAACTAGACAAAACTGGAGTAAACAAAGAATCATTCTACATTTCCATTATGAAGCAAAAGACAACAATAACAAGCTTAGGTCATCAAAAGGTATGTAGTTGTTAGTACTGCTCACCTGAGTTGGCTCGATTTAATCAAGACAAAAACTAACATAAATGTGTATCGGGTCTTCTTGGTACCAAATATAACTATAATAGAGCATTTGAAATAGTTCACTAAGCATTGAAGCCAACTCAAGAGCTGCATGCATCAAGCTAATAACTAAACAATAAACTTACAAATAATGAACGGGAATGGAAATAACACTAAAATGGCTATTTTTTCTTCACTAAGTTGGTGCACATCCAATGATATTTTACTAAAATGCATGCCTATGGTTTACTCAGTTCACAAGGCTCCTACATCACCAGGATCCTACCCTTTACAAAAGTTGTTTTCAGAGGTTCGAACTTGTAACCTAGTGGATAGAAAATAGACACTTGATCGTCACACCAAGCATGACTTTGATAGCAGTATATGAGTTTGAAAGACAGATAAAAGGGATGTACATCTAACTTTAAGAACCTTAAGTACAGTGTAGAATAACTGAGCTTACCATGGGATCGAATGGGTTCCCTGTAGTCTCAACAGGCACAACACCAAGAGACCCTAGAACCTCCGTGAATTGCTTTGATATGCTCTGGTAGCTGTTGTTAATTTTCTCCTCACCCTCTGTCTCTACCTTGATCTGAGTGTTAGCTCTTTCAAAATTGTCTAGAACAGGCAAAAGACTTTCCACAACTTCCCCTTTTGCATTTGTTACAAGCGAGAGTCGTTCTCTTTCGGTTCTTTTCCGGAAATTTTCAAAGTCTGCGCTAATTCGAAGAACTCGGTCTCTCTCATATGACATTTCTGCCGACAAAGTAGCCACTTTGATTTCTAGAGCATCTTTTTCATCTTCGATGGATTGTAAAAGAGCTTCTATCTGAGCAATTTTAGGCTCATCATTGTTTTCTACCGCCTCTTTGTAAGATTGAAGTGAAGCTAAGATGACTGAAGCTTGTTCTTCTGCATCAGTAGTCTCGTCGTCAGTTGCCTTTTCGCCATCTTCCACCTCAGTGCTGTCTGAGTTATCCTATTAAATATAGGTGTAGAACAAATTGAAGCTCAGTAAGTATATTTAGAACAATACTAAGAAAGCTATACTGTTTTTAAACTTCAAATGAATGAAACGTTAAGACAATTTCAATCCAGGGAACACAAATTAAAATCATATATATGGAAACAGGCTGTAAATAGTGTTGTAAAAAGCGCAAATCGGACCTAAGCGGCGAGGTCACCTTCTAGCGGTAAAGCGGGCGCTTAAGCGATTTTAAAAGCGGGCCAATAATCGGATTATAAACAAAAAAATAAATAAAAATAACGAATATTTTTTGAATAAAGAGATAACATCCACATATTATAATAAACCAATAAAAAGATCATTCACAAAGTCATAATTAATTTAAATAATACAAGTAACATTTAAAAATATCAAATTACACCTCTTTTAAAAATAATATTTGTTTTTTATAATTATTTTTATCCCCCATTTAATTCGGTCAAAAACCGCTTCAACGGTCAAAATCCGCTTAAAGCCGCTTAAGCCCGCTTAAATTTTACTAAATGCTTAAATATCTGATTCTGCACTAATGCAAGCGCTTTTACCTCCGATTCAGCTTAAGCCCCCGCTTAAGCGTCTGCTTAATGCGCTTTTTACAACACAAACTCTACAATCATGAATAGTATAATGAGTGATACAACAGTTAATATCGCCAACACACTCGCAGCTATATCATAATTAGAACTTTGCATCTATCTTCTTAATTCTTACGTATATCAACAAATTACTTCAGCATGAGAACAATGTTTATAGATGGAAAGGGTCAACATAGCAATTCAGCATGAAATAATGCTATGTAAAGTAAATACCATGATTTGACAATTGGGAACGGTGTTAAGTGCTATCAGAACCAGCGACATATATCAGAAACAATACCTATATGTTGGTAGTTCAATATGTAATTTAACAAATCAATAATTTATTGAACTAAATGTCAACTTTGGAGCACAAATTCTTATACTTGTGCTCTTCTTATGTATAGTCCTACATTGATGGCAAACTCAGTAACATTAATTTAGCTTTAAAAATAGCTGATCTGATCATTAGTTAACACAACAAAGTATAAAGGTCACATATTTATTTTGCTAAACATATTTATTTCGCTAGTCTAAAGGTCAAACCCACATAATTCATACCGCCCATCAATCCACCATCAACATATCTAGTGCTTCCCTAAACATAATCATGTCAAGTAAAGCAGTGTCCTTCGTTTCAATACACACAAACAATCCATTCCAGTATCTTTTTACCATTCATACAAACCTACCTAATTATATTTAACATACACACACACACACTGAAGCACATATCGAAAACTAACAGAATTTGATTCAGCAAAACTAACTTCTCCCATTCCACATATAAAACAAATCCACTAACCATAAACCTAATTCTTAAGATCCTACAATAACCATCAGCCATAAAAACACAATTACCAATAGCTATATGTAAAGTTGAGATTTTGAATTCAACAACAAAACACAAAAAGATTTAATTTTTATCATCCAAGAACCAAAACCAAACCACCCCCTCCAAACCACATCACTTTTAAAGCTATAATCCTATCTACCCACAAAAATAAAAATCAAGAACCCTCAAAATTAAAAATCAATACAAATATTAACAAATAAAATTGAAGGGTGTGTTGCAATATGTTTGACTAACCTCAATCTGAGAATCTTGAATCTCCTCTTCCACTTCTTGGGTCTCAGTAGATTCACCGGAAGAAGCAAAACAAACAGCAAAACGGGGGCGTTTTAGTAATTTGGGAGAAAAATGAGTAGCTGAGAAGCTTATGCTACTGCAAAGAAATTTTGGGTATGTTTGTTTATTTGTTGTTAAAGGGAGGCGTAAGAGTGAGGCTCTAAAGAGGGGTTTTATAGAAGGGTGAGGAGCATAGAGAGCGGCTGTTCTGGGGACTGTTGTTGCCGCCATGGATAGATACAGATGGGGTTGTAACTTGTATGTATGTAGAGGAGGGAGGGGATAATAAAATGTTGAATTAACAATTTGTAATCAAAGGGTACGGTCAGGGTGGTCTTTACTTTCTACTGCGGCGACTTCCACCACAAATACTTATATGTTTTTTTTTAATTAAAGTAATAATCACTAAAATAATATATATATTTTTCATCAAAACAGTGTATTTTTTTTTCTAAATTGTTTTTATTTTTGATAAAGTAATAAACTCGTCAAAATAATATTTTTTCTCGGTTTCAACCCTATTATTTTAAAGAGATTTAACTGTATTATATTATTAAAAAAATATGACTTTCTTGATAATTATTAATACACGTATATGTTCATAATACTTTTTCAAATATTTAAATTTATTTAAAATAATAGCCTTGATACCTGAAAAAATATTATTATATCGAGTTTCTTATTTTTTTTAGAGTAAAAATACAATATCTCCATTATGTTAAGAACCTTGGAAAATATTATTTTAAAGAAGTTATTATTTAATTGATATATTGTAAGAGCTATTTGAAAATGATAGTTTTATTGATAATTTTATGTGTGTTTTTAAAAAATAATTAAAAGTAGATCAATAGTACACAAAATATTCTTAGTCTTATAATAGTTTGATTTATCCCGGATCAGTAATTTAATTTTTTTTTATGATTTTATTTTAGTTGTTAGAATTATATTTTGATTTTGAATTTGACTTAGTATTAGTTTGGATCAATTATATAAAAAAATTATAATAGTATTTTTTTATCCTAGTTTAATAGTAAAAAGAAAATTAGTCGGATTAATAGTATTTTTTATTAAACAAATTCAACAAATTATATTTACTTTTTTTTGCCACGAAATTATATTTACTTGGTTACATTGATTTTAATTTAAAATATGAATTAGAATAATACAGTTATCAAATTTGAATTGGAATTTAAAATTGATAGAAGTAGTTGATTTTAATAACAATTTTAAAAATATAGATTTCGATATGAAATAAAATTTAAATTAGCAGAGGAAGTTGATTTTAATATAAATTATAATTAGAACTAACTAATCGACCAACTCGCCAATTAGAATTAGAATAATTAAATAAGGGTATTAAGTAATTTCATTAAGTATCGACCGATCGAGTACAAAATTTTTAATATTTCATCTATTATAATATAGTAATAGCCTAAAATCCGTGTGATGCATGGTTATTTTGAATTACTAATAATTTATTATTTATTATTTTAATATTTTATTAAATATGTTTGTAAAAATAGTAAATATGTGTGAATAAGTATAACTGAATATATCTTGCATTATATAATAATAATTATCTACAATAATTTGGTTTTAAAATAAATAAGTTCATAATTGACCTAGTAAGTGGGTTTTGAAAAATACATACCCGTCCCAATTAAATATGTTATGTGTTTAAATTAAAATATTTCAATGTAAAATGAATTTGGCTATTGATAAAATTCAAATCATGAACTAATTTAAATCATAAATATTACTATTATATGTAATCATAAATTAAATTTATAAAATTCAATGATTAAACCAAACTAGAGCTATATTTACTGAAATTTGTTTTCTTTTTTATTAATGATTTACCTCAGAGATATTAACGTGTTAATGCAATATAGCATATCTTCTCATAATCTTCAAGTTTTGTGTTAATTTTAAAACGGTGAGTACTAGTGGGAATATTTACAATCTATATCAACTGTCATTGTTTTATTTTAGTTTGACACTTTAATACAAACTTGCAAATTATGTATAATTTTATTTGAATATGATAGTATGGATATTATTGACATGGGAAAAATATTTGCATTTAAGTATTTAACATCTAAATTGGATGTTAAATGTGTTCGACATACGGTCCATGAATAGCAGGATGATTCTAAATTCCACAAATAATGTTGATATTATTTTTGTTAAACGGTCCGGAATAGAGCAGCTAATTGATTAGCCTCTCTCCTAGTTCTAATCGAGATTGTAACTTCAGAGGGGGTTCTGTCCCACCTGAGCTGCTTAGCATTTTAGCTCATCATCTTTTATAATGAGAAGATTACATTTGCTTCAAAAAAAATTATATATTGATACAATTACTTTTTTAATAAAAATTAGATAAATGTATTTTTATTAATTTTATATTATATTATTGTCTATCTATATTATAAGATTTTAAGCAAAATAAAGTTTATTTGTTGGTTGTTTAATTATATTATAAAAACAATTCAATATTAAATTATTTTTATAAAATTAAATAAATGTCTAAATTATGGTAGGATGGAATCTCTATTACCTATCAAAGATAAAACATTGAAACTTATTAATAATCTTAGTTTGATCAGCTGCAATTTGGTCAATCAATTTTTAATCGTTAGATTTTTTAAATAAAATTCATGATAACTCTAATATACATAGTAGCGTAAGGTAATTTGATTAAGTTATACCAACAATCTAAATAATTAACTAAAATATTTAAATTAAAAAACATGACCTATTTAATAACACTAATTATTGAAAATTTTGTTAGTGATATTTTAGTAATATAGTCATCAGTAATTTTGGTCATTCATTAAATTATTTTAATCAAATTAACGATAACTATTCAATATAATGGGAAAAGTTATTATTCATAGTAGTTTAAATTTAAGTTTGAGTTAAAATGTTCAAATTGAAACACACTGACCTCTTTACTTTGCCGGTTTATATATTTAAAAATTTAATTACTTAACTAATATAATGAGCTTTAAAAGCAATTCCAACAGTGTCATAAATTGCTATTCTAAACTAAATTTTGAGTCATTTTAAATAATTGAGTATTCTAATAATATTCTAGTAGTACCTTAAAATATTATGACATTTATCATATAAGGCACCACTTTACATGTCTTATACTATTTTTATCAATAAAATTTTTGTTTAACTCATTTTTTGAACATCACTTCCCCCTCCCTGTTTTTATTCCCACTTGTTTTAAATCACTAAGATATTATATTTTATAATATTTATAGGACGGCTAGGACACTATTGCATTTGCTCTAAAACCTAATTTAATAGTTCTGATATATTTTTAAATATTATTTATTTGGCATATTTTTGCAGGCCAGCAGGAGTCGTGGAGTCATCAGCTTATCGCGAGTTGTGAAGTCGTGGATATACTCGGAATTAATATCATTATAAACAACTATGTATGGTATATAATTTTCAAAAATTAATTATTTAAATTTTAATATATTATTTTTTATAAGTTATAATTTTTAGAAAGTGTTAAGTTTTATCTTGAAAGATGTTAACCAAACAAGCAAACCTAACCAATTATATAATATAATATAGTATAGATGTCGTGTTTGGTTTTTCGATCGTGATATTTTAAATATAATAGCAAAGGTAAAAGGGTAATTTAATAAAAATAGTATAATAATTAATTAAGAGTAATTAAGTAAATAGCATAGAAGTATAGGTAAGATTCATTAAATTTGAACTATTAATCTTATTATTAGTATGTTTATAAGTAATGATATAAATATTTGTTATTGATCGGATTCGAACCTGAAAATTTGGATAGTGTATAAATACTTATATAAATATTTGTTGTTAAAGAAATTTGAATTTAGGAACTTGAATAATGTACATTATTTTAGGATTTGGATTTAACGATTTTAATATGACTGTCATGAGTGAAAATAACAATACCAAAAAAGACATACCATATTATAGCTAATTCTGATTATTAGTATCAAAAATGCGATCCACGAATTTTCTTTAATATTTTTTTTATTTTTAATTTAATTTGATTTTTTAAAAATATTTCATTGCGTTATCATTGATTGCGTTGAAAAAAATGTATTGGTTGGTTATTAATAATTATAAAATCAGTGTTTAAATAAATATCATTATTGATATCATTTTTGAAAGCATCATGTACCAATTATTTTCAAAAATCTGTACAACACGTAAAATATGATACGTCCCAGAAAAAAGGGTCAACGAAGTGTCATTGCGGGAGGCCAAGAATTTGATTCTTGACGTGTGCGTGTGTAATCAATTAGTAAAAAAAAATGATATCGTCTAAAAACAATTATGATATGCTTTAAATTAATGGATCAAGAAATTAAATTTATTGAATAGGGTTTTAAAGTAACGACAAACTACCAGATTTTTAATATCTTGTATATAATAATTTGGTAATTATGGTATGTTTTAAATTAATTAAAGAAGAAGTCGAAGTCATTGTATAGGATTTTAAACTACCGATTGACTACCGTATTTTTAATATTTTGTATATAATAATTTGTTATAGACAATATAGATTGATCTGAGGTTAATGTTTTTCCTCATTATTGTTATCTTGTATAACATGAGTAACCTCTGTGATACATAGATTTTTTTTAATATAATACATTGAAAAAAATAATTTGAATTAGATTCTTAAATTTGGTTAGTACCTTTTTTTTAAATAACATGATTTCATGATAAATATTTTAATACACGTATAAATTCATGATTATTTAATAAGACGTAATTTAAGAAGACAGTATTACTAATTTAAAGATATAATTTTATTAATGTTTATACGCGTGCATAAAAAAAATTATGTTTTAATAAAAAGTAAGGTTGTGGTTCAAATTAACTAAACAAAAAAAATATATCATATCATATCATATCCCATTTCGGTTATTAATATTAAAAATGTGAACTACAGATTGTTTTAATATTTTTTTATTTTTAATTTAATTTGAAGAAATTTATAATAAGATTTCATTGCGTCATCATTGATTGCTTTGAAAAATTTGTTTGTTGGTTATTAATAATTATAAAATTAATATTTAAATAAATAATATTATTCATGTCATTTTTGGAAGCACAATGTACCAGTTGTTTTCGGAAATTTGTATAACATGTAAAGGATGATATCGTCCAAACAAAAATAAAATGACAACAAAATCTTGGTGTAATGGTTAAATTCTTGTATCATTTGTGGGAGGTCAATAATTCGATTTCTAATGTTCCAAAAATAATTATGTTATGTTTTAAATTAATGGAAGAAGAAATTGAAGTTATTGTATAAGGTTTTAAAGTACTGACGAATTACCAAATTTTTAATATTTTGTTTTTCTTTTGACTAAAATCGTATTTGCATTGATTAAAAACCTTCAAAAACTATTACATGATCAATAAACTCAGGAGCACAATCATACCACTCCGGAAAGCCTAGCATAGAACGAGTCGCTCGTGCTAAGGCATGAGCCACCTCATTCGCAGACCTATACACAAAAGATACTAACACTTTCGAAAAGTGTTTAAATAACTCTACACAATCACTAACAATCGAATGGAAATAAAATCGTCTGTATACCCCTTTGCACGCCCGAGCCAAAAGTTGAGAGTCAGTCTCAAATATACACTTCGATAAGCCTTTATCTTTCAATCATGACAAGGCTTCTTTTAAACACAGCGCCTCTGCTTCTCGAGCATACCCCAAATCATCCCTTTGTCTAACTGTAATCATGAGGAACTTTCCTTTCGCGTCTCGAACTATAACACACAAACCAATACTATGAACATCCTCAAATAATGCAGCGTCGATATTGACTTTAAGCCAACCAGTTACAGGTCTCTTCCACCGTCTAATCACCATATATACTCCTCAATTCATCTCCACATGTGATTGCTGTTGTTTTGCTTGCTTCCATTATGCCAACATATTCATTACAGAAGCTTTAACACCAAACGTTGACACATTTATTCGCTCCCATAGCCACTTATTCCTACGGTTCCATAGACTCCAGCAAACTATTGCCATCAAACCACACTGAACACTAATACATTTATCAAAGATATGCTCATAAATTCGAAAACATTTTCTCCAGGTGATGTACTCTGTATCAAGTCCTGAAACCCCATCTGCAGCCACACTTGCTTAGCAAAATCACACTCAAATAAAATGTGCGATTTTGTTTCATGATACATACGGCACCAGGTACAAGAAACTTCAATTTGCACCTGTTTTGTGACTAGCTTAGCAGTAGTTGGCAGGCAATGGGAACACACTCTCCACAAAAAATGTTTCACTTTGCCCGGTAACTGTAAATTCCAAAGTTTGCGCCAGAAACGTGCATAAGGTGCCTCTTTCTCCCCTTGTATCAACATGTATACAATATAAGTAGATAGAAGGTTAGTGTTTTTCCTCCTTATTGTTATCTTGTTTAACATGGGTAACCTATGTGGTGCACATTTTTTTGAAATATAATATACCTTTTTTAAGAATAATTTGAATTAGATTTTTAAATTTGTTTATTAACTTTTTTAAAAATGACATAATTTCATAATAAATATATTAATATATGTATAAATTCATGATTTTTTAATAATACGTAGTTTAAAAATACAATATACTAATTTAAAGATACAATTTTATTAATTTTCTACGTGTGTTTATTAATTTTTTAAAATTAATTATTATTCTTGGTTTGAGTTTAATTTTTTCTCGTTACACCGACTAAATCTAATTAATTATTTTTTCAGTTTGAATTATTTTTTTTTCAAAGTCCACACCAATATGATAATTCTGTCTATTCCCGGATTAATAGTATTCATGATTTTGTTTTAATTAGTTAGATATTTTAATTTTTTTATTTTAAACGCATAATTTTTTTATTAACCTAGATAGGTGAATTCGCATAATTGGTGAAATCGCAGGAACTTTCATATTATGAAGTTGATGAGGATATGAATATGTGTTAGCTTTTAGGTTCTCCAGATTACTTAAGTTTAGCAGGTCGGAATTAATTCGTTTTGTTTAGTCTAATTAATATAAAATTAAATTAATAAAAAGTTATCGAGTAAGAGTAATTATGTAAAATTAGTGTATATTAAAAATAGGTATCGTACAATTTTTTTTAGTATTTCATCTATTATATAATAGCATAGATAGATAGATTGTTAATTTTATTTGTACGAGTAAAAAGTTTTAAAAACTTCCATTTTTTTCAAATATCTCAAAATTTTGGCATAGAAAAAGAAATGATGTCACTAAAAAGATGAGAAAATAAAGTTCTTTGTATATTTTTGCAATTAATGTATGTCTTGATAAATTCATGGAACAATACAAAGAAATTATAAAAATATTTATTGCATAGATTTATCGTGCTTTTTTTGCGAAGTAGATTTATCATTTCATTAACAAAATGTTTTATTTAGGTAATTTTATTAACGATCGAGGTGTAATGATATTAAGATATATTTAAAATATAATTAAAAGATTTAAATTTACCTTCCAGGACTTTATAAAGAAAATCAAGTAAACTTATTACCCCAAAGTGAGATTTCCTCTCCACTAAGCATATAATTTTTTTAAAATAATTTTTCAACAATCTAATCGTACGGATATTAAGATATATTGATTTTAGGTATATAAAAAATAATTAATTTTTTTAAATTAAATAAAGTTGAAAACCGTCAAATTATTTTAAAAATATGTTTATGTTAACTAATCGTTCGTCTTCGATTTGTTCAATAAATTCATCGAACAAAAATCGATTAATTTTTTATTAGTGTCCATTAAAAATTCATCCGAGTTTGTCAAAGTTAATTTTTTTTCCCTTCTAATTCTAACTTTAACGAAGACAAAGAATGTAGTGGCACGTGAATTTTCTACTATGCAGCCCCATTACAGTTTTTTTTGCCAGGAAGCCCCATTACAGTTGATGTAACCAGAATTGTGATAAATTAAAAAAAAATATACTCTCTATGTCCCAATTTATCCGCCCTGTTTGATTTTTTGTGGTCAAATTGACTTAACTTTGATCGTAAATTAAATATCAATCTTTCATTATTTTGAAAAACTGAAGAATATGTATTAAAGTAGATTACGTGTACTTTTTAATGATATAATTTTTATAATTTTTTTCGATCATATATTATATAAAATTTTTAATCAAAATTTGATAAATTTAACCACAAAAAATCAAATATGACAGATAAATTGGAACGGAGGGAGTATTATGAAATTTCGAGGGTCAAACTATAAACAAGTAAATGAGTGTCTTTGAAGAAAACATTTTGATCAAGTTGAACATGCTCGAGTTACATGCATGGGGCCACTCTTTACTTGACTTGTTACCAAAAGAGTGCTTTCACTAATTAATTAATTTTCAGCGATGAGATATCTGAAACATTCACTCAATTTGAGCAACTATATATTAGATCAAGTCCGTTTAATATTATAAAATTATGCAAATTGGAGGTTGATAATATTTGTATACAATAATTCCTCTCATTTATTGCCCCTGTATACAACCCATTAGGCGATCACTGACACCACCACAAACTCTAAACAACCCCTCGGAAAATAAGTTATTTGGAGGGCATGTCCGAATTAAAAAAATATATGATTTTTTTAGTAGTTGCCCAAATATACACGTTAATTTAATAGTTGTCAGAATACACCGAATTAATAGGTTTATTGTTGGGTACTTATCCTCCCCACTTGAATTAAAAATAATTTTTTGATCCATTTGAGTTTTTGTTGATCCCACTTTAGGCTATCTCCAACAATTATGATTCAAAAATTCAAATTTGGATCACCGTCTAATTCAAATATTTATCTAAATTTCTGATCAATTCCAACGGTTTGATCCAAATATTTGATCCAAATTATTTTTTACATATAATAATATATAAATATTATATTAAGTATTTTTATCTTAAATTTATCATTTAATCATTATTAACAATTTATATAATATTTCATAAATTAATTAAATCAAAAAAATTAATACACATAAAAATATTAAAATTATGCACTTAATTCACGAAAAACACATTTATTTCAATAATTAACATACAAAATATCATTAATACACACTAATTTTCCGAATTAGTACATTCTTCCCACAAATGCTCAATTAATGTATCTCTAAGTGCAATATGTGTCTCTTTATTTTTTATTTTTAAATTTTAATGAAATTATGTTTTCTCATTATTTTAAGTTTTATTTTAAAAATAAATTTTGTTAACTATTAATTATATTATGTTATTAATTATATAATTAAATAATCCAAAATTAATTTAAAATCTCATAAACTACAAATAACAAAATTATTATTTTATATTAAATCAAGTGATCCAAATTTTTTGAATCACTACTGTTCACTGTTCCAAATTTGGATCACTACTGTTTACTGATCCAAATTTGCATCACCATTTAGATCACTGTTGAAATGAAATTTGGGGCAATTTACCCCAAATTTGGATTTTTGGATCACCGTTGGATTTGACGTTACTAAACTCGTAATAATTCAGATGACATGCTAGTCTAGTGAACACTTTGGCCAATAATCATACGCCATCCGTATTACATTTTGTTTTATCTTTAATTAGTTTACGTACATGCAATTACACGCGTGACTTTCTGATTAGGCTTATTTAAATTTATTAATTTAAGAAGATATGTTACTTACTTGTTTAAGCTAATTTACTCACTTATAATTTTACTAAACGTACGGGCTAGTTTCAGGTGATCTTTTTATTAACATCTCTTAAAAATATCAATGAACGTGATGTTGGAGTTAAAATTTGGCTTTCCCTCAAAAGAAATATATACGTTTTATTGTTTAAAATTTACCGCGTGATTTAAATTTTTTGTTTAAATTTAGTATGTAGATGCATTTTTATCGATATTCTAAATCCTTTTTTTATTTTTAGAAAATCTGTGTACTATTTTCACGCGTATCGCTCATGATTAGACCTGTCAATTTGTTCGTCTAATATAATTTCATGTCGCGCACTCTGATATGTCATGTACTTCGATAAAGTATAGAGAGGAGATGGAAAATAATAAGAGTTTTTAATATAATACTTCTTGTCTCTCACATTTGTTTACATTTAGGTTAAATATTGAGATTAAGAAAAATGATAAAGTACTAAAGTAAAGTTAAAAAAAGTGAGTAAAGTAGTGCGACCGATTAATATTATATATATAAAATAGGTATATTGGAGAAAAATAGTGGTTGCAATTACTTTTTTATGTTATAAAAACTTTACTATTTATGAATTTTTTTTGAATGTAAACAATTGGAAGAGACATCCCAAAAAGGAAAGTGTAAACATCCTATAAAAAAATGGGGCTTATATATCCAATAATCAAATAATAAAATAACATCCAATAAAAAAACTATAATAATAATAATAATATCCCGAAACAATAATTAAAATAATGTAAGCTAACATTTCCCTCAAACTAATGATGATGACTCAAGAGTTTGCCAAATGAGAAATAGGATCACGCAACCAAACGATCCAAAATTGTAACAACTAAAAATAAGAAACGAATCTAAATATAGAATTAAGAATCCATAACAAGAAATAGTTTCCCAGGGAATTTAAAACACAAAACAACATAAGAGATTTTTTTTAAAGACGCAGTAACACAAAAAAAAATAGAGCAATCCTGTCCATACTGAAAAAAAAAATATCAAAAAATCCAATGAACCAGCAAATACGAACCATCCATATTATCTAATAATATTGAAATGATTAAGGTGTTTTTGTAAATAAATCAATCAAGGAAGATATTTTAGTCATTTCCAATTTTTTAATTTGTTAGAAAAAAATGGGAAAAGTATTTATAAACATATGACTATATAGGTTGTTTTTTCTCTCTTTTCGAGATCAATATATTCCTAAACTTTGCTAGCAAAAAAAAAATCAAATTACACCATATACCCTCCTCCTAAAAAAAGTTATACTAGACTTTGGCTATTTTGGTAAAATCACTTATATTATGGATAGTCCAACTTTAAATGGGTGACCCATCTTAACTATTTTTACACACTTTTGGGTTAAAACATGGATAGTCCAAATTCATGGATAAAACTCATATTTATATTTGGAATATCAGATCAAATATTGTTATGAAGCCTATCATTACTCCTAAAATTAAGTAAATTTTAAATTCAAATTAAACAAATGTTTCAATCAACTGTAAACTGAAAAATTCGAATTCAAATGTATACAATCAACATCTCAGTTAACAAGGAATCAGTTACACGAATTTGATCTCCTTCTTGCCATGAATGAAGAAAATAGTCTGAATGCATAGAAATGGCCTAACAATGGTCCTTTGTCTCCTTCTTCTTCACAGAAAGGTAACACTTTATATGTTGGGCTTGCTGAGCAAGCCTAACTCCACATTAGTATGATATTGTCCGCTTTGGGCCGAGCCCGCACGGATTTGTTTTTGGGCACCTCCCAAAAGGCCTCATACTAATTGGAGTTATATGGCTGCTTATATACTAGCAAACTGCCCCTCCCACAAACGATGTGGGACAACTTCTAACAATCTCCCCCTTCACACATCGGGCCCGACACCTGTCGATTCTGCCTCCTTCAGTGTTACCAGGCTCCCCCTCGACCCATACTAAAAGTCCATCTGGCTATCTGCTCCCCCTAGGCCCATACTGGAAGGCCCACCTGCCTTTTCCTTGAGCCCATTCCGGGGCAAGCCCATCTGCCTCTTCCTAGGTCACTTCCGGAGCCCATCTGAGATTGTTATGGACCGTTTCAACCATAACTCTGATACCACTTGTTGGGCTTGCTGAGCAGGCCTAACTCCACATTAGTATGATATTGTCCGCTTTGGGCCGAGCCCGCACGGGTTTGTTTTTTGGGCACCTCCCAAAAGGCCTCATACTAATGGAGTTGTCTGGCTGCTTATATTCTAGCAAACTGCCCCTCCCACAAACGATGTGGGACAACTCCTAACAATCTCCCCTTCACACATCGGGCCTGACACCTGTCGATTCTGCCTCCTTTAGTGTGACCAGGCTCTCCCTCGACCCATACTGAAAGTCCATCTGGCTATCTGCTTCCAATAGGCCCATACTGGAAGGCCCGTCTGCCTTTTCCTTAAGCAAATTCTGGGGCAAGCCCATCTGCCTCTTCCTAGGTCCATTCTGGAGCCCACGTGAGATTGTTATGGACCGTCACAACCATAGCTCTGATACCAATTGTTGGGCTTGCTGAGCAAGCCTAACTCCACATTAGTATGATATTGTCCGCTTTGGGCCGAGCCCGCACGGATTTGTTTTTGGGCACCTCCCAAAAGGCCTCATACTAATTGGAGTTATTTGGCTGCTTATATACTAGCAAACTGCCCCTCCCACAAACGATGTGGGACAACTCCTAACATTATATGCATCTAATGATACTGTTTTATCTCCTTCTTCGTTACCAGGATTTCAATCACGTATTTTGAAATTGTATATGGCATGAACTGATGTAGGTAGTAGTAGAAAAAGAACCGGACAAATTGTTAGATATGAATACAACACAGAGGGGGGGTGAATGTGTTTTGGCTTAAATATTTACTTTTTGATTGACTTTGGCTTTAGCAGTTGGTTGTTATCAATGATTTGGTAGAATAGATGTTAAACATAAATAACAATGCAAATATGTAAAACAAAGACCTTCAAAACTCACTTAATTTTATATTAAAAATCAAGCAGTGTTTTGCTACAAAATCTCTAAGTTCTTGGTTTAGAACTTAGCTTCTTTCTTGAGAGAGAATATAAGATTTTCTATCTATATTGTTACTACTGACTAAGGACCAGTGTTAACTTTATAACTCAGTTAACTGCTGGTTTACACAGTGTGTAATAAGACATGCTATTAGCTTTTCTAAACTGTCACTTGTCATTTCTATTTATAGAAAAACAGATCTTCCATTTCCGGCTTAGCATATCTTTAGCATCCCGTGTTCACTTTAATCTTCCTTTGTCAGTTAATCTTTACCATTAATCTTGCAAATCTCTCAAGCTGCTTTTTGTAGACTTGTCAATTAAGCTGTGTGAATTGTTTGTTGATTTGCAACCTTGGATATTGAAATGTTCTACAATTTTGTACTTAGAGAAATTTCTTCACTTCGAGATCTCCAATTAAGCTGTAGAGAACTCGACATCTCGATATGCATGTTGGCTTGTCGATATCTCTGAAACTTCATTGTTGACTTGACTTATCGACAACTCTGAGTTCTCTAGTGAATTTTGGTTTATCGATAACTCAGAGTTCTCTAATGGACTTTGGCTTATCGATAACTCAGAGTTCTCTAATGAATGTATCCTTGTCGACATCTCTGAGTTCTCGAATGGGTATCTGACTTATCGATATCTTCAATAGCATTTCCTGAGTCCTCGATAGACAATTCATGAGTTCTCGATAGGCAATTCATGAGTTCTCGATAGGTGTTTCTAAGTTCTCGAATGACTTCTCTATAACACTAATTCTGTGACTTATAGAGATTTTGACTTAGAATGTTTTTCACCAAACAGAATTATTCAACTCCAAGCTTCTTCATAATTCTTCTGAGGTATGACCTTCTTGATCTTCTTTTAGATAGAATTCTTAGGCTTGACACTGTTTAGGGAAAAATGCTCCAGTCTGCTCCATTTACATTTTACAGACATTAAGTGTTACAAGTATAAATTACAGATTAAGGTTACAATACAACTTACTCAGGGTTGACCCCAAGCTTAACTGATTGCTAATGACATTGTCAACATCAGTAATCTTTGACATCTTCTATTATATAACTGATTGCTAATGACATTATCAGCATCAGTAATCTTTGACATCATCTATTATATAACTGATTGCTAATGACATTGTCAGTATCAGTAATCTTTGACATCATCCATTATATATTACAATCTCCCCCAACTTGTTCATTATGAAATTATGCAAAAGTTCTGGTTGATGATGTCAAAACTTTATCTAAATGCAGAACCCAAGAACCCAATTTTCCCATCTGATCTTCTTTTGTGAATTGCATTTAGATTTATTCTTCCTTCTCCCCCTATCAAGAAAAGAATATTATTATCTGGCAACATCCATTAGCTGTTTTGGCATTTAGATATATTCTCCCCCTTTTTGACATTATCTTCAAGAAGAAAGATCCAGCTAGATGCACATTGTTCAAGTTTTTGTCAAAGCTCATGTAGAACACTATCAGCAGCTTCAAGTTTTAGTGAAGTCTGTAGTGATGATTTTACCAAGTAGATTAGAATAGGAAAAACCTAAGCTCTCTGATCTTTTGAATAAGTAGTCTCACTACTTCTCACTGTACTAGTCTCATAACTTTTAAGAGTCAGAGTTACCTCACAAGGATTGCTAAATCCAGACACTAATTCTACCTCTCCTTTTGCCAGGAAGGATCCTGCCTCTCTTATTCTCTGTTTTTCACTCAATCTTTTCTCTTATTCTCACATGAAAGGCTCAAATGTTGTTTGTCCTACAGAAATAAGATGTGGCTGAGAAGAGTTAGTATGTGATCATATGATTAGAGGAAGACCATATAGGGCTAATCATAATCATTTCACCAGAAAAATGAGTGCATAAACATCTATGACTGGGGTCACAGTTTGACTCACAGATTGCTCTGCGGTTATGACAGTGTGTTGTCCTCCACTTGTAGTGGGAACCTCCAATTGAATTGGAGGGGATTTGACTGGGTTACCGCCATGTGCACCAGCCTCAAACCCTTGTGTGTCTTGCAACACACTGGTACTTGAATGTGCTAAGATTGCCCTTCTTATGACATTGTCATATGCAATTGTTCTTCTAGCTTTGACTGCTAAGACAGCTTCTGCTAGAGTTATGAGGGGAGTCGTTCCTTTTTGAGGAACCTCCAATTGAATTGGAGAGGATTTAGATAGCTCCCCCTCAGGAGTACTACCCTCAAACCTTTCAGTCTCTGAGGACTGTTTTGCATATGAAGGTGCATAAGGAATACTCATGAAATATTCAGTAAACTGATAAATTTTCATGTTTGGTGGATTCTTTCTTAAACAACAGAATAATCTGAAGAACATTATGAAATTGATGTCCTTTTGTAAAACATGTGGCTTTTGAGAGTCACCTGAGTGGGATTGTGTTTGAGTTTATGTTTGTGTTGTTGTGCCTGGGTAAACCGCAATTTGGTTTTGAAATGTTTTAGCTGTAGTTTTAGCATTAATACCTGTGAATTGATTATTTGAATTCCCTGTTGATGTCTTGTGTTAGACCTGTAATGTATTGAACAAATGTATCTTTTTGGAGTTTCATTAGACAAATACATTGTAAGATATTTTAGTTGCAAGCATTATTGCAGAGAAGACAAAATTTAATATAGATATAAGCACATAGTAATTATTACACAAACAAGAGATTGCAAGACAAGAATCAGAACTTTCATTAAAAATGGAAACATAGTACATTAAGACATAGATTTAACAAGTAAATTCTAATCCTAACTACTCTAATTCAGACTCCTTCTTCTCGGCCTCCAACCTCCTCACCCTGCGCTGGTAAGCTCTGGACATGGAGTGTGCAAAAGAGATGATCCTCTCCTGCAACTCCAAAGCAGCAAGGCGTTGCTGCTCAGCCACCCTTGTACGTCTCTCCATCTCTAGAGAGACTTCCTCTTCAAAGAAAAAAATGTTGATTTGATCATTCCACGAGAGTTCGTAAAAGACCTCAAATGGAATATCAAAGGGGCTGTAAACAACCCCCTTGAGACGGACATGAAGTCCGATATGATCAAAATAAACTAGGTCATCATCCAAATGATGGACCGGTTGGTAAACTCCATGAATAAGTCTGTAAAAGACTGGGGCATCCATTTGAGCGATAGAGAGAGAGAGAGAGAGAGAGAGAGAGATGAACATGAGGTGAGTTTGAAAGTAGATGTTTGTTGAGAATAGGAGAGTAGTGATAAATGATAAAGAGTGAAGCGTTTTAATTTATAGAGGGAGTAAAGATAGAAACCAAGAGACTCTTGAGTTGCCCGGATAATAAGAGTAATAATCACATAAGCATACTTGAAAACTAGAAATGACTAGTTACTATTCCCCATGCAAGTACTCAAGAATATTAGTTTACTTTAAAGAGTGATTATTCCCCATGCAAATAAGCACGTACTCCCTACACAAAAAGTAACTCATCCTATCAGCAATCAGTCAAATAAATTTACCACTATCAGCATACTCAAAATAACACAAATAATGTACTAGTCTACTAACATTGGACTAAATTATTTTCACGTAAACAAGAAATCATATAAGCATGTAAATGTGTCAATAAGTCAGAGAAATTAGAGACAAAGTATGTCAAGAGTATTTTTATAAACATAATTTATGAATTAAATTTGTTCAGTTTTTCATTCTTTTTGCTTCTTTTGATCTGTTATTTATTAAGTTCATATACTGAAGATATGAAGTAATAAATATTTAGTTTACTTAGAATTTTGAAAAATTCCAAGTTCAAATTGAATCGAGAAGTCTGGGTATTTATAGAAAAAGTAAAATACTTATCGAGAAGTCAAATAAACGTTTGATATTAAACTTATCGAGAAGTAATTTTGAATTTGAAAAAGGTACATTCGATAAGTCATATTATTAATTCTTTTCGAGAACTAAGAAATGATTTATCGAGAACTCTAATAAATGCCTAGTTTGTCCGAAAATGGACTAAAAATGATTCTAATTTATTTGAAGTGAATCAAATTGAAATCAGAGTAAATTTTCCAAAAGTATTTGTCTAAAATAATTCATTGAATTAAATTATTTTAGTTCTGAGTTATTGATAAGTCTCAAAATATCCTTGTCGAGAACTATGTGAATTAACACTATTAGAGAACTCTACATGGTCTTATCGATAAGTCATAATAGAGCTTATCGAGAAGTCATTCGAGAAGTCTGTAAATAGACTTATCGAGAACTCACTCGAGAACTCTAGAATGACTTGTCGATAAGTCATTTTGACTTATCGAGAATTCAGTTCTCTATACCTTTGAGTACTGTTATTCTGCCTTGTGTTAATTTTACACATTTAAGATGTAAATTAACAACTAAGCAGTTTACTTAGAATTTGAAATATTCTAAGTTAATTTTTGAGTTTTTAAAGAAAAATAAATATACAGAGATTCTGAAATATTTATAATTTATATTTCAGTTAATTTCCAATTAAATCAAACTAGGTTGCTTTATTAGAAATTAATCTGCTGCAACACATTAGCTGAGTTCTTGCCTTAGAATGAAGAATTGAGCATTCCAATTTCACTCACAAGTCTAGTGAAGGTTGCTTCATCCAAAGGTTTAGTAAAAATGTCAGCTAATTATTTCTCTGTTGGAACAAAAATGAGCTCAATGGTACCATTTGCAGCATGTTCCCTGATAAAATGGTACCTAACATCAATGTGCTTTGTTCTAGAATGATTAACTGGATTAGCTACTATAGATATGGCACTAGTATTGTCACACATAATAGGAATTTTGTGTAACACTAGACCATAGTCCATTAGCTGATTTCTAATCCAAAGCACCAGAGCACAACAACTTCCAGCAGCTATATATTCAGCCTCATTTGTGGAAGTTGACACAGATTGTTGTTTCTTACTATACCAGGATACAAGTCTTTGACCAAGAAATTGACAGCTTCCACTAGTACTTTTCCTATCAACCCTACATCCAGCAAAATCTGTATATGTGTATCCAACAACTTCAAAACCAGTTCCCTTAGGATACCATAATCCCAAGTTTAGAGTTCCCTTTAAGTATCTGAAAATCCTTTTCACAACCATCAAATGTGATTCCTTTGGATTGGCTTGAAATCTAGCACATAGACAAGTAGCAAACATGATGTCTAGTCTACTAGCAGTCAAATAAAGCAATGATTCAATCATCCCTCTGTAGCTTGAAATATCCACACTCTTGCCTTTCTTGTCTTCATCCAACTTGGTTGCAGTAGACATTGGTGTAGATGCAGGTGAGCTATCCACCATACCAAATTTCTTCAATAAGTCATTCACATATTTGGTTTGGCTGATGAAAATACCATCACTTCTTTGACTAACTTGAAGGCCAAGGAAGTAACTCAATTCTCCCAGCTCATTTCATACTCACTCTGCATTAGCCTAGAGAATCTTTGACAAAGCTTTTCATTTGTAGATCCAAAGATGATATCATCCACATAGATTTGAACTAGGATCATATCTTCACCATGCTTCTTGTAGAAGAGAGTCTTATCAATAGTACCTCTGGTAAAACCATGTTTGAGTAGAAATTCTGTCAGTGTGGCATACCAGGCTCTAGGTGCCTGTTTGAATCCATATAGAGCCTTGAGTAATTTGTAAACAAAGTTAGGAAATTCTGGATCTTCAAAGCCAGGTGGCTGTTGCACATAAACTTCTTCTTCTAGTTCACCATTAAGAAAAGCACTCTTGACATCCATTTGATACACCTTAAAATTTGAGTGTGCAGCAAATGCCAGAAAAATTCTTATTGTTTCTAGTCTTGCAACATGAGCAAAAGTCTCATCATAGTCAATTCCCTCTTCTTGTGAGTAGCCTTTAGCAACCAGCCTTACTTTGTTTCTATTAACCATTCCATTTTCATCCATTTTGTTCCTGTACACCCACTTAGTTCCAATTATGCTTCTGTTCTTTGGTGCAGGGACTAATTTCCAAACTTTGTTTCTCTCAAACTGATTCAGTTCCTCCTGCATAACACATATCCAATCAGGATCCAATAGGGCTTGTTCAGTTTTCTTTGGCTCTACTTGAGATAGAAAACATGCATGTAGACATTCATTAGCAGTTGCACTTCTAGTTATCACACCAGCTGAGGGATCACCAATAATAGCTTCTACTGTATGACTCCTATCCCACTTTCTAGTGTGTGTCTGTTGACTAGTGCCTTCATCATTTTCTTCACTATTACCATGACTGTCATTTCCATTCTCTCCTTCTCCCCCTGAGTTTATGCCACCAAATTCAGGTGTCTGAAGAGAGCTTTCATTCCCATGATTTTGTTCAGAGGTCTCTTCATTTGTCATTTATTGTGCCACAACTTCATCATCCTCATCAGAATCGCTATCAGTGGTTAGATTCTCAAATGCAAGGGCTTCAGCATCATTTACATCAAGGCATTCCAAGCCTGGACACTTGTCAACATCAAAAGTCATATATGTGCTTTCCATAATTTTCTTTTGATCAATCACATAAACTTTGTAGACTGTTCTTTCCAATGAATATCCCAGAAAATTGCTTCAAAAAATTTGCTGTCAAATTTTCCCACATATTCAGAGTTGTCTTTTAGAATATAACACTTGCTTCCAAACACATGTAGATGCTTCACTGTAGGCTTCCTGTTAGACATGATTGAGTAAGGTGATTTGCCATGAGCTTTGTTGATGAGATATCTATTTTGAGTGTAGCATGCAGTATTAACAGCCTCTTCCCAAAAACTAGTTGGCAACTGAGCATCTTGTAGCAAGGTTCTAGCAGCTTCAACCAATGTTCTATTTTTCCTCTCAACTAATCCATTTTGTTGAGGTGTTCTAGCTGCTGAAAATTCTTGAACAATGCCTTTGCTTTTGCAGAATTCACTTAATGTTGAGTTTCTGAATTATGTTCCATTATCACTCCTCAATCTTTTCACACTAACTTTTCCTTCAACTTGCTTCTCATTTTTCTTGATGTGCTCAATTATAATGTTTGGAGTTTCATCTTTAGAGTACATGAACTCAACCCAAGTGTATCTTGAAAAATCATCAACCATGACAAGGGCATATTTGTTCCTTGAAATGGACAAGACATTTACTGGCCCAAACAAGTCCATGTGAATAAGTTGTAGATGTGCACTTATAGAATTCACAAATTTTGACTTGTGACTTGATCTTTTCATTTTTCCTTTTTGACAAGCTTCACAAACTTCCAGTTGAGCAAATTCCAGACTAGGCATGTCTCTCACAAGCTCCTTCTTGACTAAGGTGTTGATTGCTTTGAAATTCAAGTGAGATAGCTTCTTATGCCACAATTTGCTTTGCTCTTCTGATGCCTTGGTGTAGAAATAACACACTCCATCTTTATTTGTTGAGTCTAAGTCTGCAACAAACAAGCTTCCCTTTCTTACTCCTTTAAGAGCAATTTCACCAGACCTTTTGCTAATAAAAGCACAATCTTCTTTGTTGAAAACAACTTGAAAACCTCTGTCTTCAAATTGACTAACGCTTAGAAGATTTACTTCTAATCCAGCAACTAGTGCTACATCTTTAATGACAACATTTTCAGAAACAATCTTGCCATATCCCATTGTGAATCCTTTGTTGTTGTCTCCAAAGCTCACCAAAGAGCCAGCCATCTCCTCAAATTGTGATAGCAGGGCCTTATCACCTGTCATATGCCTGAAAAATCCACTATCAATGATCCATATGACCTTCTTTCCTTTGCCCTGCATACAATGAGGATTAAGTGTGTTTAGTACCCAAGTTGTGTTGGGCACTTTCTTCTTGTTAACTGATTTTGCAGAAGTAGAATGAGAATTTTCAAATAAAATGGAATTCATAGACTGTTGAGCATTTTCCCTTTCAGATATAGAACCAGTTTTTGATTCTATGAGATCAATTCTCAATTTGTGCCAACTCTTCATCACTTTCATGTTGCAGGGAATGCAGTCAAACTTGTCACAGAATGAATATGGATCATTAGCCTTAGCTTCATTGTACTTGCAGACTCCTTCAGGTGGATTGCTAATAATCTTTTTACAAAGGTGAGTTAGGTGATTCATTGATCCACAATTCTCACACCTCTTTCTAGGAGCATCTGCAACATAAGTAAAATTATTTCTTTTGTTTATCCCAATCTTTCCATTTATATTCTTCTTTTTCTTTTTGACTTCTTCAGCTTTAATCTCCTTCACAGGCTCCTTAGTTTCTTGATTGGCTTTTAGTGTTTTAACAGAGATGGAAGACTGGGTTGTCTCATCATTTTTCTTTTCCTTGTCCTCATCAGCTATCTCCTGTTTGATGATCAACTCTTCTTCACTGAAGTTCACCTCACATGCCTTGAACAAAGGTGATTCAACTTTCTTCAAAATAATTGGAACATTCTCAGTTTCAGTTGATTTCCTTTGTCACTGACAGACTTCTTTTTGTTGTTCAAACCCTCATATTCAAGACCAATGGCAATGTTTGCACATGGCTTGTTCTTTTCATGATATTGGCCAACCAACTCAGAAGCATTTTTGAAGGATTTCAGCTTCACTTCATTCTTCTCCGGCCTTTCTCTCAATACTGCTTCAATTTCACTTGCACACATTAATTTGTTCTTTAAGTATGAATTTTCTTGCTTAGCAGCATCAAGCTCAACCAACAACAATTCAGTCTCTTGTTTTTCACTCTCAAGTTTTTTATTGATCTTTTTCAATCTGCTAACTTCCTCATTTGCAGCAACCATGCTTGTATGAATGTGGAACATTTCTGTGCTCATCTTTTCAACAGTTTCCTTATATTGACTCACATTTAAATCAATTGTGGTAAGAGTTGGTACCTGTGATTTAGATGATGAAGAGTCTCCTTGCTCCAAGGCCATGAGTGCATAGTTTCCAACTTCTTCATCTTCATCATTATCTGAATCATCCCAGCTCTTTCTCTCAACAATATAAGCTTTCCCTTGTTGCTTCTTTAGAAGAGCATCATACTTTGCTTCCAATTCAAGATAGACTTTGTCTTTCTTTGCCTTATTGGGTTTCCTACATTCTGTAGCAAAATGGCCCAACTCATCACAGTTAAAGCACCTTATGTTTGATCTGTCAACAGATCCAGTTTTGTATCCAGTTTTGCTATCAGGAGTGTACTTCCCTTTTCCTTTTCAGCTGCTATCTTTATTGAAGAACTGTCCTTTGCTATTGAAAAATCTTGGTTTCTTCACTCTAATGTTAGAGAATTTTCTATCCAAGTAAGCCATTGATTTGTCTAGCTCATCAAGAGTGTAGAACTCATCTTCTTCATCCAATTTCAGTATGACTTGCTCTTTAGTGTCATTGATTCTTTTCTCACTTATAGAAATTTCTGGAGTTTGGGATCTTTGCTCATCATTAGAGGTCTGGCCATCATTGACAATCAGTGCACTTGAGCCATCCATTACATATCCTTGACCATCCCTTAATGATTTCTTTTGAATCATTTCAAGTTCATAAGTTTTCAGAACCCCATAGAGCACTTCTAGTGTGATTCTACTCAAATCCCTTCCTTCTCTGATTGCAGAGATCTTTTGTTCCAAATGATCAGGGAGAGTAAGCAAGAACTTCAAATTCACTTCTTCAATTTCATAAAATTTATCGTGAAGCTGCAAGTCATTTATCAACTTATTAAACCTTTCAAACACATCAGTAATCCCTTTCTTTGGTTTAGCCATAAAACCTTCATACTGAGAAATCAATATCCTTCTTTGATTTGACCTAACCTCCTCAGTTCCTTCACAGAGTATCTCAATCTTTTCCCAGATCTGTTTAGCAGTGTCACAATTGACAATGTTATTATATATTACATTGTCAAGTGACTCAATTAGTATCAGTTGCCAAGCACTGTCTAGGGAAACTTTCTCTCTTTCAATATCAGTATACTCAGAGGCATCTTTGGGAGCAAAATGAGCTGGAATAACCATGTCTCCATCTGTGGTTTCCTCAACTCTAACCATAGGAGTGAAGGGCCTATTCTTGAGGATCTGAATGTAAAGGTGATTGGCCATTCTTATAAACAACAACATTTTCTTTTTCCATAAAGTGTAGTTGGCCTTATCAAAGGGAGGAATCTTGATACTACTGATTTTCTGTGTATTCATTTTTCCAAGATCTAATCTGTTTGCTTTCAGAATTTGCTCTGATACCACTTGTTAGATATAAATACAACACAGAGGGGGGTGAATGTGTTTTGGCTTAAATGTTTACTTTTTGATCGACTTTGGCTTTAGCAGTTGGTTGTTATCAATGATTTGGTAGAATAGATGTTAAACATAAATAACAATGTAAATATGTAAAACAAAGATCTTCAAAACTCACTTAATTTTATATTAAAAATCAAGCAGTGTTTTGCTAAAAATCTCTAAGTTCTTGGTTTAGAACTTAGCTTCTTTCTTGAGAGAGAATACAAGATTTTCTATCTATATTATTACTACTGACTAAGGACCAGTGTTAACTTTATAACTCAGTTAACTGCTGGTTTACACAGTGTGTAATAAGACATGCTACTAGCTTTTCTAAACTGTCACTTGTCATTTCTATTTATAGAAAAACAGATCTTTCATTTCTGGCTTAGCATATCTTTAGCATCCCGTGTTCACTTTAATATTCCTTTGTCAGTTAATCTTTACCATTAATCTTGCACATCTCTCAAGCTACTTTTTGTAGACTTGTCAATTTAACTGTGTGAATTGTTTGTTGATTTGTAACCTTGGATATTGAACTGTTCTGCAATTTTGTACTTAGAGAAATTTCTTCACTTCGAGATCTCCAATTAAGCTGTAGAGAACTCGACATCTCAATAGGCATGTTGGCTTGTCGATATCTCTGAAACTTCATTGTTGACTTGACTTATCGACAACTCTGAGTTCTCTAGTGAATTTTGGTTTATCGATAACTCAGAGTTCTCTAATGGACTTTGGCTTATCAATAACTCAGAGTTCTCTAATGAATGTATCCTTGTCGACATCTCTGAGTTCTCGAATGGGTATTTGACTTATCGATATCTCCAATAGCATTTCCTGAGTTCTCGATAGGTCTTTCTAAGTTCTCGAATGACTTCTCTATAACACTAATTCTGTGACTTGTAGAGATTTTGACTTAGAATATTTTTCACCAAACAGAATTATTCAACTCCAAGCTTCTTCATAATTCTTCTGAGGCATGACCTTCTTGATCTTCTTCCAGATATAATTCTTAGGCTTGACACTGTTTAGGGAATAATGCTCCAGTCTGCTTCATTTACATTTTACAGACATTAAGTGTTACAAGTATAAATTACAGATTAAGGTTACAATAGAACTTACTTAGGGTTGGCCCCAAGCTTAACTGATTGCTAATGACATTGTCAGCATCAGTAATCTTTGACATCATCTATTATATAACTGATTGTTAATGACATTGTCAGCATCAGTAATCTTTGACATCATCTATTATATAACTGATTGCTAATGACATTGTCAGCATCAGTAATCTTTGACATCGTTCATTATATATTCAACAAATGTTTACATATTCAGTTGGTAAAGAAAAATCTGCTAATGATTTTACGGTTCTTGAGAAACACAATCACAATGTTCATGGTTCTTCTGATTTAGGTATGTTTTTATATATGTCTTTTAAGCATAGTAATCTTAATGATCTAATTCATGTTTTGTTTGGTAGGTAATAAAAGACAACCTCTTGGCCAGTTGTCTCAAACGTCTTCATCGAAAGGTTTGGGTATTTTTTATTTGGTTGAAGATAGCATGTAAAATATACTGCATTATGATCAATATTCTTTGTAGGCTTGGATGAACGCTTTTTGCATGCCAATAAGAATTCACAGTCACTATTTCCCGGTTTAGGTATGTGTAATGTGTATCTTTTAAGCGTAGTCATCTTAATGATATAATTCATGTTTTGTTTAGGTATGTAATAAAAGACAACCTCTTGGCCAGATGTCTCAAACGTCTATATCGAAAGGTTTGGGTATTTTTTGTTTGTTTCACTAGCATGTAAACCTAGCATGCATTCATATCAATTTTTTTTGTAGGCTTGGATGAACGCTTTTTCCCTGCCAATATGAATTCACAGTCACGGTCTTCTGGTTTAGGTATGTGTTATGTATATCTTTTAAGCGTATTCACCTTAATGATCTAAGCCATATTCTGTTTTTCTAGGTATTAAAAAAAATCAAATCCAGTTGTCTCAAACGTTTTCATCAAAAGGTTTGTTTATTGTGTTGTTGTTTCTGTGGACTGAAAATACACAGCATTATGATCAATATTTTTTACAGGCTTGGATGAAAGATTTTTGCATGCCAATAAGAATTCTCAGTCACAAAATAACCACGATTCATCAAGTTTAATATACAGCTCTGTAACAACTCAGTTGACACATTCTCTAAAGGAAGGACATGTCAGCCATGAATCATCATCAGGTAAGTTCGATGATGTAGACGTTTAAAATTTAAATTCAAGCAAATGATCTTTCCTCGCATTTATAGGTCCTAAGCGGTTCTGTCCTGGCCCATTGTCTCCTTCTTCAGCGCCTAAAGGTATCCATTTTTTTAAAAGATAGTACTGCAACTAATCCTGAATTATTTCACAAATCATTTTTGGTCATCAAACTAACAACATATATTTAAAACATTTTCAGCTACGAAGATAAGAACTTTGCAGTTTTCTCAGCAAACTAAATCCCGTGGAGAATTGTTGCATCAACATTCATTTTCTGAGAATGCAGACCCCAATGTTTCAGCATCAAGTAAAAACGGTAAATATATTACTTCATTGAGTTTAACTTTGTGAACCCAGCATATATTTTGGCCTAAATGCAAGAAATTTGACGATATGCTTTTGTTAGGTTATATCCGTCGTGCAACTGAGCCTTCACTTGCTACTACACCATCACAAAGAAGTCTAAATTTAGATGATCTAACACCTCAGTCAGGACTAACGCAAATTAACTCAACAGCTCATCCATATAGTCCTAAATAGAAGACGTCTTCAGGTAGTAGCATGTATGTTCAATGTTGTCATATATTTGTAATATTTAGTTGTAATTTTATTAACTGGAAATCAAAATCCATGCTTATTATGTTTTGCAGCAAAGTAATATTTCTCGAATCATTCTTAATAGACCAACATTTGCTAAGAAACATATTATGTTTGAGCTAACTTCATCTAGGATATCACCAAACAACAATCCATTCTCAACACCGCAAGAGGCAGAACATAGTTGTAAGTTTACAACTATGAATATATATATATATTTCGAACTGATTGATTATTATGATCAATACTGAAACAAAACATTTTTTTTAGCAAACAGGCATTTATAATCCCCATCAAGATTACAGACCACGGATAAAAAGTCACATATTGATGCTCGCATTACAGAAAATTCTACTATGGCTAAGAAAAGAGAAATGCGAAATACGATATTAGTTACCATTCCGAATCCTAAAGATCTTGGTGTCCCGCTACCAGGTAGCTCCAAACTTCAGATTATTAGATTTCTGTAATCAGAGTCCTAAATTTCATTCAAGCTTTTACACTAATGATTTTGTATCACCTATGCAGACTGGTTTCCCCATAATAAAGGTTAGTTATTTAAATCCAAAAAAGTTACTGCATTATTTGGAAAAAGTCACAGATTAAGGAATTTTCAATTTCTCATTATTGATGACCAATATGCTGAAGCAACATCTTCAGGAAGTAGGAATTTGATTGATGCTTTCAATAATGTGAGTGATGTACCACTTGAAGATATGCCTGAATATGAGAATTATGTGACAGGTAATATTAAGAAGTAAAGATTAATGTAAATGCAAAGTATCCAACATCTGTCATTATGCTAACATATCTACTCATAATAAATTTGCAGATGATGAACTTGATGGAAGTGCAAAAGATGGTAAACATTTAACCGAATATCAGGATGAATACATGGATGAGGAGTTAGGTATGTGTCATTCCACTTCCATCAATACTCATTCGGATATGTTAGCTTTGAATTGTTAGCATATTAGACTGCGTACGAGCTTTTTAAATATTGTTAGCAGATTATTGGAAAAGATATATGGATCTTGGACCACCAACAAAAATTTGTGAGAAATGTAAAGCTAGGATGTGGAATGAAGAGAGAAATAATAAATCAAGCAAGAACAACCCACCGACATTCTCAATTTGCTGCAAAAATGGTCAAGTTGAATTTCCCAAAGAACGTCCTCCTCCTCCTTTCTCGTACTATTTGCTTTCTGGATCTGAGAAAATTGCATATTTTCTGAAAAATATAAGGACATACAACTCCTTATTTCAATTTACCTCACTTGGTGGTAAGATAGATCGTAAAATCAACAATGGTGGAGGTCCTTACTGTTTTAAGATGAATGGACAGAATTATCATTTGATTGGAAGTCTTAAAACAAAGGAAGGACAGTCACCTAAGCAAGACAATAAGACAACTCAAATATTTTATCAATGATTTTTTCTGAATTATTTAAGAATATCGTGTAGGTTGGAGGATATGGCTTACCTTTCTACCCACGCACCTTGATGATGAAATATCTTGAAGAAATATATGGCTGCTGGAATTTACTATTCTATTCATCAATAAGACACTATTTCATCTGTTTTATTATTTAACAGGTTATACTATTTTTTCAAGTACTTACGTATCAATAAGTCTAACAAATTAAGTTTTTATATTAGTCTCGCAAATTATTTCATTTTATACACTTATTAATCCAACATATATAATTGGTCTTGGTATGTAGATGTGATTGGCGTTTTAGTGGATTTTGAGCATGTATGGAAAATCAAAACTATGTACGGTCTGAAGGATATTTGCAAGTTCAGGATTACTGACGGAAGGTTTATATTGGACTTCTCATTGGCTAAGATTTATTGTTGATCAAACTCTGTTTTATTTAATAATCTTGAACTTACATATACAGAGATTCTCATAAGGTCAATGTATGGGGTAATCTTGCCGTGACTACTGATGCACATGTTAGAGAGGTTAAGGCATGATTTAAAGATGGTGAGGAGGAGCCTATAATTGTTATTGCGTCAAGTACAAAACTTAAGATTTGGAAGAGTAAGTCCTATAAAATTCAATATTAAAGTAGTAAAGTGTGAGATTATTAACATGTACTCAACATGATTTCATTTCATATGTATATACAGGTTCTGTTCAGATTAGCACACTACCTGCTTCTAAGATATACATCAATTTGGATCATGATTTTATTTTTGTTATGAGACAGAGGTACACTCATTTTCATCAACTATATTTCATCTATATATCTTAGATGATTAGTTAATTATTTTTTGAAGAGTTCAAAATCATTTATCCATATTTGTATCAGGCTTCGCGAAGAAGGTTATGTACCTTCTGACAAGACAACTTCTTCTCCAACTACGACAGATGTTAAGGAGGTGGTGTATGTCATTGAAACGGTTACACTAAAGGAGTTAAGTGAGAAAACTTCTACTGATTTTCTGAAGGTATTATTTATCTATATGCTACAAATTTAAGATCAATGTGTAAGTTCACATATAATACATTCTGTATTTGATTAATATTGCATGCACAAATACGAATTAGAGTTTTTTGTGAATGTAATAAATGAAAACATGTTAATGAAATGTGTAGATGAGTTTTATGTGCAAAGTAAAGGTTAAATCCGTTGAAGAAAGTGACAACTGGTGGTATGGTAGCTGCAACAAGAATGATTGTCACTAAGAAGTTATAAAGTTCGAAGGAAAGTATCGATGTGCCAGATGCCAGGAGAATTATCCAGTACCACAATAGAGGTTATCGAGAAACAAATTCAGTCTATACTCTTATCAATATAAATCTGTAAAGTTAAATTTATATATGAACAAATAACTGACCACCTAAAAAATTACCAACAATTCATATATCTTATTTGCAGGTTCAAGATCGTTGTTCTTGCTGAAGATGACACAGAAGCTTTAAATTTTGTTTTATATGATCGTGCCGTGAAACGATTGTTGGGTAAAACAGTAACTAATCTGATGGCTGAAGGATACAATGTAAAGTACTTTAATCCCTTTAGTGTCAATTAATTGTTTTATCCGAAACATATGTTACTGTTTTTATGATTATATCAAGTTGTCTACTGATTGTAACTTTGTAGGATCCTGCAAAGTATCCTCCACCATTGAAGCAAATTGCAGGAAGAGAAAATACTGTTAAAGTTGAGCTCACTGATGATAACATATTAGTTAGCAGCACAGTATATTATGCTATGGATGCATATGAATGTTCATTTAGCACTTCTCCTGTGCTTGAAGACATTGATACTAGGACTTCAGTTTCAAATTATACAAATGTGAGCTTCATGTTTCACATCTTAAAAATTTCCAGCTTATTTCATAATATACCTACAATACTATATATCCTAAAGATATTTATTAGCTCTTGAATTTATAAATGTTTTCATACTATAACCAAAATTGCAGATAAGTGTTCCCAGTCTATCTGATGGTGCAGGCACTTCAGGTTCAGTTCTATCGACTAGCAAACGAGTTAAAATGTCGGTAGATTGTATAATTACCCATTATTAGATGTGATTTATCATACAAAATATACGTACAGTTGTTTATTAAATCATACTGCATTAACATTATATCAATTTCCAATATGCAGGAAGAGTAAAATGTTTTGGTACCGAACTCAAGATTCATATAATCGCTTCGTTTCGAGGAATCTTGAATGAAGATTATCTCATTTTTTCATTTATGTTTGATTTTTATTTTCATTGTTGTTTACTGTTTTGCAAACAGTAACATTTTGCACGACGGTGAAGTTGAAACTTTTGGATGTTCTTCATGTTTTTGCAAATTTTTAAATTAATGGACCAATAATTTTTAATGGCAGGTAGTTTGTCCAGTAATTAGATTATTATGCTCTCCGTTATATGGTTAATATTTTATACTATAAACGTGCTTAAACTATATACAAAAAATAAAACTCTTCGTACTATTTGACGACAATAATATACAATTTTTTTGTCAAATACAGAAAAAGAAAAGAGACGTTATCGAATGATTTGTTGTTATTGTTTACACATGATGATATTGGTATAAAAATGTTGTTACACAATGTCGCTACTTCATGAATATATATCTTTAAAATTTAAAAATAGATCGTATATAACTAAACCACGTATGCGTAGCACGGGCAAGATAAATAGTAGTTTTTAGTTTTCACTTGTAAATACATTGTTAATTCAATGAAATTGGGTTTTAGTTTATGATTTTAGACAAAGATAACTACATTTTCTCATGTTACCAAAGTAGGTTTTTCTTGTTTTCAACCGATTACGCGGTTAAAACACCGATTTGAAACTTCTTTAATCTTTTTTGTTCAACAATTCTATTAATTTCAATCATTTTATTGCATCTTTACGACTTTGTGTCGTTGTTGTTATGAATCTGCATCAATATCGGTTGTATATTGATGTGTTCTTTTTTATCGGTTGTATATTGATGTGTTCTTTTTTAATTTTTCTTGATTTTGTTATCGATCAATTTGTCAAACACTTTACGGCTCAAACTCAGAATCAAGAATACATCTACAAAAACCCATTAATTATCTCAATAAATAACAAAACAAATTTAAAACTAAAATTTGCAACGATCAAAACGGGTGAAGGACAAATTTAACCTATTTTTACACAAAATTGACAAAAATAACCCATTTCTGAAAAGTTGGCCAACTTTAGCCGATTGGATACCCTACTGTCAGTGGAGTATCCACTTTATACAAGATACCCAACTGGTAGTGGAGTATCCCATATATGAAATACTCAAATATTAAATACAAAACCGAACTATTTAGAGCATGTGTATTTACGTGTTCGTGTACATTCGTTTTCATGACGTTCTCGTATCGTCTAACATTAAATATTAATATAAATATAAATAAATGTAAATATTGAATTTTTAGATAAAAAATTATATGAAATGTATACATTTAAATCATTTATAGGTACAATATTATAATATTATGCACTATTTTATAAGTATTTATTATAAATATATATTTACATTTATCTATTCATATTAATATTTATAACACATATTAATATTTAATTATAAATAGATTTATGTTGTATAACTCGTATCGTATCATGTATTCAAAATAAAAATGATATTATATCTCAGGTATTTTATATTTATCATTTGTGTATTTTTCTTATCGAGTACTTGAAATATAAAATACAAATATTAAATTTCGGTGTAATATTTGTGCAAGCGTGAAAAATTGCCGATATATTGACCATGATGCGTCTGAATTTGCAACAATAATTACAAAATTACAGCGGTCCGCCGATGACAAGGCACAGGGCAGTAAAGTGTCAAGTCAAAACGGTTAAAGAAGAGAGGCGCTGACCAGTGTGCAGCTGTAATTACTGACTACTACTAGTACTATCGGGGTGGTGGAGCGTAGTAATAATATTATTATATTGTAACGTCTAGTGTCCACATACACACCCCAGACCCAGAGAGACGAGAGAGAGAGAGGCCTGTTTTGGAGTTTCTCACTCCTATAGTTTATTTACACCCCCCCCTCTTAATTCAAATTAATTGAAGCCCTAGATTCAATTCTCTTCCTGCTGATTTTCATTTGTAAACCCCCCCCCCCTAGCATTTCTATTAATTAGCAGGGAGGTTTTGATTTCAGATTTGAGAATGAGTAGCACCACCAAGTCCGAAGAGCGAAACGAGAAGATCATTAGGGGTCTTATGAAGCTTCCTCCCAATCGCAGATGCATCAACTGCAATTCTCTCGTAATCATCTCTCTCTCTCTCTCTCTCTCTCCCCCTCTCCCTCTCCCCCTCCCTCTCTCTCTAACTTCTACTGTTGTTGTATCGAATTGAAGCTTTTTCTAAAAGTTTTTATTTTGTTTAAAGAATCGGTCTCGATGTACCGTCCCCCTTTGATCATTTACACGTCTGGAATAACATGCTTAATTTATTAATTTTCTGAGTTTTGATTACAACATTTGCTTAAAGACTTAACTTCTTTCCTATTGTTTAGAACATAATCGAGCATGATAAATTATTATTAGGAGTAGAGTATTCCACACGGGATAGCGCATAATTCTCAATAGACTGTTTTTGTATAATATCTTTTTAAGTAAATGTTCTGTTTTTTGTAAGCGATGTCAATGCTTAGAATTAGGGGAAACACTGGATTTTGATTTTATTTTTCAATATATTGACTTGCCTCATTAATGTAAACTTTACTTCATTTCCATGGCTGTTTTCCGTGATTTCCTCACCAAGCATCTAATGCATATTTTTTACTGTTTACAGGGACCCCAGTATGTCTGCACGACCTTCTGGACATTTGTTTGCATAACATGTAGTGGGATACAGTGAGTACCTTAACCTAATTTATTGCATTTGTATAAACATTTCTTTGATGCCGACATCCTTGTTGAATTTAGATTATGTCTCACCTTAAGATCCGCAAAGTACACTATTTTAAAATAATTGTGTGCTTTGTCATATGTTCAACTATGCATGGCGTATGATGCTCAATAAGGTTCGTTAGGTGGGTGAAAAGAAAACATTGTGTTTATGGAAAAATGTGGTTTGTTACTTATTCAGTTTTCATGGTTTGCAGCCGTGAGTTCACACACCGTGTGAAGTCCGTTTCCATGTCTAAATTTACTTCACAAGAAGTTGAAGCCCTTCAAAAAGGCGGTAATCAGGTATGATAATATTTATTTAGTTCTTTCCATTGTCATCTGGATTGCTTATTTGCTTACTATAATGGCTTCAGCGTGCAAGGGAAACATTTTTAAATTCTTGGAACCAGCAAATGCAGAGGTTCCCTGATAGCAGGTGAAGTTCTACCGTTCTTGCTCCTGAAGATCAGAACATTTTAAATATTTGCAGATTCCTGAAAAGACATTTAGTTCTATCTTCTGTTTTGTAGCAATGCTGACAAAATTCGAGAGTTTATGAAGGCTGTTTATGTAGATAAAAAATATGCTGGAGGAAAGACATCTGAGAAACCTCCAAGAGGTACGCAGGTAATAAAACTTAACTGATTTAGATGTATATCTTAACTGCTAAATATATTTTTAGATATTCGCTAAAAGAATGATACCAGTACAGAAATTGATAGATATGTGTAACCCACTAGGGTTGTATCTTAAAAATGTACACCTTTATGGGACTCCTAACGGATAGATGTATTAGAATATCTCACGCCATCCTCCCAGCAATCAATCTCACATGTACTGTATATATAAACTTGACAGGACCTTAAGAATCATGAAGACGAGACGAGGCGAGCTAGTTCCTATCACTCCTATTCTCAAAGCCCACCTTATGATTACCAGTATGAAGAAAGGCGCTATGGAAAACAAGCTTTTGCCCTTACTAGAAAGGCTGGTTCAGACCGAGGCCTTAAAACATCTAGTTTCCTGAGTCCTAGTCATTCAAGTGACAATGGTTTTGAGGGAAGTTTTTCAAATGAGGGGTCTAATGCAAGTGATATACATAAGCATGAGACCCAAGCACCTACCTCTCAAACAGGTTTTGGATTCAGCAGTCCCTCCAGTGAATCATCAAGGGACGTATTTAGTGAAGAAATAAGTCAGCGTAATGTTAATACATATTCTAATGCACATACCAAGAGTGCTGCAGAGCAGGCTCCACATTCGCAGGTCATTTTATATCTATCCTATATCTGTTCTTGACTTCTTGTTAAACTGAGATTGCTGGTAATCTGGTATACCATGCTATACTCTACCGTGGGAGTAACTTATATAGATGTACCTGAATTAAGTGGTAGGAGTTTAATACGTGCTTAGTCTTTTTTCGATTATATATCTGATTGGTGTAACTATGAGCATGATTTCAAATAAAAGATCAGAGGAGGATAGGGGATAAAGTAACACGGAGTTTCTGATTTAGCCTGTTATTATCAGTACTAAAGACAGGACTGCTGAAATCCTAACAGATTCTACATTGTTACAAGTGTTAGAGAAAAAACATATGTGTTGTCACATGTTTAATACATCCAGAGGCTGTCCAAAATAGCAGAATAGGATATATTGTCACTTTTAGAAGATCGTCAAACACTCAGGACTTATATGTAAAATTACTTCGGAAAGAGAAGATGATATCTTTCTTCTTCTTCCGAAGTATAATTAGCTGTAACAAGATGGAAGAGAAAACAAAGCCAATGGCAACATGTTTGCCTTCCTTTTTACATTACAAATTACTGTTGGTTTTCTCGAGTATTGGACTTTTCATTCTTTTTTATATAAATGCTATGTTCCTATGGACCTAATAATTCACCTTGAGCATTATTGTTGGACATTCATACCAGGAATAAATATGAAAACTCGACATCTCATTACAGGCCAAAACATGCACAGTTTTTGGTATATTTCCGAGCCTGAGACTGGTCCGGTTAACATAGATCAAAAGTTGTTTGACCAGGGAGAACAATATTTGCTATTTTGTTTCTAGATGATTTTCTGGTAGGAGTTCTGTTGTTTTGTACATACTGATTTTTCCATACCCATTCACTGAGTCTTTATTTGTCTTCTGATCAGAGGACTGCATCTACAAGCAGCTTTGGATCATTTAACAGCAATTCAATGTCCTTCAAGTCAGTAACTTCTGAAAATGCAGATGGTCCATTTGAACCTGACCAATCTGCAGGGACCCGTAATAATAAACTAGCTTCTTTTCTCTCCTTACCACATTCGGCAGTGTCTGGGACTTCTAATAGTGTTGACCTGTTTGATAGCCAATTTGTGTCTGGAACTGTTACATCCTCAGCCTCAGCCCCTAATTTGTTTCAGTTACCCACAGCATCATCAACTTTACCCGTAGATTGGTTTCAGACGCCCCCCCCTTTCTCAACTTTGAATTCTGATCAAGGATCTCAAAATTTGCCATCTCCATCTTCAGATATTTTCTCTAATATGCCTCGGCAGCATTCAGTGGGATCCTTGAATGAGAGATCATCAAATGTAGTTACTGAGAAAAATGAAGGGTGGGCAACATTTGATGTACCCCAGCTTATGGAGCCTAGTCAAGGCAATCTCATATCTACATCTGCCACTGCTACTGCTGGGACGGCACCTCTCAAAGGAGTATCTCTAACAAGTGTTGACAACTTACTACCTTTAAACACAACTCCACAATGGTCCTCATTTCTCGATTCTAGTTCAATAGAGCCTCTTTCATCAATTCCTGATAAGTGGCACGAGAGCATGCTCAATTTTGAAGCTCCCAGTAATGCAGGAACTGATCAGGTAAGATTTTTAATTTAGATTTGCATGGATAATATATACATTTCCAAATAATAAGACATCAATAAATGTATAAGCCTTTCTTAACCGGGCTCTTATTTATCACGTCTATGTTGAATGGTTGAATGGTTATGAAGAACAGCTATATCATATGAGGCACATACTACATATCTCTATGCACTCTCTGGCGATGTTGCCTATGTAGATAAGTAAAGAATATTATAAATACACAAAATTTATAAGTATGTAGCTATATTATTATGTTCTTAGTTGATTATCATTATAATAGCTTTCAAGTTATTTTTTAAATAAATAAATAAATTTAACTTTTGTAATTCAATTCATCTTTAGATTTGAAGCATGTTGAAACTGAAATTTAATCTTTGTTCATTACTTGTAAGTTCCAATATGTGGATACTCTATTTCATTTTTGATTTTTCCTATATTGTCCTATCCTGGAGTTGGCTGCCAGACATTTTTATGACCCTCATTCTGCCACCCTACATAATATGTACATTTAAGACGAGCTGCCCGCTCCCCGTTTACGGGGTAAAGATTTTATTACTGAAAAATAGATGCAGTAAATTTCTGACCATTAATGTTTCGTGTTTTCTTTAGGCATGGAATGCATTTGATACTCCAGATGAACAGTTTCCATTTGGAAAAGAATACCAGCATAGTAGTGAACATGTTGCAGCACATAATCCTTCTTCATTTGCTGATGGGTATTTGGGCATAAGAGTGTCAGAGGTTTATATAATTTCCTATACAGCTGCATGCAAATTTTTTTTGATATTTATTCGTAGCACGTAAATAAAGCCTTTATATTTTTTGAATAGTGCAAATATTTTTATATGTTATTGGTGGTACCATCTGTGTGCTGTGCTGGATAAAATTGGTTGAGTATATATTGGTTGAGGCTATGATGATGCGTGATGGTAGTTGACTGGTGGGTCCTGTTGATATTGTATAATTAGTAATTACTGTTTACACTATCTTTACCTAACTATCTCTCACCTGTTATGTCATCGTTATATTTATCTTCTGTTTTGTTTTTTCTCATTCAATTTATCATGTAAAATATTATGTAAGCTTTATTATCACATTGCATTAATCAGTCCTTGGGATAACTGAGAAGCATAATACAAGGGTTGTGCATGTTATTATTTACACCGCACACATGTTCCTCCCTATTTTTTTGGTTTGACTTGTCTTAATTTTTATGTTTCACAGGCAGGAGCACTGTTTCCTGCAACTGATGTAAAATCTTCCAACCCGTTTGATACTCCTTTTGATACTGATTTAGAGCCCAACAATGAGGTATGCTATAGACTCGGCTGAATTTACTATTCCTAGCATCTATTGTATTACGTACATCTGCTTAAGTATTTTGATGAGGAACAGAGGTGATAATAGAAGGGAATCTTTTATATTTATTAGTAAATAATAAGTTAATCCATTTAATTCGTGGGAAGTAATGTATTTATTACTTGTTTTATACGCGGGGCTAGTAGTTTATTCAATATGTAGTGGTTATTTTTAATGAGCTTAATGGTTAACAGGCCTTAGTCCATTAGGTTATTTCATTACATATTCTATAATTATGTTTTTGATATTTTGGGGGAAGTGAGACGGAAAGAATTCAAGACCAACCTCCCCTTAAAATATTTACCTTTCCCCCTCTTTGCGTCTCCCAATTCTAATGCCCTTCCTTCATTTTTCTTTCTGTTTTATACCTAATTTTGGTTGTTAAATGTGCAAATTTCTTATGTAATGAACAATGCAACATAGGTATGAAAGGGAAACTATCTTAGCATAGAAGTTAATCTCTTTCTAGTTTCTAGTTTTCTTTTTTTAGGATGAAAGGGTTCACTGTAATTAACTTCTCAACACACTAATTTTTATATACAATTCTTAATAGTGCAAGTGCTCCGATTTATTATAGAGAGGGTAAATTTTGGTCTGTGGACTTTATAAATATCTGACTATTTGATTCCACATTCTTAATTGCAGTTTTTCGACATGAGCTCTTTGCAAGCCATTTTACCTAATGGCCACATGCCTGCCTCCTATATTTCTGCTGTGCCTGATCCTTGGTTCTCTCAAAATCCAGTCACATCTGCTGGACCCCAAGGTGAGTGAAATGGAAACTTAGAGGTGCATTACACAGTTTAACCAAATATTTAACCAGTCTGATTGTAGTAATGCAACTGTGCAGGTGACCTCGGATTATATAGCGGGCCAGCACCAAGCACACAAATAATGTAAGCTAGTTCACTTTTTGTACTGTCCTTTTGATCTAGGAAGAATGATTATTGAATTCGGTACTTAAATTTTTCACTCGTTTTTCTTCCCTCCCACTTATACCTGAATTGGATGATGTTCCTAATAAGTGTCTCCAATATTGCAAGGAATAGAATGATCATTCACTTTTGTTGGTCATAAAGAATGGAAGGGTCGATTTCTTGGTTCATTTCATTCTCATGAAATGTCTGATTTCCATTCCTTTTGAATAAGCAGAGGATATTTAATATTTTACTACAATATCTTTAAATCATGTTTCATTTTCCACATGTTTGCAAAAACACACCTCCTATGCATACCGCAACACAGATATGTGCATATAGTGTTATGATTAAGTGGAGAACTAGTTAATATAAGAACCTAAGAACTTTAATTGTTAACCATTGGATGATAAATAGATACAAATGAGATCAATTTGATAAGAAACTGTTTTCAACTGTTTTTGTTACATATCTTAGGGCAGTAGAGGTTCTTACTTGACCAAAACCTATGTGCATATACATGTATCTGTACGTGCATATTGGCATGTGTATGTTATGTGGGTAGAATGTATACTACGAGCAGATGTTTATATTATAAACCTATACAAGCGCCTGCACTCACTTATGTTAGCTTCTTATTTTGAAAAAAAGAAGGTTAAACCGCGGATTGCACAAATTCCGCTTAACCTAATTCACAATCTCCTTCCATCATGCTTATTCTTATTACTCAATTCGGATTTTAGGATTTGATTATTATTCATATGCAATTATAAGAGTATAATTATATGCCAAAGTTAGGTAATTTTAATAATTTTAATTTATTGCAACTTGCAAGCTTTCAATATTTTGTTTTGGAATTCGATTATTGTTTTTAAGATTATTATGGCTAAAGGCAATTAACTTTTTAATTCTATACAGTTAATCATGTCTGATGTTTTTTTCCTCATTTTAGTTGTATTTTGTTTATGAGTAAGTTGCTGATATGCTTCATTTCATACATCTGGAGTTCACATTTTTATCAATATAAGTTTTGTGCCTTTCTTCGATAAGATGTACGCCTCGTCCTTAGAATCCAGAGAAACATTTGCAATTCAGTGAGCTTGGTGCCTTAAATAGGGCTCAGCTCAGATATTGTGTTCCTCACCTCTTGGCATCCCAGAAACCTTTGGACCTCACCCCAGGCTTCACAGGAGCCTTTGCGACTCAGTGAACCTGTCATCCTAAAAAGCAGTGATCACAGATACTTGAAAAAAACTTTATTGACAGATAAGGTCTTATAAAAAAATGATTTTGCCTTTTTGTGCTGTATTTCACCAGAACATGCTTTTAGCATTTAAAAATGTCACTCTCCGCTAATTTATCTGGGCTTTTCTAATTTTTTCAGGAGTGTTGCATCTCACGAGCCAGTGGCACAAACTGGAGGAAATCCTTTTGCATAGGATTTTGGTAGTGTATTTGTTCCATTATTAGTTTAGTGTTACCCGCATTCGGTTTGCCTGTGAAAATGACAATAAATGTTGCTTTTTATAGTCTTGGTATTTGTAGTAAAATAATGATGAGATCCTTCTGGGTTTTGCAATAATAACTGGAAAGCAGTGATATTTTTTTATAGTTGTTTTCTAGTTAAAAGGACATAGTCTTGTTATAAGATGTGGCTTGTACTAGTATATGTCATCAGTGTCCGAGTTTTCTTATGAAGTTGGACAAAATTAAACTGTTAATTGAGCACCCATGAATGGAATTTACATGTACTACAGTATTACGTAGTAGTAGTTCCATTTCCTTGGCCAGAAGCCGATTTCGCTGCTCCAACTCACTTTTGAGAGCCTCTTTGCTGTCTTGGAACATGGGGCACCTCAATTTTGTCATATATCCAGTTTTCACAAACTTTTGCATTGCACAACTTGGCCGGTTCATTTTATATTTTAACGAGCACACCAGAAAGGGGGAGATTGGCTTGCTTTCTGGTTTTCTCGTTAGTTTTGTAATTGACAATTCTTCCGGTTTTAAAAAATATGACGGGTTATCACAATTTTTGCCGGATTCGATAAAAATGTTTGCGACTAGATAGTTTAGAAAAAATGACAAAAATACCATAGTTAGGATAAATTCCCATTTTTGGTTTTAGAACAAACCAAGTTGGAAGCTCTCTTTTCTTCTGGAATATAAAATAGAAGGCAAATTCCGGGATCACCCGGTAAGAATGTGGAGAACCACCAAAATATCATGCCTACTCAAAACTACGAGGGGATGGATGCCGCCTACTAACAAAAGACCGGTTTTTGCAACAGTTTCGTAGCTCCGTCTCGGAACCTTGTGGGGTTAGAAGTAAAGCATTTCGAGGTTGGCGAAATAAGAGAAAGACACCACTTCTAAAAAAATCTGTACGATGGCAGCGGAATTTGCAGAACCCATTCTAGGTCAGATTACTGCTGCCTCTCCAAGCATGCTCGAAATTCGTAATAAACATCATCTTTCTCAGTATACCTAGAGTTTAATGCCTGAAATGCTAAAAGAAGTTTTTGCTAGGATATCGGGCGGTTTGCAAATGGCAAGAGGGCTGGTGCAATCAGCTCATCTGGAAACTTCTTTGACGCTTGCCCACTAAATTTTCCTTGATAGGAAGGATTCTGCCTAGATTTCAGTCTTGCGGAAAATATGCATTACACTTGCATCCTTTGCATCTCCTCATTGATAGAACCGAATAGGACAGTAGAAATATACCTCTCACCAAAGCTCGGAAACACAACCTGTATGATTACATAATGGTTATATTATCATCTCTCAGGGAACCTGCATACGCAGCCTAAATATATGTTACATTATATAGCATAAAAACCAAAACAAGTAAACATTATATATAATTGACTGTATGCCAGTGAGAGGAAAGTATGATAATTTATGGTGAAACAGTACATTTAATCATTGAGCTACTAGTGTTCATGTCAGCTGACATGGTTGGTTCTTTCTCTATTACAAACTAGTGTTCTGTTTTCATGTTTTCATATACGTTGTTCTTCTGTAATTTAAAAAGGATAATGGATGAATTAGCGGATCAATATGCAGCTATTAGTTTGGAAGAGGAGGCAGGAGGGTTATGGTATGAAGCTGAGGAGGCTGTAGATGGAGGAACTGATACAAGGTGGTGCCTGGTGGGGCGTTTCTTGTCGGACAGATCTATTGATTTTGAGAAAATGCAGCATGCGATGGCTACATTATGGAAGCCAGGAAAAGGTGTTTATATCAAAAGTCTGGAACCAAATCTCTTTTTTTTTTCAATTTTATCATGAGGTTGATATTACCAGGGTAATTGAAGGATCTCCTTGGACCTATGATAGAATGCAACTGGCGTTTGAGCGGTTGAAGGAAGGTGACAATCCAAGATGCGTGGAAATAAACAAGTTGGACTTCTGGGTTCATCTTCATGACATTCAACCTGGGTTTATGTCGGAGGGAGTATGCAAGGATGTGGGCAATTACATACGGGAGTTCCTGGAGTCGGATAGGAACAATTTTGTTGGAGTTTGGCGCGATTAACTTCGTGTTCGGGTAAGAATGCAGATTGATAAAACTCTAAAAAGGCATATGAAGATTAAGAAATCAGGTGGTGATTGGTTCTGGGTGAACTTTAAATATGAACATGTTCCTAAATTTCATTTCATTTGTGGACTACTTGGTCATGCTGAAAATCTCTGCTCTAGGATCTTTGAAACTCCAGCAAATGAAATACTGAAACCATATGGACCATGGATGAAAGCAACGCCACGGAGACAGCAGTATTTAATTGGTTCTAAAATGGTTGAGGTCAGGTAATTCAGTGCAGTCGCCGGAAAAGGGAGGGAACCTGATCAGAAAAGTTACAGCCATGGATGAGGATGAGAGCAGGAAAAAAGAACTGCAAATCCTGAGTCTAATTCCAAGGGATATGATAGCGTAAAAAAAGGAGGGATTGGCACAAAGGAGGGAATATATGGCGGAAAATAGCAATTTAAATTTACGGCTGATACAAGTAGAATGGAGGAAGATTCGGAGTATATTTTTAATGACCCAAAAAGGAAAAGGCCCAATGAGAATAACAAAATCAACCCAACAAATAAGATTAACGGGCTTCCAAAAAACGTGCAAGTGGCAGGCCTCAAGGATGGGGTCTGCCAAGGATCATGAGCTCCTTGTCTTGGAACTGCCGTGGGCTTGGAACCCACGGGCCGTTCAGTTCCTAATGGATATGATTATCCAGAAGAAACCTAAGGTGATTTTTTTGTGTGAAACGCTTTGTACAAAAGAAAGAGTGGATAGAGTTAGAGCATCTCTAATAGGGTTGCCAAGCTTATGTGGCATAGCACCCTTGGTTGCCTACCTATTGGAGTTGGGAGGTTGCCAAAAGTTGCTTACCAAGGTTGCCAAAATTTGGCAACGCCTTGACAACTTCCTAAATTAGCAAAAAGTCATAAAAAACATCTAAAGTGTATATTACTCAACCCACTTTTATATTGAACTAAATATAAAATTAATATAGAGGGACCACATGGGCAACCTTTAAAGTTGCTTAACTATTGGAGCAAAATTTTAATAAATGCTGCCAAGAGTGACATGGATGTGCGAGAACATTCAAAAATAATATATTTAATGATTTGTCATGATTTGACAACTTTGTTAGCAACCTCTATGCTCTTAGAAACTTGGTTACGAAGGCTCTTTTGCAGTGGATATGAATGGGAGAAGTGGTGGTCTAGCTCTTCTTTGGAGAAGCGATGAGGAAGTAAATATTAAGAGTTTCTCTAAAAATCACATTGACGTTGTGATCAGATTGCAGCAAGCAAGGAATGGAGATTAACTGGTTTTTACGGTGAACCTTACAGAAGATTACGTCAAAATTCTTGGGATTTACTGCGTCTTCTCAGCCAACAGTCAAGCTTGCCATGGTGTGTTATTGGCGACTTGAATAATATTACTTCTCAAGAGGATAAAAGAGGCGGTAGACGATACCCGAAATGGTTGATGAAAGAATTTAATGAAGCAATAGCGGACTGCAATCTCATTGACATGGATTTAACGGGTTATGCGTATACTTGGGAAAAATCCAAAGAAACTAGCGATTGGGTGGAGATTCGTTTAGACAAAGCACTAGCTACTCAACAGTGGTTAGATATTAATAATGAGGCTGTTCTTTTTAACATTGAGATTTCGACTTCAGACCATACTCCTATCTTTTTAGAGTTACACAAAAGCATATCGAGAACGATGGTTAAGCGCTTTCAGTTTGAAAACGCCTGGTTTAGAGAATCAGCGTGCAAGGATATTGTAATGGAGTGTTGGGAATCAAATGGGAATGCTAGTTATATTCAAAAGATTCAAGCTTGTCAGGCCAAATTAGAATTAGAAGTGTGGGGGAAAGAGAATACTGGAAACTTTGCTCAAAGAATAAGAGATTGTAAGCATGTTTTGAAGCATCTCAACCATCGGAGGGATGGTGATTCTATTCGACTTTACGCTGAAGAGCAAAATAAGCTAAATGAAATTTTGACTTAAAAGAAGATTTATTGGCGTCAATACTCTAAACAGTTTTGGCTCCAACACGGGGATCAAAACAACAAATTCTTTCATGCTTCTGCAAGTGCTCGAAGGAAGAATAATCAAATCAAGTGTTTGAAAGATAGTAATGGTGAGTGGTTAGACTCGTCCAATGGTCTAGACCAGTTAATAACTGATTATTTTCTCAGATATTTGCAGCCTCTAACAACCAGTGGAATAAAATATTAAACAAGGTGCAGACTTCAATCACAGACCAGTTGAACTTGGAGTTGCTTAAACCTATCCAAGACGAGGAGGTGAAATTTGCTCCGTTTAAGATGAACCCGGATAAGGCCCCTGGCCCCGATGGTATGACTCCGGTTTTCAAAAATACTGGTGCATAGTTGGTACAAATTTAATAAAGATTGTTTGTGATTTTTTTGATACTGGGCATCTGGCTAAGGAGTTGAATGAGACAATATAGTGTTAATTCCGAAGAAGAAGATCCCTACAAGCATGGGGGAGCTGAGACCTGCAACGTGTCTTCAAAGGTGATTTCAAAAGTCCTTGTCAATCAAATGAAGCCTATGTTAGATCCGGTAATTTCTCCTAACCAAAGTGCTTTTATTCCGGGGAGATTAAATTACAGACAATATTATGATTTCGTTTGAGGTTCTTCACTATCTTAAACGAAAAAGAGTGGGAAATGAGGGATAAATGGCTATTAAATTAGACATGAGTAAGGCCTATGATCGTGTTGAGTGGAATTTTGTCGAAGCAATAATGGGCAAAATGGGTTTCAATGCAAGGTGGATTTGTCTCCTATCTCAGTGCTTCTCTAAAGTTCGTTATAAGGTGATTCATGGAGGGAAGGAAATGGGTCCTATTGTCCCGACTCGAGGGATCTGTCAAGGTGATCCAATCTCGCCTTATCTTTTTATTATTTGCCATGAGGGTTTTAAATGATTATATTAATAGATGGATTCATAGGTGCCGTGTTGCAAATGGTGCTCCCGGTATATCGCATATGTTATTTGTGGATGACTCATATTTGTACTACAGAGCAACGATAAATGAGACTGTTAAGGTTTGTCAACTCCTTCAGACCTTTGAAACTGCCTCAGGGCAACAGGTTAACAAACAAAAATCCTCGATATTTTTTACAAATACGGAAGAAGTGGTTCAAAATGAGGCAAGTAGTCAGTTGAGGATGGCAGAGGCAACAGACCAGTGTACTTATTTGGGACTGCCAAACACAATGGGTCGCAATAAAAATGTCATTCTGGGATATTTGAAGGACAGAGTGCTTAAAATGATTGGAAGTTGGAATGATCAGATTGTTTCTAAAGGAGGAAAGGAAATTCCTTTGAAGACAGTTGTTCAAGCTTTGCCAACATATACTATGAGTGTCTTTTTATTACCTATGCAGTTGTGTAAGGAGATCGAGCAGCTCATGTGTAAATTCTGGTGGGAGTTGGAGACGAGAACGAGGAAGGGTATTCATTGGGCTAGCTGGGATGTTTTGTGTAAGCCAAAAAGCATGGGTGGCATGGGATTCAGGAAATTACAAGACTTTAATTTGGCTCTTCTTGGTAAACAAGCGTGGCGGCTTCTAAACAATGAAGAGTCCCTGGTTACAAAAGTTTTTAAGGCCCGATACTTTCCTAAATGCTCTTTTATAGATGCAGCGTTGGGTAGTAACCCAAGTTTCATCTGGAGGAGTATACGGGCATCTCAAGAGTTGATTAGAAATGACTCTCGATGGAGGATTGGTTCTGGGGATAAAATCTGAGTGCTAGAAGATGCAAGATTCGGAGCATCCGTTTGTCACTAGTAATCATCCTGCTTTACATAATCAGGTAATTAATGGTCTAATGAAAATGGGTTCAAGGGAGTGGGATACAAAGATAATCACCGATCTGTTCACTGAGAGGGATCAGGCGTTGATTCTTGAAACGCCTCTCAGCTCTAGACAGGAAGAAGATATCAGATATTGGCATAAGGAAGCGGTCGTTACTTTGTTAAAAGCGCATTTCGGTTAATGCAAGAGATGAAAGGAGCCTGGGTGTCAAACGCTAATTCTAGTTTCTGGAGATCTCTATGGAATTTAAAAATCCCGCCTAAAGTCAAGAACTTTTTATGGCGAGGTTGCAGTGAGTACTTACCTACAAAAGTTGCTTTAAGATGAAACATGTTCCTATTGCAGGGATTTTCCCTTTATGTAACGTTTGTGAGGAAACCACATTACATGGCCTTGTCAATTGTGGCTTTGCTCAGTTGTGCCTGAAAGAGATAGGCGTTGCTAATAACACAGATAATCATACAAACTTTCCAGGTTGGCTGGAGATGATTATGGGTCACTATGTTACCCGGACTCGGGTATGGGTGTCGGACACGGGTTTGTATCCAAGTGTCGGACTCGGCAATATTCTGAAAATTTACATGTTTTTGGCCTAAAATAAGTGTCCAAGTGTCCATACACATGTCCGAGTGTCGAGTGTCCGACACCGGTACTCGAAACAAAATGAAGAGTATGGGTAACTAAGATGGGTCATCACACAAATTCTATAATTCCTAAAATAGCAATGCTTTTGTGGTCGGTATGGAAAGCTAGAAACATGGTGGTCTGGTATGATACATATCAACATGTCGATGAAGTTGTTCGAACTGTGCAGTTTATTCTCGATCAATGGATTGAAGCTCAGGCAAAGAATTTTGTTCCGTCTATTGAAAGTCTTCACACAATGGATGGTAAGGAGCTCTGGACGAAACTAGATCAACAAACAATCAAGATAAACTTGGATGCAGCTCTCTTCGACTCTGATAACAGTGTTGGGTATGGATTCTGTGCTCGAGATCATACAGATAGATTGATAGACGCCAGGGCGGCGTGTCAACGGGGAAGGACCTCTGCTGAGCTGAGGCAATGGTATTCAAGGAAGCGCTGAGCTGGATTAAATCGAAGCAGTGGCACAATATCCTTATAGAAACAGATTGCTTGAAAGTGGTACAATCTCTTCGCATCTCTATGACATTTACATCTCCGTTTGGTTTGGTTATTGCTGATTGCATGCAGCTAATGCAAGAAATTGCTAATGTTGCATTTTATTTTATTAAATGATCAGCAAATAGCAAATAGGGTAGCACATTGCTTAGCAAGGCAATCCATATTTCTTTCTAATCGTAGTTTTACAGGCCAATGCTCCTCCCGAAGTGATGTATCTCTGTAAGAGTGATTTATTAAATGAATGAATGTGTTCTTTTCGTCAAAAATCATCGAGCTACTAGAAGAAAATGGCGAGTGGGTAAAATTTGCTGGATAACAGGTGGTAAGATCGCCTGCACCTTAGCTCTTCAACAACCACACCATGATTCCACGTCAAATACACAGATTCAATATGAGGATATGAGGTAATGCAAAAAGTTCACTCACCGTAATGAGCTTTCCAGCATTCTGAGGTCTTTTTGCAACGCGTACAGCAGCCGCTGCAGCAGCTCCAGAAGAGATACCAACCTAGGATTGAGGAAGTCAAAACATAGATAAATAACCAAAGGCAAGCAAAGATAATACTAGCAAAACATACATTATAGTGTAGAGCTGTAGATAATGCAACCATATTAAATTATTTATATCAATGTTTTCGATCAACTAATTCATTACAAACCACTTATTATAAGAACCATTCTACAGAAGTCAGTAAGTAAAGAAGTCAGTAAGTAAGCAAACAAGTGATTCTAGGCATGATTAAGGTCATGTGCATATAGTTCTAAATATTCAAGGCGAAAACCTTGGCAAAATAAAAATCATCAAGGGGTCAATGTTTTTATGTCTAGTCATCCGACTAAAATTTCTAGTAAATTTAAAGGTTGCAATACAAACAAATTAAACTGAATGTAAAAATTAAGGAGAGAAGAGGGTTCTGATAACATAATTGATAAAGACACAATAAATACTCATCACAAAGACTTGGCAAAAAATAACTCATCTTACCAGCAGACCTTCCTCTAATGCCAATCTTCTTGCCATTTCAACAGCTTCCTCATTTGTTACCTATATTTTGTTTAATATCAACAAAATTTAAAATTATAATTTTCATATGCACGATTAAATTACGCCTAAGCAGAAATATTAAATTACGAAACAGATCATTTAGGGATTTCTTTCTTCAGCACTTTGAATCTTATACCTTTAAGACCTCGTCAAGCAAATTGACATCCAATATTCTTGGCACATAACCTGCATTGAAGTCTTATATGGTGAGAAGTGAAGTCATAAAAATTCCAATAGAAAGAGCTGTACACTGATACTGTAAAAGTAGGTTTATAAAAAATTTCAACCTGGGTTTTCTCCAGATATAATACTTCTTTCTGCAGGCTCAACTCCAATTACCTACTAAGACAATTATATAAATGATTTAGCATGATGGACAAGAAAAAAAAAAGAAACCGATAGTACATCCATTTTAGCAGATACCTACTTACTCGGTAAACCAAAAACACATAAATTATTGTATGCCATACATACACTTCAAGTTAAAAGTAGTGTACAGATCATTCCCCTTAATTTATAAAAAAAATTAAACTGGTGCATACATTACACATTCCTATCTATGTTTGCATGTGTCTGTGAGTGAGGGGAGAGGGGGAGAGATGAATAATGAGAGAGCCCATACGACAGTACGAGCTAGGGCATTTAACTATAAATTTATGTCTACACTTGACCTTCAAAAGAAGATGGTAACGTTATGGCGATTCAACATAATGATTATTTTTTGTATTTTGTAACCATGGAATATAGAAATCAAGAGACTAAGAAAGTTTCGGGATTTTAATTGAGAACTCCATAATAGCATCTCGAACAAAAGAAAACATAAGCCTAAGAAAGATGTTTAGAACAAAAATTAACAAAAGTTTTGCACCCCAAACCCAAGAATCTAGTGGCACTGGAAGTTAAAAAACAAATAAAGTGTCTACTATCTACAGGTAACCGTTAGTTATGAAAAGTAGGCCATTTTTAATGATGCTATTGTTACTTAGTTGATCTTACAAGATTCTTTTGGATACAGAATTAAAGGCGATGAAGCCTTTACTGAAGAAGTATAACAACCTTCGTGTGTTCATTCATCATTTTCAAGTAACGACCAGTGCCAGTAATGGTTCCACCAGTTCCAATACCTGCTACAAGTATGTCAACAGTGCCTAGAGTATCCTCCCATATTTCAGGTCCTGTCGTCTCAAAATGGATCTGTGATATTTATTATTCAATCATTAAAAATCCAACTAGATCCATGATTAACGAGATCAATAATGCTCAAAATTGTAGGCAGGCAAACCTTTGTATTGTTCACATTATCAAACTGTTTTAACATGTGTGCATTTGGTGTGCTTTGAACGATTTCTTTGGCTTTATCAACAGCACCATTTATACCTTGCGTTGGATCTGTCAAAACAACTTTTGCTCCAAATGCACGTAAAAGGATCCGCCTTTCAATATTAATGGATGAAGGCATCGTAACTACAACTTGATATCCCTTGACTGCTGCTACGAATGCAATAGCAAGTCCTGTGTTTCCGCTAGTTGGCTCAACTAATATACTCTGTATAAAGACAGATGTAAATGTGAACGACATACAGTGGTGACTGTTAACACTTGAATAAGTTGTCTATTAGCTTTGCTATCTGTCTAGAAACACATACCATACTAGTACCATGACTATTTTTCTACCACCTATTTTCTGTTAATAACTTTTATGAATACAAAAAAGGACAAGAGTCGCAACTGTAAAATGTATGCAAGGAAAAATCTAACCTTCCCTGGCGAAATTGCTCCACTTTCTTCAGCTTCAGAAATCATACTGTAACCGATTCTGAGATGTTATAAGATCCATAAGCAATGAATCAACTATAGTGCGTCTCAGCTATTATTATAATAAGGTTGCGTTACTTGGATTTTAAGTCAGATATATTGTTTTTAAGAGGTAATAAGTGGTTCTTATATATTCACTTGAGAGATAGTGTAAAGAAAAGGATTAATTAATCAGCAGTTAGCAGGTTTAATCTCAAAAAGTTGAGGGACATGGGTTGGAACTTGGACGTTACCTATCTTTTACAGTTCGGCAAGGCTCCATACTTTCGAGTTTTGCAGCAATATTCGCTACACAGCCTTCTGTTACCTTATTAAGATATACCATCGGCGTTCTTCCAATCAACTACATAATGATTACAACTACTAAAATTAGTGAAATGTTTCACAGGCAATTTAATGTTCCGTCATCGGGTAGCTATGTTTACAAAAAGTATATCAGTTTCAACGCAAGTAAGGTTTTCGATATTTCTATTACCTACTAACATCATCACATAAAAACTGCTTAAGCAAATGAAACAGGAATATTATGATATAAGAATAACCCTATAATTTTTTGCCGCTTTAAAACAACTAAATTAGTAGAAATGGAAGACGTCCTAATTACATAAACTGCTCTTTCACAGAAATTGAAGTTGATTAGTCTTCCTTAATATAGCCTGCTCGAAAATCAGGGTCCAAGAAGGGTACGATGTACGCAGACCTTAAGCTAAACCGCACATTTGAAAAGGTAAAAGAAATGCGAAAAAAAGCTGAAAGTAAAAGAAGATGAAGGAAAAAAGGGGGGAAACCTGGGTGACATCTTCGGCAATGTTAACAGTGTCAAATGAATTAGGAGAAGATGCTGAAGTGGGCTTGTAAGAAACACAATTTCTTGATTTTGTTCTTGTAAGTAGATAAACTCTATTGTTGCTATACTTTTTGTTGTTATGGAATTGGGAGGGAGTAAAATTGCAGAAAGAGATGCATTGGGGATGGGGAAAGGTAGGCGTGAAGAAAGATGATGAACAACAAGAAGAAGAATAAGATAACACCCCCATTCAAGAATGAGAGAGAGAGAGAGAGAGAGATGGAGGGTTTTGCAGAGGTTTTTGCAGCTCTATGAGTTTGGATTAGATGACGTTGCATCGGACATTCAACCTACACAAAAAAATGTATTTACGATTTAAGGTTATTATTAATTTTGGTAACTATAAGTTTATTTATTAATTTAATTTAATATTTTAGTTGTATATATTACCTGTTGCAAAATAACGAATACTTTTTTAGCTAATACAATACTAGAAAAAGCGACTTTTGAGATTATATTAACTAGCTCTATAACGTCACGGGAACGATCTACATCAATTATTATATAATTTTTATACATGTTTGTGAAATAAAATATAAAAATTGTTAGGAGAAGTTATTTTTGTTCGTGTCTTTGCTATAATGATGAGTTTTTTTTTGGTATTTGTATTTTATAGCCGATATGAGACACAAATATTTTCAAAATTTTTTATGTTAATGAAATGTGTATATGTTTTATAATTGAAAAATATGGCATAATGTGAGATGCACTTCTTTTCAATTTTGTATTTTCATAAAAAATATACTTGAAAGTGTTTAAAATTTTAAAATTCCATAATTGTTATCTTATGACATAAAAATTCATTATTTGACAAACTCATGATAATCAATTAGGAAAAAATATAATTCATTTGTGTTAGTTATCTTCATTTCTTATATATTGTATATATGTGTATATGTATTTGAATGTTAAATATGTGAAAACGAGTTATACGATTATTGATTTAACATGTGTTACATGTGTGTTGTGAACTTATAATACAAGTATTATACGTATCTAAATAAAAATACAATATTTGTTTTTTCGTTCGAATTAGAGTTTCTTGAAATTTAATTGAAATAATTAAAATGAGACATATGACATATTAAATGCGAAAAATAATAGATATATAACATTATAATAATATTAAAATTTTAGTCTATACTTGTAAAAGTACATATATAAATATAAGTATAAGTTCTTAATATACAATAATGGAGTAGTATTAAATATATAATTATTAGTAATTAATGAGCTAGATTTAATTAATATATGTTATTAAGTTTATTATTTATTAATACATATTCATGAGGGGTAGTTAAGTAATTTCAAATGATTAAATTGTCTCAATAAACCCCCTAATTGCTCTATTATATATATAATAGATTTTAATAATTAAAAATATAATGATTTTCTCATTGATATTCATTTATTTTTTTTTTCAAAAAACATGTATACTTTTTTTTAATTGAAGAGTATGCTTAAAAATTTTGGGCCGTGGTTTTATCCAATCTCTGGCCCAACTACATGCTTGGGTTCGGAGGGGCTGGTTGGTCTTTAGCGGTCCAAACAATTATTTATTTTTATTTCGATAATAAAATAGCGTGACTTTTACTAAGAAATCGAATGTGTACGAAATTAACATAAGTATTTTCTTTTTCAAATCTCCTTACACAATAATGATTCCGTCAAACTGGTCCAAATTGTGATTCTTTAATCTGTAATATTACCTGTTTTTGAAACAAACTATATTCCTGAAAGCTACATTTCGAACTATTTAATTTAAACATAAATAAAAATTTAACCAAACCTGTAATAATTGAATCAGCCGGTTAAAAAAAGGATAACTATATTTTAGTTCACATGTTCGAATCTTAGGAGGAAAATTTATGATTATACAATCCTCCTCAGTCAGAGACTGTCTCATTAGTTTTAGTTGATGCGCATAGGCTGAGAGTTTTCTATAATAAAAAAAATTTAACCAAGGAAAAAAAATCACACTACAAATTTATTTATTAATTTTAAATTTTGCTTTCCAAATTACACCATGTATGTTCAAAGATACTCCCTCCTTCCCATTATACGTTTCCTATTCTGACTTTTTACTCTATTCATAATAAACGATTAACTATTAATTTCTGTATAATTTATAAGATTAAATATAGTCATGAGAGCACGGTTGGATAACTCAAGTGGTTAAGAGTTTATCCTCTGTCGTCCCAGATCCTGGGTTCGATTCTACTCATTTGTAAGTCTATAAGCCATATTTGTCAAAATATAGTCATGAATGATATTATTGAATTCATATTTATGAATATTTTAATATTAACGGAGGGTTTATATTTAACTAATACAAAATTAAAGATATTAACAATTAAAAGTGCGCATTTTCAAAAGTGTTCAAGACAGATATCATTAGAGACGGAGAGAGTAGATATAAAAAGAATAATAGTATTTTTTTGATTTTTTTACATTTAATTAAAAAAAATTATAAAAGAATTGTAACAGAACCAACAGTCCCATCTTTCCACCAATCCACCTAACAAGAAAATCAAACTGGAATATGTGTGTGTATATATAATATAAAAGATAGATACTGCATCCCTTTGTATATTTTTCTGTCTCACCTAAAACTCATCACCTACCACCACCACTCTTGGTAAACAACTGCTGCTCAGATCATTCTTAGGTACTAATATTACACCATTTTAAAATTTTCATTTTTCCAGTTATTTTTATTTGTAAGTATATTTTATTTAGTCTGATTGCTTAAATTTTCCTGTTTTCACCTGTTTGTTTGATGGGGTTGTTAAAAATTGAATCTTTTAGATTTCCCATCTTTGCATACACTGATCTTGGTTCTTGTTGACTTGCTTTACTCGGTAGCTCACTGAAATGAATGTTTTTTTTAATTGATATGTAATTAAAAGGAGACGTGTGATTGTAATTTCAAAGGGATTGAAAATCAATGCTTACTCAATATGAATCATTTGTGTTTGTGTTTTTTAATCCCTTTTAAGTTGTTTAGCTTCAGTGATCAGGATATGTTTATTGACTTCTTGTCATATTACTTGTTAAATTCACCTGTGAATTTTGGTGTCTTGATTTCAGGCCTTGAAACTATGGAATTGTTTGGATTAAGTGAGATCCAGATTGTTGGTGTTGCTGTTGCGACCGTTGTTGTTGCTGCCACAGCTGCCATCATTTTTTCCTCCAAGAAATCTAAAGGTTTGGCCGTCCGCTATGATAATAGACTTGACAATTAATGATTTTGGCATAGATGATGTCGATCTTATTGATAGTTTTGATTACATTGCAAAATTATAATAGCTATAGGCCTATAGCAATCTATTGAAAGTTTAGGTATTATCTGTAAATTTAATGGAAATGTTGCATGTGCTTGATAGTGTGTCTGGACCCGGAGAACTTTAAAAAGTTCAAGCTGGTTGAGCGCAAACAGCTTAGCCACAATGTTGCTGAATTCAAGTTTGCACTCCCCACACCTACTTCAGTGCTGGGCCTTCCAATCGGACAACACATTAGTTGCAGGTTTAGCTCATTAACTTGGTATTTTCATTGGTTTTTTTGAATTTATTATTCACAAAGCATATATCCGTCTCTATTTGTAATATCATATTTGGTTTTAAATACAAAATATAATTTTATTATTCGTCAAAACCATAATAAGTTTAAGTGTCAAACAGAGGCAAGGACAGCCAAGGTGAAGACGTTATCAAACCATACACCCCAACTACTCTGGACTCAGACGTTGGACATTTTAAATTAGTTATAAAGGTATAGATTCAAGTTCCTTTATGAATCATTTGATGATTAACTGCGTTCATCATGTTTGGTTGTTTCTTCTATCTATGCTGAGTTTAATGCTTATGAGTGATTTTGTTTTTTTTGTTAAATCTTATGAGTGATTTTGTGCATTAAGATGTATCCACAAGGAAGGATGTCACATCATTTTCGGGAGATGCGTGTTGGTGATTATTTGTCTGTAAAGGGACCCAAGGTATGTAGCATCATTTCTGGGAGATGTGTTTGCTTTTAGCAAGTTGTAGTTAGTAGTTACAGCTGTGAAAGATGTTTCGGTTGCTGATAACGATGTTTGGCAGGGCCGTTTCAAGTATCAACCTGGTCAAGTGAGAGCCTTTGGAATGCTTGCTGGTGGTTCTGGCATTACTCCAATGTTCCAGGCATGATTGTCTACTATCTATCTGTTGTTTCCGATAATTTTGGAGGTTCAGACTACCTTGAAATTATTATCTGCCAGGTTTAGTATTACAATTGTTGTATGGTTTCTTCTTGTCTTGCAGGTTGCTAGAGCTATATTAGAAAACCCACATGATACCACCAAGGTGCACCTTATCTATGCTAATGTTTCTCTAGAGGATATCCTTTTGAAGGTAAATATACCAATTCACTTTTCTTTCACATATTTTGATTAAATATTTTTCACCGCAGTTATGTTCTTTTTTATTAGAAAACAGAAATTTGAAACTAAATACAGTATAAATTTAATTATTTAAGTGGGTCTGCCAGTTCAAGGAACAAAGATTGCGAGATCTCAGTGGGGTTATTACTAATATGGAATTTATGTATCTCCTCCCTCCCTCCATGTGCAAAGTTGTTCCTTGCACTGGTGGAGTATCCGAACGTCCACTCAATGGTTTTGGTAACTAGAATCTATTCCTGTTGATGCTGAGGCCTTTCAAGAAAGTATTTATGACCATGTAACATTTATAATTAAGTTTGACATATTATCTGAGGCCTTTAAGAAAGTATATAGTACCATGAAATAGTGATAATACCTCTTACGCTCTACCTGTCTATAGATTTAGATGCACTGGATATGATGTTATGTTCTCTCCAGAGTTACGAATTAATATATGAGCCATAAGATTTTTATGATCTTATTGTTTTATTAATCTTAAACAGACATGAATCTGGTGGAAAGATCTTTTGCTTGAACGCGGAATCCATGCCCAAGATAAATAACCAAAATGAATAGTTTTGATAAACTTAAGTAGCTGTTTTCGGTAAAAAAAAATCTATGAAATATACTTATACCCCCACAGCAATATAAACTGAACTTGGGTAAAAGAGTTGATGATCTAGAAGTCGGAAGATTAACTGTCAACTATTTTGGTCATGATACTGATGAATTAACTTGATTGTAACTTTTTAGGAAGAAATAGAGGGACTTGCAACCAACTACCCAGATCGCTTCAAAGTTTACTACGTGCTAAACCAGGTAACTTGTTCCTTCATTCCTTTTATCCTTGCTTCTATGCTGGTTTTTGTGATAAAGACCTGGATGAACTAGTAGTTTGTGTCTGTACTTCTGCAGCCACCAGAAGTATGGGATGGTGGTGTAGGATTTGTAACCAAGGAAATGATTCAAAGTCATTGCCCGACCCCAGCATCCGATATTCAGGTATATATTATTTTATAGACGTTCATTCGCGAGATTGCAATGCAAGGCTTAAATTTCCATGATTTGACATGGCAGATTTTGAGGTGTGGACCACCACCGATGAATAAAGCCATGGCTGCAAACCTTGAGGCTTTGGGATACACTCCGGAAATGCAGTTCCAGTTTTAATTTTGTGTTGTGGACTCGTATGCATTAATCAAGCATTCAATTGTTCTTCGATGTATTTTTGTCAGAACATTTAGGCATTGAAGCACATGCATACTCTATTTGACTCTTAACGTTAAATAAAGAGAATTTTGCAAGTCAAACTCTTCTTCTATTCCAGGGACGCTTTAAGTTCCAACAAGAATGAAGTGCATATGTGCTATGAAATTTCCAATACTCAACTTTAATTCTGCCCCTTTATTTTTTTTACCAAATAGCTCTACTCAAATTAAACTTGAGTTTGTGTTGTGAAAAAAGTCAAAAACTTATAGATTCCCTGTTATTCCACTTTGCTTTCTCCCTAATCGATAAACCTCTGTTTTGTATTGTACTGTTACATTTGATAGATCCTATATTGCCTATCAAACAGAGTTAACAATTTGAGTTTTGGCTTAATGTTATTTTATTCTATTATTTTTTAACTCGACCGTTAATTTAAAATCGCTTTGCTCTGCACTTGGAGAAGTTGTGTGTAGAATGCCCAAGGTGATTGGTTTTAGTACAATTAGAGCATCACCAACCATATTATGTAAATTGGTTAATTAAATTATGATTATCTACAATTATGTTGAATTTGTAAGGTGATTTGTTAAATACTAGTTTAAAATCGTGCGATGCACCGATTATTTTAAATACTATATAAATTTTTTGAATTTAATTATTTTCTGATTACACTTTTGCTATATCTTGATTCAATTGTATTATATTTTAGCCTAGATGAAAGTATATATAGATTTGTTTTAGTTCAACACTGTTATACTAATTAACGAATTATTTCAAGTTTCATTTTAATAAAATAAATAGACTTGCCTGTGATTTTTGAAGGTATTGTTTTAGTTGAAAAAAATAAAAAAGATAACATGTTATAATTAAAAAATATTTTGAAGTCTTTTTCTATTATAAGTCTATTATTACTAAGGCTAATAAATTTTTTAATTAAAATTAAGGTAATTATGTAAAATAATTAAGGATAATTATGTAAAATCAATCACAAGGGTAATTTGGTAAAATTAGCATGTAAAAAAAGGTACCGATCATCGAAATTCCAATATTTCGTCTACTATAAATTAGTATAGTATATTATAGATATTACTATCTTATATCTCGTGCGATGCACAAATTTGTTTCCGTAAAATGTTCCACTGTTTCGTAAAATGTTTACGTGTGTTTTTATATCAAAAGGTAATTGATTTGTACATTAATTAAGTAAGAGTAATAAAATAAAAATGTTAAAATAATTAATAGAATTACCTAAGATTTCTTTTTGTCCCATGCGATGCACGAATTTTTTTCGTAAGATGTTTCGATGTTTAGTAAGATGCGTACGTGTGTTTATACTTTATATGAGAATGTAATTGATTAATATATTAATTAAATAAGAATAATAAGGTAAAAACAGAAAATAATTAATAAAATTACCTCTGACTATTTTTTCCGGAAAAAGAAGTGTTTTAGTTCAGTAAAATAAAAAAAGTTTCTCGAGACTCCCCTCTCATTTGATACACGGTCTATTGATATCAATTGCCTTTAAAAAAGTTAAAACCCTAATTAGCACTGCCCAAATTGAAATACATTTTGATTTGCATGATGTTTCTAGTGTACACGACTCAAAGAAAAAACCTTTCATCAATATCTATATAAGTAAAAAGAGAATAGAAAGTGTAATAACCTTTGTTCAGGTTGTAAGATGTGTATGCTTGAATTAACAAAAAAAGAAGAAGAAGATGTGTACGTGTATTTATATTTTATATGTAAAGGTAATTGATTTATATCTTGATTAAGTAAGGATAATAAAGTAAAATTGGTAAAATAATTAAATAAGGATAATTAAGTATTTTAATATTTTGTCTATTATAATATAGTATGGATTATGTTATATTCAAATTATTTTATATATTGAAATTTCACATATTAAAATAAATTTTGTTAATATTTAATTAAATACAAGTATGTATATATATATATAGAGAGATAGAGAGAAAGAATAAATATATATATAAGATACTTATAGATGTTAAAAAATTTACACTTATATATATTATAAAATTATATATTTATATCATGTTCTATTTTATTATATTAGATTAGATTCATTAGTATTTTTATAAATATTCAACGCCTATTTAAATATTAATAAATTTTGGGGAATAAAAAAAATTATATTTTGACACCTAATATTACATAAATTACAAATATTAATATAAAAAAAGAATTTTAACACATATGTATTATAAATATTAAAAGAATATAATGTATTAATATATATAGTTACCTTAAAATAAGGTACAAAGTTGACATAAAATATGGATGTTTTAGCCATTTAGCTAATGACTATAACATCTACATTCTACAGATATAAAAGATGTGATAGAAAATATCTAAATATTTTGCTAACAAAATCATGATCATATTTTCTAGCTAATTTATATAAGAGTGTCAGAGCCAAAAGTTAGTGATGGTTGGAGATGATGTGTGTCCTAAATGCAATCAAGATGATGAGCTAGGAGTCACTCTATGCAATTTTATTCAAGTTTATTTAAATGAATAAAATAATTATATATTTTATTACGGATTTTAACCTAAGGTCATTGTTAGGAATTTTATGTTTTGATAATAACATAACACACAATGTACTTTTATATAATTTGTAGCTTATTCTTCTAATCATGTGTTTGATAGTGAAGTTTACTAATAGATAAGTCTTTTTCTAACATATTTTTTGAAATAATAATTTTAGTAGAATAATTTAAAAGAAAGATTAAATTTGATCAAGATTAGAATTTATAATTGAATTAGAATAATGGACTTAAATTTGGATCATTTTTTAATATGAATAACTTTTAGGTTAAGAATTAGGATTTCAAAATACTACATATACACATTCGTTGTGTTCCTTGTGATAAAATTCAGCATTCTTGTAAAATTTATTAAAAATTCATTTTAACTCAGAATTTGTAGATTCTAGATTTTTTTGAAAGTTTTTTTCATTTTCAACAACTTTTGTGTTTCGTGTTTTACAAGAAAACATCGTTTAGAGGGTAAAAATGCTTAAAATAGGTTTGGTCAGAATTGAAATCGTGAAAATGTTCGATATTTAGATGTGCTATTTTTGATGTGTTATTAGTGTTCTGATGTGAATTATTTGTTTACGTAATTAAGTTAAGTGACTATTCGTTGCTCATATTGTTAAATATGTTTTTCGAAATATTTTGATCGATTTGATTTCCGAAAATTGTTATATCGAAAATAGAATTTACAAAATTCCCTTGATTTTAGATTGTGCATTGAATCATAGAATCCGATCATTGGAAAGTGTGATAAAGTGTGATATGTAGAATATAGAACTACTTTTATGCACGTTCCAGAATAATAGATACCTTATTGGGTTTGTCTTAAAAAGAGCGTAAACTAGCCCCATCGAATCATCGAATATAGAGCCGTGTCACCGGTATAGTGAGACCGTGTGATTTTGAAATAAGAATTTGATTATAAGATTTATTTATCAAATATGATAATTTCGATTATGTGAATAATATTATATGAGTGCATTTCTTTAATATATCATGTGCATATTTGGCATAATTGTTATTGAATATGTGTTTGATTTTTAACTACACATTTGTAATAGTAATCTTTGTGATAGACGTTTAGATCAATATTTGTATTTTTATTTTAGTAGTTTTCATGTTAGCAATTGATAGAATATGTGATCAATAGAATAAGTGATCAATTGATAAGTTATATTGACTATAAGTGGATGTATACAATATGTGGGTAAATTCTAAATATTTGATGCCTTGTAATTATGTACAAGTAATGTGACTATCAAAGGATAAACTCCAGAGTATTAGCGGATAAAGAAATGAATGAATAATCAGTCTATCACTATCAACAGATAGAAAATTAAATATTTATTGACATTGACTTAACAGTTGATAATGGGACGCACCTGCTAGATCACATGAGTTGATAAGGAGAATAAAATTGGTAAGTTTGACAATTGTGTGTGAAAAATCAGGGTCATTGGTGACCTTGTATGGATAAATGTTCATGACAATGTGGATCTGGTATATCCACCCATTGTTCATGTATATTTGTCATCTCTATTACTTCTCGACCACCTAGTTCTCTGCCTTCTAGTGTTATAATGAAGGCTGGTGCAAAATACCTAACAGTCTCATGCTCAAATAGCCAAACCAAAATTAAAATTCATGGCTAAGAAAATCACCTCAAATACCTCTTAAAAGTCACTTGTTATAAAAATTATCAAATATTAACCTGAGTGTAGTTCACGGGTGGCGGTGAATGGTGATGGAAGGGGTGAAACATCAAGAAAATCTCATTAATGAGAAGAGTGAGGTTTATGAGAACCAACCTAGCCACATTGTATCTTATCAACAAGATACATGGATTAAGATAGAAGTAAACACATCCCTATTGACAACTTCTCAAAAAGATGCCACTATTGAAAAGAGTTCAAAACCAGGAACAAAGATCAAAAGGGGAAGTGATAATTCTAACGCATAATCAATGTCTTAAACTATCAAAGGAGAGAGAAGGTTAAAGAGGTCAAGGGTGCACATAATTCACACACATCACATAACTTAATCTCAGATCATTTCTCCGTGCCTTCACATATTCAGCTTGATGTGGCTCCAATAAATGTAGAGTAACAAACTATTTCCTTTGAATTATAAATTGAAACACCTTAACCCTAATCATCATCACTATCTCTAGATGTTGATTTGATTTTAACATCACATGCTGATTCTTCATGTTTAAAATTCTTGAAGGAATCTCACTTTGAATCTGGTGAGCATCATCTTTTAGATATTTTTATGAAATTACAACTATTTTATGACACTTTTATTAACATCAATCTCCACAGAATCAATTATAATTTCAACAGTAACTGTTATTTCTTCTACTTCATCAATTGATATATCTCATCTGTTGACAAGTGTCTCTCCATCAACGAATTTTCTTAACGGCAATCATCCGTTGACAATCACAATTACACCATCAACGAGTATTCATCATCCGTTGATAGATATCTTTTATGTATTTGACATATAGAATTCTCAACTCTCTAATTTAACTTCTTCATTTATTTATTCAGTTAATTCTTTAGGAAATAATGAACGGTTGTAGGTGGTGTTCAAGTTTGTTTAAACTAGAATATGTGTGTGAATTTTTGTAAAATATAACCTTGATTTTGGATAAAGTAATCTTTGTAGCTTATAATATTGTATTAAATAATGTATGCTTACTTGTTTAAATAGATATGTCTACTTCATAGTTTATGGATCAAGAGAGAATTAAAATCAAGAAAATACTCAAAATGGTGTGATTTTTTTTAAAAGAAAAGAAAATCTTCACTAGGAATTTTGAAAGAGACTACAATGGAGAAAATAAACTAATGCAAGCTATTTTAAGGACTTTCATCAATTTTCTTTACTTTCGTTAATGTTACATGTTTTATTGCTAATTAGTGTTTAGTGTTTCAAATTGTAACTGAACTAACCACTTTAACATCAATAAATTTTAATACTCAAAATCTAAAAAATAATAAATATATTTTATGTGTCTTATACTCTTTGACAGATAAAAAAATATCTAAGAATTATTTAGAGTTTGAAAGATAAGAAATGAGGTAAGATCTCTTAAAAAATTATAAAAGACGAAAGTTGTAGATACCGTCATGATCTTTCCAAAATGATAAATCTCATTGAAAATAAAATTATAACGACTCTAGAAATGGATAAAACGTACCCCGAATAAAAAACTTAAAAAGAATTTCTATATTTTTTTTAAAGTTTTTCGAGAAAGAAACAAAATATAAATCAGGAATTACGTGAATAAAGGTTATTGGAAAACGAAAAGGGCCTTTAATATCATCAAAAATCTTGGAATTTTGATATGAATTGAATTTATAATGAATACTACAAGATTACTAACTTTTTTGAAAGTTATTCGAATAGGTCTTTGATAATATTTTTATCTATTAATATTATTCAAAAATTTTGAAATACTCCCTCCGTCCCACTCAATTCTTTACATTGGGGGGCGGGGACTCGGCACACACTTTAATGCTCTTATTAAATGTAGTTGCATAATTTTTTTTAATTTTTTTTTCTTCTAAATAAAAATATAATGTTCAAATTTTTATACAAAAAAGAAAATTTTAAAAATGAATTACGGAACTATACTTTATAGTTGTCTTAAAATGCATGTCAAGTATGTGAAAAATAATGTAAAGAATTGAGGGGGACAGATGTAGTATATATTATACTCAATTTTTAGAAATATTATGTAATTTGTTCGTATTTTTTGTTTTTTTATTCAATTACATTTCAAATATTCTTAAATTTTGAAAAAATGTAAAAATATTTTAATAAAAGGATTAAAATGTACAATTTTTATAGTTGAAGGTCGAAAATGTTAAAAAAAATATTTAGGTGTTTAAATGAGGGTTTAAATGAAAAATCTGTTAAACTTAAACGGTCAAATTATAATTAAACATTGACGAATTATTATATTACCCCTACCCTATTTAACAGTAACGACGAAATTAATGAAAGAAATGTAAAATGCAGCGCCCAAAGAAATTTGAGATGCAAAATGTAAATGTTGAAACTTTTGATACCAACATGACAATGCTTTAAATTAAAGAGGTGGACTATACAATTAACCGAATTATTTAATGCTTTTCCTTGTATATGCAACTGAACCCAACCAAAAACTATTTATCATCTTTCCAATTCTTGACAATGGCAATAAAACATGACATGCTTTATGATAGTATTGCAGGTGCCACAATTTTTAACAAGATTATTTCCAGCTCGAAATAAACATTTAACACTTAACCCCGTACTTCTCAGAAAATTACAAACTTATTTATTCAACCTACCAATGTGATTGAAGATTGTTAGCTATTGAGTACAACACAGAGGGTGGTGAATGTGTTTTCTGGATTTTTATCCCTTTTGAACAGTTTGGATATTAGGTGAACAAAGCAATTTCTAATTTACAAAGATATTGCGTTAAACAGAAACTAAACAACAAGCACAATATTTCAAAACTCACTTAATTTGTATTAATTAAGTTTGTCTTGCTATAAATTCTATGTTCTTAAAAATATAAGAACTCAGCTTCTTCCTTGAGAGAATACAAGAAAATATGAATCTGTTTGTTACATCTAAACTAAGGACCAATGCATGCTTCATACACCAGCAACACGGGTTTACAAGACCTACACTAAAATGCACTAAACTCTTTTTTAAAGCAATCTTTTTCTATTTCCATTTCTAGCTTATCAAATCTGTGCAAAATCTTGCAAGACTGTGACCATCCTTTGTCTAGTTAATCTTGGCCCTTGATCTTGTATTCTCTCCAGCTACTTTGTAGACTTTTCAATCTAGTTTGATATATCGTTTATTGACTGATAATCTTGAATCTTAAATTTATTTGCATTATGTATTTGAGAGGCATATCGAGATCTCCAATTTGTTCTATAGAGAAGTGTCATCTCGATAAGTATAATGACTTATCGAGATCTCTGAGTTCTTTATAGGTATAATTGACTTGTCGAGGTCCCTTTATCTTTACATGGGAAATGACTTGTCGATATGTCTGAGATCTCTACATGTAGAATTGACTTGTCGAGGTCTCTGAGATCTCTAAATATATTTTGATTTGTCGATATCTCTGAGATCTTTAATGAGAAATTGACTTGTCGATATCTCCAATTCTTCACATCTTCATTTGACTTGTCGACATCTCTGAGTTCTCTACATGCAGAAATGACTTGTCGATATCTTCAATATTCACATCTTCATTTGACTTGTCGATATCTCTGAGACTTCTCTATAAGCCATCTTGGACTTTTCGATAAGTCATTCTGGACTTCTCGAATGACTTCTCGATATTGCTTGATCTGTGACTTGTCGATATCTTCACTTAGAATATTTTTCATAAAACAGTTTTATTTTATTCCAAGCTTCTTCACTTTTCTCTGAGGCATGATCACGGTTTGATCTTCTTCCAAAATTTATTCCTTAGCTTGAATCCGTTTACAGAAAAATACTCTAGTTTAATCTTCTAATCTTTTTACAAACTCAAGAAATAAAATACAGAATACAAAATTAATTATCAAACAACTAAATCTCAGGATTGTCAACGTGACTTAGTCTTGTTATTGTATAGGCATGTCTTGCACAACAATCTCCCCCAATTTGTGATAAAATTGCTTATCACAAATTAAATCCCCGATAACAAGACTAACCCTAAACTACAATTAATTACATACAACTTGACTGATTAACATACATTTGATGATTACATAAGTTCAACAATTACAACCATCAAGTGAATTTTTCATAGCCTGATTGTTTCCTAATGAGGTCCTTGAGATTTAATAGCACTTGTAGTTCTTCAATTATTTATGTCCCTCTTAAAGCTTCTACCAGCTTGAGTCATTCATCCAATGTGTAACCATTGAGGTAACCAACTCTAAATTTTGGGAATCTTCCAACTTGAATGTTCAGAAAATGTCCATCTTTTGATATTCTACTCAACCCCTCTGCCTTAAGCTCATTTGATCTTTGTTCAAACATCTCTATCTTTATGTCATAATTTCTATCCCTTTCTTCCTTTTCAGCCTTCAATCTTGCATGTCTTTCATCCCTTTCCCTCAACCTTTCAGACATCACAACCTTCCACATTCTTGTACTTGTGTCCTTGTCCTTCATCAAGCTAATTACCCTCTTCAATTTTATGGTTAAAAATGTTTCCATTATTCCCTTGCTAAGTAAAATAAAGGAGCCATCCATGTAGTAGATTCTGACTTCTGCTAAAGATACAACCCAAACTTTGACAATTTCTTTAGCTAATTATTGGAAAAAATCATCATCTGTGATGCACATATTTAGAGGAAGAAAGTCACTTTGATTGAAATAATTCCAGAAGACACCAGCATCAGCTTGCATTTTCTTAGTTTTTCTTCCAACAGTCTTGAAATGAGTTTTGGTTGGTGGCTTGACTGAAGGTAGGTTTGTGATTTTCTTAAGTGTGACATGGCTGGATCTGATAGGTATTTTGAATAAGGTGTTTGCAGTTTGTTTATACAAGTATTTTGGCTTTTGAGGTGGGTTTAGTTGAGATAGTGTTTGGCTAGGTTTGGTGGTTTGAGTATGTTAGGTCACACATACTGTAGAAGGGGGTTGAATACAGTGTTTAGCACAATCAAATCGAATATAAGAACTCAAGTAACAGAAAACAGATTTTATTCAACACAATAAACTCTGTTACAATATGGAACTGTCCTCTCTCAGTGATGAACAAATTATCAAGAGAGTTGCTAGGGTTACAAAGAATAATAACTTCGATAATGATAACACTTATAGTATAAACCCTATGCCTGTGTTTATATACTACACAGTTACAAGATAAATTCTAATTGATATGGAATATAATTCTGCTTTCTAAAATATATCAACTAGTTATCTTTTCTTCCAAGTATTCTATTCTTCATAGAATTCTTTCTTCATGCATATTTCTTTCTGTCTTAGTCTCGATCTTCTTTCCTTTCAATCAGCCGCCTGTCTTATCCGAAAGTCATCTTAAGTCCTGATATTATCTCCTGATAAATATCTTCTGATAACTTAAGTTTTGATAACTTAAGTTCTGATATCTTAAGTCCTGTCTTCAGTATAAGTGCTGATTTCCAGTTAAGTACTGATTTGTCATGTTAGGTAAGATCTGAAAACTAAATACAAATCATATTACACATGACATTATCAAATATATCAAACAATCTCCCCCAACATGTAAATTAGCATAATATACAAGTTCAACAGATATTTGATGATGTCAAAAACATTAAGTACAAATGCATGAGAATTTGACTAGATAACTATAACTTACAGTCCTTTTAACTTTACCATCTTAAGGTCTGATATCAGCTTCAGTCTGTATACACTTCAGAATTTAAGCAGTTGCAGATCTTTGACTTGGCTTCAATTTCTGATCTCTTTGATGTCAGGAGTTGTTCTGAGATAGTTCTTCAACAAACATCTCTCATCATATTCAAGTTCATTGACCATCCTCCTTTTAGCATTTATCAATTCAGTTGTATCTTCACCAGTTTGAAAAAATAGCTGCTCTGAGATCATTTATCTTAGCTTTTTTTATCTCCTGATCTAGTCTGATTAGATATGCCTTTTCAGACTCTAGATTGAATTCCACAACCTTATAACCCAGAAAAGTAGTTATAATCTTAGCAGAGTTAGGCTTCATTTCGACAATATCACCTTTGTGATCTCTGTACTTGGGACAGTATGTGCTTTCAGACTTTACAGAATAAGGCTTCTTCTGTCTTTGAATTTGAGACTTTAAATAACCTGCAACACTATCTGTTAATTTGTCTTTCACTTGAAGTAGGAATAGAACATGTTCCAGTTCCTCAAAATACTTCAGTGGTATAGCATTCTGCCTAATCTGGTATACCCTTCCATCTGTCATAAAATATAACAAGATATGTTCTTTCAAACAGGTATGGTAAACCATTTGTATAGATTCAAGTCGATTCAATCTTTCAGGAGTTGCTCCACCACCTGGTTCACTTAAGGAAGTTGGATCATTGGTAGTGTTGTGTACTCTTTTTTCATCAGAACTACCCAATCCATATTTATCTCTTGCTTCCTTTCCTGTAACAACTCTTGCTTCAAAACCACTTGTTGCAGTCTTCAAAGGTTGAGCATGTTTAGCTTTGGTGAATCCTGGTAGGAGTATCTTTGAAGGTTTAACATGAGCAATGTCAGAGGTTTCCTTTTCCTTATCTTTTGATATCAAGCCAACTTGAGCTATGTCAGAGGTTGCTTGCTTCACTGTCATATCAGAACTTACTACATCTTGACTCTGAACAACATGAGCCATGTCAGAGGTTGTTTGAAAAATCTTCTTTTGCATCATAGTAAGATTAGCATCTTCTTCATCATCAGTTATTTCTTCATTCATGACTGGCATATAAACCTTTACAGGTTCATCAACTTTTTCTTTGCCCTTGGACCTTGGATCAATTTCCACTTGTGATTTGACTTTGATTGCCTCAGAACTCGTTCTTTCCTTTATCACAATACCCTTAGGTTTTGGAAATTTCTTTTCAACAACAGAAGCTTTAGATTTTGTCTTGACACCTTCTGCTTTGAGTCTAGCTTCTTCTTCCTTTAGACTCTCAAAGTCCATTCCTGGATTTTCTTTAAGAAATAACTCCTTTGAAATTTCTTCATCAAGTTCCAGATGTTCACCAGAACTTATCCTTTTACCAGTATCAAAACTTATTCTTCTCCCAGTATCAGGACTGGTTCCTTGACTTGTAATTCTAGCTTTACTTGATGAAAGTCCTTTGCCTTGACCTTGACCTCTACCCTTGTTAGAGTTTCCCTGGTCATCATTTCCATCATCCTTTCCCTTCAGTGTCTAAATAGATTTGCATTTGAACTTAATCACTTTCTCCCCCTTTTTGGCATCAGCAGGTAAAAGAAGAGAGACAAGTAATTTTACTGAGGATTGGATCTCATTGAGTTGATTTTGGTGAGAAGCTTGATTCTGCAGAATTTCTTCAATTTGAGTTTGTTGCTTCTCCTGAGTTTTCTCAATGTAGGCAATTCTGTCAAAGGCTGGCTTGAAAAATCTGTTCTTTTCAAGTTTCACATTCATATCTTGCTGGATCAAAGTTTCTTGAATTTTGTTCACCTTGGCATGAGTTGTCGAGTGTTGACCTTGAAGATGGCTAGTACTCAATGCAGTAACTCTCAGCTGTGCCTTGAAATCATCATTTAACAACATTTCATCAGCTTTTGCCAAATGTTCAGCAAGAATCTTTTCAGAAAGAACAAAACTAACTGTGTTCCATTCCTTAGTCCACTCCTTTCCTCTAGGAGTTTCACTCCATGGTACTGGTGCTTCCCCCGTAACAAACTTCTTGACTAAATCAGCTTTATTAACTGTTTGTTGAGGTGCATGTCCTGATGGACCAGCTACATCAGCATCTAAATTAGCAGTAGTTTTACCAGTAGTTTCTTCATTGGCAGCATCAGAACTTATAGATCCTGCATGATCAACATCCTCTGATAAAATAGCAGTATGTGAGGCTATAGAGGCTTCAACATCATCCCCTAAATTCTGATCTGCAGCCAGGTTCTGATCAACATCCAAAAGTGATGTTGTTGGTGGAGTGAGTTGAATTGGTGGAGCTTCCAAGTACAAAACCTCAGGCACAATCAAGTTATGAATGTCAATTTCAGCACTTGTACCTGGTTCTTCAGTATGTACTGGATCAACTATAGGTGACATAGGAGGTGTAGGAATTATGTATTGAGCAGTTTCTTGTTGTGCAGAAGGAAGTGATTCAATAACAATTGGTTCTGTTGAGATCAGAGATTCCTGATCCCCTTCCTTAGCTGCTTCCACTACATCCTCTGAATCTGACTCAACTATGTCCCTGTGAGCTCTCTGTTTCTTTAACTTCTTCAAAGGTGGAGACACTGTAGGAGCTTTATCATCAGAATTTAACTTTCTAAGCCTTTTGAGGGGCCTAGAACTCCCAGTTACAGTATCTTTCTGAGAAGAAACCTTCTCAGCTTCTAAAACAATAGGTTCTGATATTGGAACCTGTTCCTCAGCATCTGATTCATCTCACAGAATAATTCTCATTCTCTTCTGTTGAGTCTGAGGTACTTTCTTAGTCCTTTTGGGTTTGGAAGATGAAGGCTTTACTGTAGGATCTGAAGGTTGAGGTTGAGAAGTTTGAGGTGTTTGTGTAGAGGTGGTAGGTGCTGATGGATGAGGTTCTGATGGTTGGACATCAGGATATAGTTCAGTGTATTTAACTGGATCGTAGGTTATTAAGGCTTGTTTGACAGATAAATGAACTAGGAGGGGTCTTAACACAGCCTTCTTATTATCATTAGATAATAAGTCATTAAAAGCTCTTTTAGCTAGTCTGAATGATGAAATTAATTCACCAGCTGATTGGGGCTTATTATCACAACAAAAACTATAGATAAGTTGACAGAATCTAGCAAAGTAAACAGTGTTTCTATCTTCTGTCATTCTATCCCCAATGAAACCTAAGACATCACTTGCATAATCAAAATTAGTTTGATTTATAAGAGCATACCTGATTTGTTGGCTGAATATGGGGATTGCATCAAAATTAGAATATTTGTTTGCAAAAGCCTTGGTTATGCAGTCAAATAAGAAACTCCATTCCCTCCTTATGTAAGATCTCTTCAACTAACCCAGCTTTGCCAATGTCCTCTCATACCCCAGACTGGCCATCATGTTTTGAAGAACTGGCTCTTCAACCGTAGAATAAACACAGTTCTCAGGCAACTGCAGTGCTTGTCGATCCGTAGCCAATGTCACGACATGCTCATCCTCCCCTGATGAAAAAATAATACTTGGGGACCCTTGAGCACCACCATCATCATATACTCCGCTTCTCCAGAACTCCAACACTTGAGTACCAGAGACTGCATCAGGTTCGGTCAGAGTGTACCCAATATCAGAACTAGTAAGAAAGTCCTGAATGAAGTGAAGTTCTGATGGGACTTCTCACTTGCTAAGAATAGCGGAGAAGTTATTAGGAACAAACTTAGCTCCATCAAAAATTACGTCTTTTGGTGCCATTTCTGTAAGAAATTAAGTGAGTAAGAGTATGTTTGCAAAGTGTTTGTAAAAAGTCTTAAGAGACAAACAACTTCAGAAAATAAAAGAGAGAGAGAGAGGGAGAAAGAAGAAGAGATTTAGAATAGAAAAGTAAGTAAAAGATTAGAAAATCTTTTATCTCTCATATATATACTCTCTCCACTCAACAGTCATATTTTTGAAGCATGGGATACACTTTACACCTGACATCATGTGAACAGTCAGTAAATGGTTAAAATGAGAGTTAATGGGCACGTAAAATAAGCAATAATTACCGTGCACATGCAGTTTTTCAGGACATACACGTTAACCACTAACCCATAATGATTATGACTATTTTATCTCACATTAACCAATATTCTGTAAAAATATTTTTCGTTCAAGTAATGAACAAAAATAAACCAAGTAAATAAATACTGCCACGTCAGCATCAAAACTTAATTATTATCAGGATTTAAAAGTCATCAGAATACGGCTCCTTAACTCGAAAAGTGAATGTGTATTCCTGTAATTCTTCACATAAATACTAATATGGTTTCATCAGAACTTAATCATCAGAACTTCCATCAGAATTTGTCCTCAGAATTTATGCAATCTGACACATAAATTGTTCATCTAAAACAATATTTATCACCACTGTATTTTTCATCATTCATATGGAGTGTAAGTGTGTGCATTAAGCTAAATATCAGACAAAGAGTAAAGTCTGATTCACTTCAGTACATCTTAGAAATAAGGCATAACTAAGAACTTTGCTCAAAATCTGTCATTATTCTGAAGTCTACTTTAGAATGAGTTCATGCATGAGTCCACCTCAACTATTTTGTGCTCATTTTATGCATATTTTGAAATTCCATTTTACAGTGGCTTCTCAGTATAAGTGAGTCACGACTGCTTATCAGAATTTATGCTGTTATCAGAGTATTTCTCCAGTAATCATAGAGTGTGAAAAGTCACCAAGAAAATTTTATTTTGCTTTTCTAATGCATATTACTTAATACCAGCAATGCACTTGGGTCTTCCCTTCCACATTTTTACTCTAGATCTCAAAGGAGTACCTGATATTTATTTCTTTTCTTTTCTTTTTCTTTTGATAAGTGAGGCTTATCAGCACTTAGTACATCCACCAGATTTACTAACATCAGAACTTAACAGATAAGAAGCATTATTCTAGTTTTTGACTTAGTAATAAGATACACAAAGTAAACTTAACTAAGCTCAATATCAGAATTTGCTTGTGTTAAAAGATTTCCACATAAACAATTACTTCAAACATGGGATCTTTAGTATATTAAAGACTACTAGGTCAACATCTAGCACAGTTATCCTCATTGGATTGAATAGTCACAGAAACATTCATATCACTATCAGAGTTAAGAAATTCACATCAGACAATAATCAGCACTTAAGTAATTTTAAATTTAAGCACAGAATACACAAAGATAGTAATATATGTAAATACTGATTATAAAGTCTGATGTATCAGAACATAAACTAAGCAGATTTAGAGAAAGAACCTGAAACCATTCCAAGTTCATTTACCAATCTTGTAAAAATAGCTTCACACAGTGGTTTTGTGAAGATATCTGCTAGTTATTGATCTGTTGGAACAAAATGCAATTCCACTGTACGTTCATCCACATGTTCTCTTATGAAGTGGTACCTAATGCTAATGTGCTTTGTCATTGAGTGTTGAACTGGATTACCTGTCACAGCAATAACACTTTGATTATCACAGTAAATAGGGATTTTAGAAAATTCTAACCCATAATCCAGTAACTGATTCTTCATCCAGAGAATCTGTGCACAACAGCTTCCCGCAACAATGTATTCTGCTTCTGCAGTTGATGTGGAAATTGAATTTTGTTTCTTACTAAACCAAGAAACCAATCTGCCTCCAAGAAATTGACAGCTTCCACTTGTGCTTTTCCTGTCAATTTTGCATCCTGCAAAATCGGCACCTGAGTAACCTATTAGCTTAAAGTCTGATTCTCTAGGATACCACAATCCCAGATCAGCTGTACCCTTAAGGTACTTGAAAATTCTTTTCACAGCTGTTAAGTGAGGTTCTCTTGGATCTGCTTGAAATCTTGCACAAAGACAGGTAGCATACATGATATCAGGTCTACTTGTAGTTAGATAGAGTAGTGAACCAATCATACCTCTGTAATCAGTAATATCTACTGATTTAACAGTATCCTTATCCAACTTTGTTGCAGTGGCCATATGAGTGGATGCACTTGAACAATCTTGCATTCCAAATTTCTTCAATAAATTTCTGGTGTACTTAGATTGGCAAATAAAAGTTCCTTCTTCATTCTGCTTGACTTGAAGGCCCAGAAAATAGTTAAGTTCTCCCATTATACTCATTTGATACCTTGACTGCATCAGCTTGGAAAACTTCTTACAAAGTCTGTCATTTGTAGAACCAAAAATGATATCATCAACATATATTTGCACCAAAAGTAAGTCCTTTCCATGGTTGAGGTAGAACATTGTTTTGTCAATAGTCCCTCTGTTAAATCCACTTTCCAGAAGAAACTGAGCTAAAGTCTCATACCATGCTCTTGGAGCTTGCTTAAGGCCATAAAGTGCTTTATCAAGCCTGTAGACTTGATTGGGAAATTTGGGATCTACAAAGCCTGGAGGTTGTTCAACATATACCTCTTCTTCCAGTTCTCCATTGAGAAAAGCACTTTTCACATCCATTTGAAAGACTTTAAACTTCTTGTGAGCAGCATAAGCCAAAAATATCCTTATGGCTTCCAATCTAGTAACTGGTGCAAATGTTTCATCATAATCAATTCCCTCCTGTTGAGAGTATCCTTTTGCAACCAGCTTTGCTTTATTCCTTGTAATTATGCCATCACTGTCAGTTTTGTTTCTGAACACCCACTTTATACCAACAACAAACCTATTCTTTGGTCTTGGCACTAAGGTCCAAACTTTATTTCTTTCAAATTAATTTAACTCTTCTTGCATTGCTTGCACCCAATCAGCATCTTGAAGAGCTTCTTCCACTTTCTTTGGTTCAGTCTGAGAAAGAAAAGAATGATAGAGACATTTATTTGATGTAGCTGTTCTAGTTCTGACACCTGCATCAGGATTTCCAATAATTAAGTTAGGTGTATGTGCTTTAGTCCACTTCCTTGTAGATGGAAGGTTATCTCTAGAACTGGATGCTTCCTCATGATCCATGTTGTCTCCATCAACATTTTCTGATGCTCCCCCTGAAATTATGCTCTCTGAGTTGGATCCTTCAGAATTTGAGTTTCCAGAAATATCAGAACATGAGTTTCCAGAATTATCAGAACTTGGCCCATCAGAACTTGACGAATCAAAATTTGAAGAGCATGTTGTAGATTCTGATGCTTCTTGAGATGTGGTTGGATCTTCAATATGCTCCCCCTGCACAGGTGCATCTTCCTTAGGCATAGTCACCACAGTTTCAATGACATCAGAGTTTAATCCATCATAGTTTGCAATATCAGGATTTAGATTTTCAGGATTTACAGAATCAGAATTTAAAACTTCATTCTCAAATCTCAGCTGATCATGATCATTGAAATCTTCAAGTCCAGTAATCTTCTTATCATCAAAAGAGACATTGATAGATTCCATGACAACCCTTGTTCTTAAATTGTAGACTCTGAAGGCTTTTGTGGAAAGTGGATATCCAACAAAAATTCCTGCATCAGCTTTTAGATCAAATTTGGATAGCTGTTCGGAATGAGTCTTAAGAACAAAACACTTGCATCCAAATACATGAAAATACTTCAGATTTGGCTTCTTTTTCTTCACCATCTCATATGGTGTTTTTCCATGCTTGTTGATAAGTGTTGCATTCTGAGTAAAACAAGCAGTCTGCACAGCTTCAGCCCAAAAGTAGGTTGGCAACTTTGCTTCATCAAATATAGTTCGTGCAGCTTCAATAAGAGTTCTATTCTTTCTTTCAACAACTCCATTTTGCTGTGGAGTTCCATGAGCAGAAAATTCCTGCTTTATTCCATGGTCTTTGCAGAACTCTTCCATGATCAAATTCTTGAACTCAGTACCATTATCACTTCTTATGATCTTCACAGAATCTTTGACTAATTTATCCAGTTGCTTGACATGATCAATCAAGATAGATGCAGTTTCACTTTTTGTGTGCAAGAAATACACCCATGTGTATCTGGTGAACTCATCCAGTATGACCATAGCATATTTCTTCTTTGCAATAGCCATGACATTCACTGGACCAAATAGATCAACATGTAGTAGGTGATAAGGCTCAAGAATTGATGATTCAATCTTGCTCTTGAATGAAGATTTTCTTTGTTTTGCCTTCTGACATGAATCACAAAGGCCATTAGGAGCAAATACTGATTTTGGCAGTCGTCTCACAAGATCTTTCTTGACCAGTTCATTTATATTGTTAAAATTTAAATGAGAGAGTTTCTTGTGCCAATCCCATCTTTTTTCAGTTGATGCTCTACTTAACAGACAGATTGCAGAACCATCAGTACTTGTTGAAAGCTTGGCTTCATAAATGTTACCATGCCTGTATCCTTTCAGAACAACTTTGCCTGTAGATTTGCTTACAACTTCACAGTGTTCTTCAAAGAAATCCACATGATAACCTCTGTCATAGATTTGACTCACACTCAGCAGATTGTATTTAAGTCCTGAGACCAGAGCTACTTTTTCAATGATGACATTCCCAAGATTGATATTTCCATATCCCAGAGTTTTTCCAATGTTTCCATCTCCATAAGAAACACCTGGGCTAGCTTTCTCCACAAAGTCTGATAGCAGGGCTTTATTTCCAGTCATATGTCCTGAACATCCACTGTCCAGAACTAGGATGTTCTTCATGTTGCCATGCAATCACAAAGACCACTAATGATTAGTTTTAAGGACCCAGACTTGCTTGGATCCTTTGGCCTTTTTAAGTTTGTTAACATTTGCAGCGGATTTAGCATCAGAGTTTATGTTAACAGTTTTCTTATCAGAATTTGCAATATCAGACTTTGCGTCAGAACTTACACTAGAAGGAATAATGCTAACTTTTTTACAGAAGGTTTTATTTGATAATAATCATAGTACAAACTATGATATTCCTTACAAGTATAAATGGAATGCCATAACTACCACAATGAAAACAAGGATTTTGTGGCTTATATCTAACATACTGACTCTTAACTCCTGACTTAGAAGGTAAGGAGTTTATGTTCTTATTCTTCCTGCAAAAAGAAGCCAGATGGTTAGAATTTCCACAGTTATGACATGTTTTTCTAGGAGCATTAGGAACAGGCTTATAATTGTTACTTTTGTTCACACCTTCCTTTCCATTCCTATTTTTCCTAGGTGGCTTTACCTTGTTTACATTCTTAACATCTTTCAGCTTATGCTTAAGCTGCTTCTTAGTCATTAAGCCTATGTTAACTTCAGTTGACTTATCCTGTTTAGGTTTGTCAGAAGTTACTTTCCCCTTAACTTCTGATTTCTCAATATTAGACTTTGCAGTTATAAACTTAACAGGATTTACCTTTGGTTTTTGTTTAACAACTATAGGCTCAGTTTCTACAGTTCCCTTACTGTTCTTATCATCTCCATAACCTAAGCCCTCTTTCCAGTTTCCACTACTAAGAATATCCTGAGTTGTTTTACCAGAGTTAGTCCAAGTCCTGATAATCTCTCTTTCCTTTTCTAACTCAGTTTTTAGAGATTCATTCATTTTTAGCACTTCATCCCTAACATAAAAGGCATCATCTCTATCTTTCTGAGTTTGATGGAACATGACTAACTCTTTTTCTAAATAATCATTCCTCTTTTTATAAACAAGATTTTCATAAGTTAATCTTTCACATGTTAAAGTTTGATCTTTATAACTAATGAACATGATTTTAAGATATCTTCTCAACTCAGTATATCATCAGTATGAAAGGCATAAGTAGTTTGAGGTACCTTTAAGTCAGCAGTATCAGAACTGCTATCAGCATTTGCCATCAAGACATAGTTGTCCTCATCCTCAGAATCTGAAGCATCTGACCAGCTTTTCTTCTTTGTGACAAGAGCCTTGCCTTTATCATTTTTCCCTTTTCTGCAATCTGGAGATTTGTGGCCTTTCTCACCACAGTTGTAGCATTTAACATTTGAGTTATCTCCTCTGTCAGACTTTCCTCCTTTGCCTTCAGATTTTCTGAAACCTTTCTTATCAGAACTTGCACCTTTCTTGGAAAACTTCTTTCCTCTCCCGAATTTCATGTATGCAATCTTTGTGATTCCTTTCACCATAAGAGCACACAGCTTCATCATCTCCTCATCAGGGTCCATTTCAGGTATACTTTCAATTTCTGAGTCATCATCACTATCAGAACTTGATGACTCGGTATCAGATTTTGTGATGAGAGCCTTGCCCTTGCCTTTCTTTGAGGCAACAACTTTGGGACTTTCCTCCTTAGCCACAAAGGCAACTGTCCTTGACTTTCTTCCATTCCTCTTGCTTCTTTGTTCCATCTCAAGTTCATGAGTCTTGAGCATCCCATAAATTTCATCAAGAGTTGTTTCATCAAGATTATAGTTCTCTCTTATTATTGTGGCCTTCAAATCCCATCTTTCAGGAAGAGCTAACAGGAATTTAAGATTTGAATCTTCAATATCATACTCTTTGTCAACTAGTGACAAATCATTCAAGAGTTTGACAAATCTGTCATATAAATCAGTTAATGACTCATCAGGCTTTGAGTCAAAGTGCTCATACTCTTGAGTGAGTATAGTCTTCATGTTCTTCTTGATTGAATCAGTTCCCTGACACTTGTTTCCAGAGCATCTCATAGCTCTTTTGCAGTTTTGCATTGAATTACCCTGTTTGACATGACATTATCAATGGCACTATACAGCAAGTGTCTTACCTTTGCATCCTTCGCAATCGATGAGATATCTTCAGCAGTGTAATCACTTTTTTCCTTTGATAGAGACTTTGATGGCTGACCTGCAACTTCCACAGAGAGTTTGGTTGGCATATGTGGTCCTTCATAAATCCTGTCGAGATATTCTGGATCTGTAGCTTCCAGAAACGTAGCCATCTTCACTTTCCATATGGAATACTCAGAAGGTTTTAATATGGGAACTCTTATAGTCTCATATCGACTATGGGTTATGGTTTTTGGAGGTTCTTCAGTTTTGGTGGGTTTGGTTGGAGTTTCTACTTCAGACATGATTGTTTTTGGATCTTAAATTGTTTGTGTGTTAACAGATAGCTCTGATACCACTTGTTAGGTCACACACACTATAGAAGGGGGTTGAATACAGTGTTTAGCACAATCAAATCGAATATAAGAACTCAAGTAACATAAAACAGATTTTATTCAATACAATAAACTCTGTTACAATATGGAACTGTCCTCTCTCAGTGATGAACAAATTATCATGAGTGCTGCTAGGGTTACAAAGAATAATAACTTCGATAATGATAAAACTTATAGTGTAAACCCTATGCATGTGTTTGTATAATACACAGTTACAAGATAAATTCTAATTGATATGGAATATAATTCTGCTTCATAAAACATATCAACTAGTTATCTTTTCTTTCAAGTATTCTATTCTTCATAGAATTCTTTCTTCATGCATATTTCTTTCTGTCTTAGTCTCGATCTTCTTTTCTTTCAATCAGCCGCCTGCCTTATCTGAAAGTCATCTTAAGTCCTGATATTATCTCCTGATAAATATCTTCTGATAACTTAAGTTCTGATAACTTAAGTTCTGATATCTTAAGTCATGTCTTCTGTGACGGCCTCAAACCCGGGGTCAGGAGTTGACGTCACCAACAACAATACTAATAAACAATATAACCCAAATTATTAATTATACATAATCTCGACCCCCTTTACCAAGACCTTTTCCAGGTTTAAGTATGACTTAGGTTACAACCGTCAAAAACCAACTTACTAAAGACAATCCAAACAATACTATCTTTATTCAGCAACTCAACAGACCCGCTTGGGTCCAACACAACTACCTCAGAGGAGCCTGACACGGAAGGAACTGGAACTCTGCCCCGACTACCACTGAAGAATCTCCTAGGTATCTGCAATACATATATAAAACATTTTGCAAGGGTGAGCAATCAATTGCTCAGCAGTACCACTATATGAATAGTAATCAAAAACAGTTTATGATGAACAATTATAGGAACAGAAATCGTAACTTGCAAGAAAACAAGTAAAACATGTGTAAACTGGATATCAAAACTAGCATGCTCTGTATAACCAAATCATTAGTTGTGTGCTGTGCAAAGATATCAATTTCAATTTTTAGCATGCTTCTTTCATTTTAAACTCTTCTGTCCCATCGCAGGACCCATAAAACCATTTGTCCCGTTACGGGGACCCAAAAATCATTTGTTCCGTTACGGGAACCATAAAACTTATCCCATCACAGGATCTATAAAACTTGTCCCATCACAGGACCTATAACACTTGTCCCATCACAGGACCTATAAAACTTGTCCCATCACAGGACCTATAAAACTTGCTCAGATATAAAAGTATTGGATGATCCCTGGTGAGACAGCTGATCAGGCTATCCTATGAAACTTGTTCCGGAACTCAGAGACTAGCTAGGTCTCTGTCACGCTAGGCTGGTGGTTATAATAGGGTGCACAACCACTTCGCCTCTTACGCTAACTTTCAGGCCGTTACGGGCCTTCTGCGCGCACTCATCCAATTATCTGATCATTTTTATCCAGTTTTCCCAAATCACTTACCTATCTCTTATCAAAACAATTATAACACAGCACATTTTCCCAAAACATTTTCATTTTATTCAAAACTTAGAGATAGGTATTTTCAGAAGTTACTTTTCCCCCAAAACCAAGTTAACAAAATAATTTGAAACCTAGGGGATACGTAACTTAAATCGTTCTGTTCCAGTACGTAAATGTAAATCAACAATTATTCATATAGTACTGAACTGTAAAAGATTTGTTCAGGGGTACTTGCCTTGCAGAGCTTTACAAATATTAACGATTGACCTTGAGCCGACACGAACGCTCAGGCTTTAACGTCTAACCACTAGATTACCCTGGATTCGACTTCAACACTCAGGTCTTTCGATTGGAACCTTACTGAGCTCGTCGACTGTCCACTAGGCTATCCAGTGCCAACTTTTGGGCTTTCCGACTAGCACCTACAAAGTTGAAACACTCTAACTTAGACCTTCGATTATGCTTGACATATCCTCGCTAACCATCTACCCTACGTTAACAAAATCCGACTCGTAATACTTCACATAATAATACACGTATCAATTAGGGTTCATGTCTTCAAAATCCGGTTCAGTGTTCATTTTCATAAAATAGGTATATTTGTCCTTTTACGAAATTAGGGTTATCGGTTTCGCAAAGTATTCCATCGTAACACATAATCAGGTCTTGTACAAAATAGTTACATATAAACGATCGACGTTCCGATAGCCATTGGGTACGGCCTCGTATTTCCATAATTAAATTTTCCAGAAATCGGGCAGCACCTCCTTTAATTATCGGACTACCCGTCGAACATCCCGACGTCAAATCAATCACAACAACCCAACCCAATCCAAATTCCAACCACCGACTTCAGTCAACAACAACAATTTGCAAATTCACCAATACCACTTAAATACAATTATTAATTATCAGTCCCATTTTATAATTTTAATCGCATTTTATAGTTTTATTCGCAATTCGCATTTTAAATCGTATTTTGTATTTTAAATTGTAGGACTCAGAACAACGTCATCACCGTCCACCGTCGGCTCGCCGAGGCTCATTGCCGACGGCGGTAAGATTCCCGGGTTTCCGTTTATGACGGACATCCTAAGCGAATCCCACCGATTAAACTAATATTTCATTCTCGCATAAAATTATTTTATTTTCACGAAATTAATCAATTGAATTTCCTGCAGAAAAATAATTTCAATAACCCCAAATCAGTACACAAGCTACCATTTGGAAAACAACCGAAATCAAAATAACAACCGAACAGAACCACAGCCGAAAATAAGCCGTGAAACACATGGCAACACACAACAGTACCCCCAAACACATATACGCAAACACCCAATACACAGACACACCCAATACACACACTACAATCACAAACACGCACATACACACCGTTACACGCACGAAGCACACATGAAAAACCGAATAAGCAATCGGACAAGGAAGGGAAGCAGGGGTGGCGAGTCGCCGGGAAAGAAATTGAAGCAACAGCGGCTTACCAGGCCGAGAAGAACGAAATGAACGGAATACAAAGAGGAGAGAAAAGAAATTGATCGAGTGAAGATGAGACTGGAGGAAGAGATCGATTGTGAGAGGAGAGGAGAAAGGCGGTGAGAAAGAGAAATGAGAGAGATGAGGGATGGGGGAGGGTTACAGGGGATGGGAGGGTTTTTATTTTGTTCATTGTTTTCTTTTTCTTTTTTTTATTCACAACACGAACTCTGAAATACTCGCAAAACACAAAACACGTATATTTAAACGGGAAAATTTCGAGTAAAATAATTCTAACATTTTACCAAAAATAATTTTAAGATTAGCACAATAATTAATAATTAACTAAACAAAATTTTTATAGATTTTTAAAACATGCACTGGATCCTAATTTTACAAATAAACGAAATAACGCGCGGATTAAATAAATCCTAAAAATCTCCAAAATAAATTTAAAATTCCGGGAATATTCCAAATTTAATAAAGTACAAATCTCATAATTTTCGAAACACTTCTGAATTTACAATATAATGCAATCAGAAAATTATTGAAAGATTAATAATCAATAAAATATGGATTTCTAAATTTCATAAAGTCCTAAAAATAATAAATAAAATTGTAAAATGATAAGAACAATTTTAGAATCAACCCAAATATTTATGGAAATATATTCTGAATAAAATCACCTCTAACCATGAAATAAATAACATAACGTCACCGATAATTACACAAACACTCCACGAACACCAATAATCGCACATAAGTAATAAAATATTAACAAAAATAATATCCAACTGATAGAACCCATATGCATAATTTATTTATTTAATTATTTAATAATTACACATTTAATATACGAGTCGTTATATCTTCAATATAAGTGCTGATTTCCAGTTAAGTACTGATTTGTCCTGTTAGGTAAGATCTGAAAACTAAACACAAATCATATTACACATGATATTATCAAATATATCTAACAGAGTAGGTTTGATTTGTTCAGTTTTAGCTTCTTGTACATTTTGTTTCTTTGAGTCACCTTCACCCCCTCGACTACTTTTCCTCCCTTCTTCTTTCTTCTCTTCCCTTCCCTTATTCTTCTCATACACCTTGCTTCCAGTTACTTTGGTAGATTGGTTTGGATTTGAGCCAAAATATTTTTGCTCATCATTCTTCTGCTCATCGTCATCCTTGTCATGTTTGGTATTGAATTGAGTATTTGGCAATATGGTTGCAGCATTCTGTAGATACCTTCCCAACATCCTTATAACTTCCTCATCTTCAGCTGTCTTATTCTTCTTTGTCTTCAGACCAATTTCCAGTTTCATGATTAGTCTTAGATTACCCCTAACACAGTTTTTGGGGATTGTGAAATATTTGCATTTTCTGTTTTATGGACAGATGTAGGCCACCCCCTTGTTTGGATGGAGATAGGCTTCAGGAAAAGCAGTTATCTGGGTCTTTTTGAGTTCATTAAGCAATTGGGTGTCCTCTGGAATAACTGGACTAACTCTATCAATTATTACATCCAGCTCAGATGCTCTCATGGATTGAAGATTTGAGAGAGACACTTGTAGACACCTGTCCAAGCCACAATCATTGACATTGACCACTATCCTTTTCTCCAAAAAGTTTCCAACCTTTACAATCACCACTCTCAGAAAATTGATGTTATTGACCAAAGATCTCTTGTAAGTGATGTAGTTGTTGTGAAGAGAGACTCTTAGCACAACTAGTAGCTCATTGAACTCCTTATCTTGACAGGGTTCTTCTGCAGCTTTCTGGAGTCTGTCTTTACTAACATCTTGAGAGATTTTAACTTATGTATAACTTTGGACAGAGTGGGATGTAGACTTTCCAGCTTCCTTTGATAGTAGACCAGTTTCTTTGGATTGTTGAATATTAGCTTTTATCTCCCCCTTAGTCTTGGTAGCAGGCAGAAGTATAGGAGTTGAAATTTATGTCCTAACAGCTTCAGGCATGGAAGATAGTGGAATCTTCAAGGCTCGCATAATAGCTCCCAGAGAGACATAATTCTGCATTTTTAGATGTTTGTGGGAGCCTACTAGGGACTTTATATCATTTTGCTGACTCTGCGCTAGGGTAGTGAGAGCAGTGACCTGAGCTGAAGTGAATCATTGGAGGCTTGAAGAGTGGAGACTTGTTGTTGTAGAGACTGAATTTGGAGATTTGTTGAGGTGGAAGTTGGTTGTTGTGAGCTTGATGAGAGAGGAGCACCAAAAGTGGCTTGAATAGATTCCTTGATTCTCTCCATCAATAATGCTGAGGGTTCATATCTGGCTTAATGGAGTTGGTCTAATTTGACTCTTGTGTCATTTTTACTTGTGATTTAATTCTGGACAACCTCATAAAAAGCCAAAAATGATTGTTTTACATCTTTGATGCTTTGCTCCATACTGGTCACATTAAACCTGACCATTTGATCAGTAAATTTGTTGAATTTATTTTTGATCTCTACCCGAGTTGGCACAAATTGATCCAATTTATCTTTCACCAATCTCCTTTTATTTTCTTGATGACTGTCTAGTGTCTGTTGCAGTGCTTTACTGATGAGGTGAAAATCCTTGAGTTGTGCCTTATAGACCTTTGTAACAACATCATATACTTCCTTTGGACTGAAAGTCTTGGCATTGTTTCCTAGGATAGTGACATATTCTTCTCTGAATCTAGCCAAGACCCCATCTATACTCAAACTGAAATCCTTATCTAGCCAAGCATCCACATTCCCATCCTGCTCAGCTTCATTAACAATTTTCTGCTGCTGTTCTTCAACATCTACTTTATATGACAACAAGATTACCTGATAATCCTGATTGGACATGTCAGTTATGAGTAACTGTTGTGTAATATTTGCAAGGCCAGATAGTTGGTCCACAAGGAGATCATTCATTATAATTGGCTGAGTTTGAGCGTCCAACAACCATTGTGAAATGAGATGAGAAGGTTGTTGTGGGGATTGGAGGTAGATGGGATGCATGTTTGGTTTGAGGTGGAGGGTTGAGAGGTGGTAGGTAACCCTGTGATTGGAATTATAGTTATACTCACAGTAGTAACTGTGGTTGTGACAGTGTGTTATTCACCAAGAGTGGGAACCTCCATTTGAATGGGAGGAGATTTGACCGGGTTACTGTTATGTACCATGGCCTCAAACTCTTGTTCTTCTTGTAAAGAACTGGCACTTAAATGTGCTATACATGCCTCCCCAATAGCAGAATCATTGGTAATTCAACTCCTAGCATCAATTGACAAATCAATTTCATCCAGGGTTTTGAGGGGACTTGTTCCTACATGAGGAAACTCCAATTGAATTGGAGAGGATTTAGATAGCTCCCCCTCAGGAGTACTACCCTCAAACCTTTTAATCTGTGAAGATTGATTTGCACATGAAGGTGCATTTGTTACTACCACAGGGTCTTCAGTAAAAACTGATGAAACCCTTGTATTTTTGTTGCTGTCATCAAGGTCTACCCCAGAGTGTAGCCTCTCCCCAACTGAATGTGGTTCCTGGGTGGTGAGCATAGTCTAGAGATGCACAAAAGGCCCACCGGATCGGGCTTTGACCGGGCCTTAAAAAGCCCGGGCTTTGACCGGGCCAGGCTTTCCGGGCTTTGACCTTGATCGGGCCGGGCCAGGCTTTCCGAAAATGTCAGAGCCTGTTTGGGCCCTCGAGGAGGGCCTTACCGGGCTTTTTTTCGGGCCGGATCGGATCGGGCCGGGCTTTTTTCTAATTTAAATCGGATCGAGTTTTAATAGAGATTCTGAAGACTACATATGTTAGCAACTAGATCATCATAAAAATATATTAGTTTGCATGGAATATTTTATGAAAATATTAATTTGTTGAAAATATTTAAGTTTGGCAAAAAAATAAACATGTTTTTAGAATAATATGTTTTATCAATATTATCCAAATATATATAGTGTACTTACTATATCTTCTTTCATTAATCATGCAATAAAGTATATAAATAATATTATTACTTACGAATATGTAAATATATATATATATGTGTGTGTGTGTTTAAAGTATTATTTATATTTATAGTAAATGTAAATTCATAAATATATAAAAAAATGTATTAGAATAATCAGATTTTAACCGGGTTTTTTCGGGCTTTTAATCGGGTCGGGCCAAAGACTGGGCCGGGCCGAAGCCCGGGATTTTAACCGGGCCGGGCTTTACCTAAAAATATATGGCCCGTCAAGGCCCTAAGCCCAGGCTGGGTTTTGACCGGATCGGGCTGGGCCAGATTTTCGGGCCCAGGCTTTTTGTGCATCTCTAGCACAGTCTCTTGAACTGTGTCACTTGATTTTGACAACACTTGAGAAGTGGATTCAAGTGTTTCATTATAGGTAGAAGAAATTTGAGAGATAAGGTTAGTAATTTGAGAATTGAGTGTTGGTAGCTGCCCCTGAATAGATGAGGGAGCTTCAAATGAAGTGCTCTCATTGTGTGTGCCATCCTTATTTCTTCTTTCATAAAATTGAGTGTGCTCAAGTTATGGTGCAGACTCTTTACAAGATGTACTAGGGAGAGTGCTTTGTTCAATAGAGATACCCTATTGAGAGGATGCATCTGGAGTCTGTTTTAATCCCTCGTTTATAATTGCATCCTTTTGGGAAGATGCAGAGATGGCCAATTGAGTGGTCAACTCGGCTTTTTTTACCTTCTTTGGCTTTTTAACCAAGGTAGACGCTGGTTGTGTTTGGTCCTCACCACTCTCATTCACAACAGTTAAGGGTGCATGCTTTCTCTTCTTTTTACTAACTCCACCCTGTTGAGAGGATGAAGTGGTTGGTTTCCTAGATTCTAATGGTAGATAAGGAAGGGTCTCAGTTTGGGAAGGCCCCTGTTAGTGTTCCGGTGTTTGTTCTTCCACATGCATATGAGCCATAACTGTGCTAGATGTTACAGTAGACCTCATGTCAGGCATAGGGTAAGGGTAAGTCCTGAATCTCTCCAACATAAGTGGAGTGATTCTAAGATTTACAGGTACCTTATTCTTTCTAATAAGTGAGCCAAATAGTAGTTTGGACACCTGTTTATAATTGTCTATCTTTATTCTATCAATACCATTAAGTAAATGAATCTCTTGAACTTTATGATTTAAAGTAGACATTATAAACCTAGGAAAGAAAATTTCCTTACCTCTTGTGGCCAAAGGCAATGTGAGCCTTATGCTGAGTTCCTCCAAAATTAAGAGCCTCACATTTATGTATCTATTGTGAGCCATGGAGAACACCAGCTTCTGAACCACACTTGAAATGTTGTCATACCCTGTCTTTCTACAGGTGAAAGCTCTCACAATGGAATAAAACAGGAACCATTCCCCCCCCTCAAATGCTTCTTGTTCAAGCTAGCAAGGTTGATTCTTTCACTGTAATTGATGAAGTCCATGAATTCAGCTAGTTTCTGTTGAGTAGGCACCTCCACCAAGTTATCAATAGGAATTCCCAGAGTCTTGTTGACATCATCCTCATTAAATTTAACTTATTATCCTTAGATTAGGCAGTTTACCACCAAGGATGCAACTTGATTCTCATGTACAACTGTCCTAACCACAGATGAGTTCCATAAATCATTGAGATTATCTAGGTACAGAATAGGATTTGCAGTTAGAGCACCTGCAAAGTATGTCTCAGATAGAAACTTGACAAAGCTCTTGAAACTGTCAGGAGCTTGGTTAGCATCTATGAAAGCTAGGTAGTTGGTTCCATCCTTAGGGATAACAGCTCTAACAGTGTTTGATGCCATTTGAAGTGTTTGAATTTGAGCGGGTAAGAGATTTGAAAGAGAAAGAGTTCGAAATGAGAGAGAACGATTAAGATTTGCAAAAGTTAGGTCACTTGAGATCTCGAAAGCGTAAATAAGGGTTATGTCGAGATGTCTGGGTATTTATAAAAAATGGTAAGTGACTTGTCGAGAAGTAGAAATAAACGTTTGTGCTTTGCTTATCGAGAAGTCACGTGAGAGAATAGATACATATCAATATGTCACTGTCTTGACTCTTATCGAGAACTAGATAGTGACTTATCGAGATGTCAAATAAATATCCAGTTTGTCCTGAATGGACTGAATATTTCCAAATTTTATCAAAATAAAATAGAATGATTTTGTATCAAAAGTATTTTACTAAAGTAATTTATTGAATTAAATTTTTCCAGTTCTAAGTTATCAAGAAGTCTACAAATGGATACTTGTAGAGAACTCTATGAATTAACATATCGAGATCTCTACAATGACTTATTGAGAAGTCATAATGAGGCTTGTCGAGAAGTCCTTCGAGAAGTCAATAAAATGACTTATCGAGAACTCTATCGAGAAGTCTCAAAATGACTTATCGAGAAGTCAGTTAGACTTATCGAGAACTCGGTTCTTTATATACTTTTGTTCTTTTTGGTTATGTCTTATGTTACATTTTGAAAATGTAAATTAACATTTTGACAGTTTTCTCAGAATTTAAAAAATTTCAAGCTAAATTTTGAATTTTGAAAAATAAATATGCAGAGAATTCTGAAATATTTATAGATCATATTCCATTTAATTTCCAATTAAATCAAATTAATTTTGATTCACTGGAAATTAATCTGCTGCAACATATTAGCTGAGTTCTTGCCTTTAGGATGAAGAATTTAGCATTCCAATTTCACCAACAAGTCTAGTGGAAGTTGTTTCATCCAAAGGTTTAGTGAAAACGTCAGCTAATTGTTTTTCTGTTGGAACAAAAATAAGCTCAATAGTACCATTTGTAGCATGTTCTCTAATAAAATGGTACATTACATCAATGTGCTTTATTCTATAATGATTAAATGGATTAGAAACAATAGATATAGCACTAGTATTGTCACACATAATTGGAATTTTATGTAACACTAGGCCAAAGTTCATTAGCTGATTTCTAATCCAAAGCACTTGAGCACAACAACTTTCAGCAGCTATGTATTCAGCCTCAGCTGTGGAAGTTGACACAGATTATTGTTTCTTAATGTACCAGGATACAAGTCTTTGTCCAAGAAATTGATAGTTCCCACAAGTGCTCTTTATGTCAATCCCGCATGCAACAAAATCTGCATCTGTGTATCCAACAGCTTTAAATCCAGTTCCCTTAGGATACCACAATCCCAAGTTTGGTGTTCCCTTCAAGTATCTGAAAATTTTCTTCACAACCATCAAATGTGATTTCTTTGGATTGGCTTGAAATCTTGCACACAAATATGTTGCAAACATAATGTCCGATCTCTAGCAGTTAAATACAGTAAAGATCCAATCATTCCTCTATAACCTGAAATGTTTACACTTTTTCCTTTCTCATCTTCATCCAACTTTGTAGCTGTAGACATAGGTTTTGATGCAGGTGAACAATCAACCATGCCAAATTTCTTCAATAGATCTTTAACATACTTGGTTTAGATGATGAAGATTCTATCACTTCTTTGACCGACTTGAAGTCTAAGAAAGTAACTTAATTCTCCCATCATGCTCATTTCATATTCACTCTGCATGATTCTTGAGAATCTTTGACATAACTTTTCATTAGTAGAACCAAAAATGATATCATCCACATAGATTTGAACTAGGATCATATCACCACCATGTTGCTTGTAGAATAGAGTCTTGTCAATAGTTCTTCTAGTGAATCCATGTTTAAGCAAAAATTCTGACAATGTGTCACACCAAGATCTAGGTGCTTGCTTTAATCCATTGAGAGCCTTGAGAAGTTGGTAGACAAAATCTGGAAATTTTGGATCTTTAAAGCCAGTTGGCTGCATATAAACTTCTTCTTCCAACTCACCATTTAGGAATGTATTTTTACATCTATTTGATACACTTTAAAGTTTGAGTGTGCAGCAAATGCAAGAAATTAATTCCTTCTTCCTGTGAGTAGCCTTTTGCAACCAACCTTGCTTTGTTTCTTATTACAATTCCATTTTCATCCATTTTATTCATGTTCACCCATTTTTTCCAATTATACTTATGTTCTTTGGTGCAGGAACCAACTTCCAAACCTTGTTTCTTTCAAACTGATTTAGCTCTTCTTGCATAGCAGATATCCAGTCAGGATCAAGTAGAGCTTCCTCAATTTTCTTAGGCTCAATTTGTGAAAGAAAGCATACATGTATACATACATTAACAGTTTCACTTCTAGTCCTCACTCCAACATTTGGATCACCAACAATTGCCTCTCTTGTGTGATTCCTATCCCATTTTATGGTGTGAGTTTGGTGACTTGAATTTTCTATATTATCTTCACCATTGGCATGACTTGTAGAACTTTCTTCTCTTTCTCCCCCTGAGTTTGTGCTATCAAATTCAGGTGTTTGAGATGAGCTTCCATTCTCATGATTCACTTCATCAGTTGACTCTCCATTCATTCTGTTGCTTGTATTAATTACAGCTTCATCTTCAGAATCACTATCAATGTGGAGATTTTCAAACTTAAGGGCTTCAGCTTCATTCTCATCAAGGCATTCCAAGCCTGGGCACTTGTCATCATCAAAAGTCACATCTGTGTTTTTTATAATTTTTTTTGTTCAAGCACATAGACTCTGTAGGCAGTTCTTTTCAATAAATATCCTAGAAAATTGCTTCAAAAATTTTAGAGTCAAATTTTCCCATATATCCAGAATTGTCTTTTAGGACATAACACTTGCTTCCAAACACATGTATATGCTTCACAGTAGGCTTCCTTTTTGATAAGATTGAATATGGTGATTTGCCGAGATTTTTGTTGATGAGATATCTGTTTTGAGTGTAGCATGCAATGTTGACAGCTTCTTCCCAAGAACTTGTTGGAAAATTGGCATCTTGCAATATTGTTCTAGCAGTCTCAACCAAAGTTCTATTCTTCCTTTCAACTACCCCAATTTGTTGAGGTGTTCTTACAGCTGAGAACTCTTGAACAATACCCTTGTCTTTGCAGAATTCAGTTAAGATTGCATTTCTGAATTCTGTGTAATTATCACTCCTCAATCTTTTCACACAATTTTGATCTTCAACCTGCTTCTCAATTTTCTTGATGTGTTCAATAATGATGTGCGGAATTTCATCCTTTGAATGCATAAATTATACCCATGTGTACCTTGAGTAGTCATCCACCATCACAAGTGCATATTTCTTCCTTGAAATTGATAAGACATTAACTGGTCCAAACAGGTCCACGTGAATAAGTTGCAAAGGTGCACTTATTGAATTCACAACTTTGCTTTTGTGACTAGACCTTTTTATTTTGCCTTTTTTACAAGCTTCACAACCTTCATCTTGAGCAAACTCCAGATTTGGCATGTCTCTCACTAACTCTTTTTTCACCAAGGTATCAATAGCTTTGTAATCCAGGTGAGAGAGCTTCTTGTGCCACAGTTTGCTTTGCTCAATATATGCCTTGGTGTAGAAGTAACATATTCCATCCTTATTTGCTGAGTATAAGTCTGCAACAAACAAGCTTCCCTTTCTTGCTCCTTTTAAAGCAACTTAACTAGTCTTTTTGCTGATAATTGAGCATTCTCCTTTGTCAAATGAAACCTTGAATCTTCTATCTGTGAATTGATTGACACTCAGGAGATTCACCTTTAGACCAGCTACCAGTGCTACATCTTCAATGATAATATTTCTAGAAATTAACTTGCCATATCCCATTGTGAATCCTTTGTTGTTGTCTCCAAAAGTCACCAACGGGCCATCCATCTCTTCAAATTGTGATAGCAATGCTTTATCACCTGTTATATGCCTGGAGCATCCACTGTCTATGATCCATATGACTTTTTTCACTTTGCCCTGCACACAATTAGGATTAAGCGTATTTTTCTACCCAAGCAGTGTTGGGTACTTTCTTCTTGTTAACAAAATTTGCAGAAGTAGAATTTGAAGATTTAGAAAGAATAATATTCAATGACTGGTCTGCATTTTCCTTTTTAACTATAGATCCAATTTTAAATTCTTTGAGATATACTCACAATTTATGACAATTTGTCATCACTTTCATATTGCAAGGATTGCAATCAGATTTGTCATAGAAGGAATATGGATCTTCAGCCTTTGCTTCATTGTATTTGCATGCTCCCTCCTTTGTCTCACTAACAACCTTTTTACAAAGGTGAGTTAGATGACTTGTAGAGCCAAACTTTTGACATGCTTCCTGGGAGCATCTGCATCAAATGCAAAGTTATTGCTCTTGTTCACTCCAATTTTCCCATTCTTGTTCTTCTTCTTCTTTCCTGCATTCTCAATCTTAATTTCTTTGATTTGATTCTTAGAAACTTGATCTACCATGGGCTTCTTTTTATTTTTTGGAGTTGGAGCTATTTCTGTGCATTTCTTCTCATTGTCTTCATCTGCAAGCTCTTGCTTGATTACCAACTCAACTTCACTGAAGCAAGACATCACATGCCTTGAACAAAGGTGCATCAACTTTTCTCAACATAATTGAGACATCTTGATTGCTTTACCCTTGTCACCTTCATTTTTCTTATTGTTGTTCAAGGCATCATAGTCCAAACTAATAGCTATGTTAGCACATGATTTATTTTTCTCATGTCCAACCAACTGAGATGCATTTATGAAAGATTTCAGCTTCACCTCATTCTTCTCCAACTTTTCCTTCAACACAACTTTTATTTCACTCGCACACTTTAGCCTATTCTTCAAATATTCATTTTCTTGCTTGACAGTTTCAAGCTCAACAAGCTGCAGTTCCAAATCTTGTTTCTCAATCTCAAGCTTCTCATTTAATTTTGACAGTCTACTCACTTCCTCAGTAGATGCCACCATGCTTGTGTGGATATGAAACATCTTTACACTCATCTTTTCAACAGTTTCTTTATATTGGTTTATATTTAAATCAATGCTAGTTAGAGTTGGTACCTCCGATTTTGATGAGGAAGATTCTCCTTGCTCAAGAGCCATAAGTTCATAGTTTTCAAACTCTTCATTCTCATCTTCTTCATCAATATCATCTCAACTGTTGCCTTCAGATATGTAAGCCTTTCGTTGCCTTCAGATATGTAAGCCTTTCCTTGATATTTCTTCAAGAGAGCTTCATACTTTGCCTCCAATTCCAAATAGGCTTTGTCTTTCTTCACTTTCTTTAGCTTTCTGCACTCAGTAGCAAAGTGACCCAACTCATCACAGTTGAAGCCCCTTATTTTTGATTTGTCAACATATCCAGTCTTGTAGCCACCTTTTCTAGCTGAGTTATACTGGGCTTTTCGTTTCCAATTGTTGCTATTAGAATATTATCCCTTGTTCTTGAAAAACCTTGGATTTTTAACCCTTATGTTAGAAAATTTTCTAGCTAAGTAAGCCATAGATTGGTTCATCTCATCTAGCTCATCGAGGGTGTAGAATTCATCTTCTTATAGCTCCAAAATAACTTGTTTATGAGGTCCTTTGTTCTTTTGCTCCATAGCATGAATGACTGGAGCTTGAGCATCTTGTTCATCTTCACTTGCTTCACTGTCATTAACCATTAAAGTACTGGAACCATCAACCACATGTCCTTGGTTTGCCTTTACTGACTTTTTTTGCAATATTTCAAGCTCATAAGTTTTCAAGATCCCATACAACACTTCCAGTGTCATTCTGCTCAAGTCTCTTCCTTCTCTAATAACTGATATTTTATGTTTAAGATGGTCAGGAAGAGCTAGCAAGAACTTTAGGTTAACCTCCTCAGCTTTATAATATTTATCATGAAGTTGCAAGTCATTTATCAGTTTGTTAAACCTTTCAAAAACTTCAATAATTCCTTCTTTAGGCCTTGCCATGAAACCCTCATGCTGAGACACCGGTATCCTCCTTTAATTTGATCTTACTTCTGATAAGTGGCATTTTATACCACTTAGAACGTCTTAAAAGGGCTTAAATTGGTGTCTTGAAATCAAGTATTTTGTGTATTTGATGCGTTTTTCTAGTGTTTATGCATTTCAGGGTATTAGTTGCATTTCGGAGAAGGAATCATCAAGAATAAGCCTTGGCATGTGTTCACCATTGCGAGAGGAAAAGAACGGGCAGATTACGGCGTAGAAATGGAGCAAACCTGGAAATTTTCCAGTAGGGTCCTGCGCGCCCGCGCAGCAATGCTGAGCGGCCGCGCAGCAGCCTTGCGCGCCCGCGCAGAAATGCTGAGCGGTCGCGCAGGGTTGGGGAAAATAATATATTGTTTTAGACTTCTACTTCTGTTTGGCTTCCAACTTCTATGTAATCTGAGTTTTATGGGACTATTATATAAGTAGATTTGAGACGTTTTTCACAGAGTATTAAGAGGGGATTATGTTTTAGATTGTGTTTTGCAAGAAGCGAAGGAGATAAGGAAGAAGACCGATTTAGCACACAGCAACGAAGAGGAAGCATATATTCTTGTGATTCTTGTTTCGTTGTAACGTTGGATGCTAGTTTTCTTGCTTTGACTTATTTACTCTTGTGACGTACTCTGTTTTAATATAATTAGTTTAGTTGTTATTTTCTTGTGTTCGTTTATCATGATTTCATATGAACCCATGATGGCGATAAGTTCTATTATGGGCTAATCGTGATCATGGGGTTGCAACGGATTTATTATGGAATTCTTTAGTTAATTGTTTAATACTTTAGTGTGTGATGATTACATGATATCTAGTATTGGTTGTGCGTATTCGTCTTATGTGCGTCGCGAACATATAAGATAGGGTGTTAATCTCTTGTGAAGCGGCGGTGGATCTTGAGTTTTAGAACTTGCCATGCTAGCATAGGTTCATGTACGTTGTGCATGATTAGTGGGTAACTCTAACAGTTTTATTTGCCCTATGTAATCAAAAGGAATAACTTGTGCTTAAATCGTTGTGTTGTCAATTTCTGTAGACATATAGGAACTCAACATAATTGATTACTATTCAACTTCTATCTTAATTGTGGATGTTTGGTAGAATGGTATTAGTACAATGAAAGTTGGCTTTCATCAGTTTTGTGTTATTCGATTAATATCATCACTGTCACAGGCTAAAGGTAATAACTATGGCTATAGAAGGAAGTAATAATGAAGTTGTGATCTCATGAGTGTTTTATTATTGATAAATTGAAGTGTTAGTTAAGTGGTTAATTAAGTAGTTAATTATAGTTAATATTTAATCAACAATTTTAAGTGTTATCTTAACATTGAGAAGTAATCATACATTGGTGAGTGAGTTAAATTAGACAATAACTTAGTCTGAGTCTCTGAGGGAACGAACTAGAAAGTATTCTATATTACTTGCGAACGCGTATACTTGCGTGAATATTAGTGCGTGATTTCGCCCTAACAAGTTTTTGGCGCCGTTGCCGGGGACTCGGCGTATTTGTTTAGTTTATGTACTTACCATCATTGGTCATTAGGACTCAGTGATTAGGACGTAGTAGTTAATTACTCTTTTCGGTTGTGTTTCAGGTACTTTAGCAAACGTTTATGCAAACTCGTTCTCGTGCTCGCAAGAGGACCTTAGATACAGCTGAGGAGAAAGACAAAGTTCTTGATACACCGGAGAAGTTAGATTTTGAGGATTCGGATTCAGGAACTGAGCAGAAAGAACCAGTAAACATGAGAGATCATATTGTTCAAGCTGATCCAGCTCTTATGGATTTTTCTCGGCCTAAAATTGATGACATTCAGTCAAGCATCCTTCATCCGGCTATTCAAGCTAACACCTTTGAAATCAAGCCGGGCACTATTCAGATGGTACAGAATTCTGTTTCTTTTGGAGGAGCGGCAACTGAAGACCCCAACATGCACATAAGGAATTTTGTCGAGATCTGCAGCACTTTTAAGTATAATGGCGTGACTGATGAGGCTATCAAGTTGAGGCTTTTCCCATTCTCACTGAGGGATAAGGCTAAAGACTGGTTACATTCTGAACCAGCTGGGTCAATCACTACGTGGCAAGATCTTGCGCAAAAGTTTCTGGTGAAGTTTTATCCAATGGCAAAGACTGCCGCTATGAGGAGTGCTCTTACTCAGTTTGCGCAGCAACCTACAGAATCTATGTGCGAGGCTTGGGAACGCTACAAGGAAATGTTGAGAAAATGTCCACATCATGGAATGCCGGATTGGATGGTAATCACTGGTTTTTATAATGGTTTGGGGGCTCAATCTCGGCCCATGCTCGATGCAGCAGCTGGAGGCGCCTTATGGGCTAAAAGCTATACTGAGGCGTATAATCTTATCGAGACGATGGCTGCAAATGAGCATCAAAACCCAACTCAGAGGATGACGTCAGGCAAGGTAGCAGGTATTCTGGAAGTTGATGCAGCCACCGCTATTGCAGCCCAGCTCCAAGCGCTATCAATGAAGGTTGATTCTTTGGCTACGTATGGAGTTAATCAAATAGCTATGGTTTGTGAGCTTTGTGCAGGTTCTCATGCTACGGATCACTGTTCTCTTGTCAACGAATCTATTCAGTATGTGAATAATTATCAGCGACAACAGCAGCCTGTGCCAGCGACCTATCATCCTAACAACAGAAATCATCCAAATTTCAGCTGGGGAAATAATCAGAATGCTATTCAGCCACCATATCAGCAAGGAGTGAGTAAACAGTTTAACCCACCTGGATTCCAGCAACCACAGCAGTATGCTACAAGACAATCATATCCTCAACAGGGAAGTACAGCTGCACCTACTAGTGCTGATTTTGAGGAACTTAAGCTGTTGTGCAAGAGTCAGGCAGTTTCTATCAAGACCTTGGAAAATCAAATCGGTCAATTAGCCAATGCAGTGCTCAATCGTCAACCTGGCACTCTTCCCAGTGACACGGAAGTACCAGGCAGGAAGGAAGCTAAAGAGCAAGTCAAGGCTATTACCTTAAGGTCTGGAAAAGTAGCTGATGCTGAAAAGGCAAAAGAAGTCGAAGCTGAAGTTCGAGATGAAGAATCTAAGCAAAGGGAGAAAGTGGCGGAACCAAGGAAGACTACTGTTGAACACACTATGCCTGAGGCTAATACAGGGGAGAAACAGCTCTATCCTCCACCACCTTTTCCTAAGAGATTGCAGCAACAAAAGCTGGATAGACAGTTCGGGAAGTTTCTGGAGGTGTTCAAGAAACTTCACATCAATATACCTTTCGCTGAGGCTCTGGAACAAATGCCTAGTTATGCAAAGTTTATGAAGACTATTCTTTCAAGGAAGGTGAAACTGGATGACCTTGAAACCGTTGCTCTCACGGAAGAATGCAGCGCGGTTCTGCAACAAAAGTTACCACCAAAACTGAAAGATCCAGTAAGCTTCACCATTTCTTGCACCATTGGCAATCTAACTTTTGATAAGTGCCTTTGTGATTTGGGAGCAAGCATTAATCTGATGCCGTTGTCGATCTTTAAAAAGCTGGACCTACCTGATCCAAAACCCACATACATGTCGCTACAATTGGCGGACCGTTCCATTACTTACCCAAGGGGCATAGTTGAGGATGTGCTCGTCAAGGTGGATAAGCTCTTCTTTCCTGCTGATTTTGTTATTCTGGATTTTGAGGAAGATAAAAAGATTCCCATAATCTTGGGGAGGCCTTTCTTGGCGACTGGCCGTACCTTGATAGATGTGCAAAAAGGAGAACTTACTATGCGGGTTCAAGATCAGGATGTGACCTTCAACGTATTCAAGGCAATGAAATTCCCTACAGAAGATGAGGAGTGCTTAAAAGTGGATGTGATTAATTATGCGGTTACTTCGGAACTCGATCACATGCTAATGTCTGATGCATTGGAAAAGGCCTTAGTGGGGGAATTTGACAGTGATGATGAAGATAGCAACGAGCAATTACAATATCTGAACGCTTCTCCCTGGAAGCGAAAGCTAGATATACCATTTGAATCTCTTGGTACTTCTGACCTCAAGAACGCTGAAGGGAAGCTCAAACCATCAATAGAGGAAGCGCCTACCTTAGAGCTCAAACCATTACCTGAACACTTGAGGTATGCCTTTTTAGGTGATTTATCTACGTTACCTGTTATTATTTCAGCTGACCTTTCAGGTAGTGAGGAAGACAAGCTCTTAAGGATTTTGAGAGAATTCAAATCGGCTATAGGATGGACTATAGCAGACATCAAGGGGATAAGTCCCTCATATTGTATGCATAAAATTCTGTTAGAGGAAGGTAGTAAGCCAACTGTGGAACAGCAGCGAAGACTGAACCCAATCATGAAGGAGGTGGTGAAGAAAGAAATTCTGAAATGGCTAGATGCAGGCATCATTTATCCTATTTCTGACAGCTCGTGGGTGAGCCCTGTACAATGTGTTCCTAAGAAGGGAGGTATCACTGTGGTCGCAAATGAAAAGAATGAGCTCATCCCTACTTGAACAGTTACAGGATGGAGAGTATGCATGGATTATAGAAAATTAAACAAAGCCACAAGAAAGGATCACTTCCCTCTCCCATTCATTGATCAAATGCTTGACAGATTGGCGGGACATGAGTATTTTTGTCTTCTGGATGGGTATTCCGGGTATAATCAGATTTGTATTGCACCAGAGGATCAGGAAAAGACTACCTTCACTTGTCCATTTGGCACATTTGCTTTTCGTAGAGTTTCGTTTGGGTTATGTGGCGCCCCGGCCACCTTTCAGAGATGTATGATGGCTATATTCTCTGACATGATTGGAAATAACGTCGAAGTGTTCATGGATGACTTCTCCGTCTTTGGGCACTCATATGATGAATGCTTGAATAATCTGCGCGCCGTACTCAAAAGATACGTGGAAACTAATTTGGTGCTTAATTGGGAGAAATGTCATTTTATGGTGTGTGAAGGCATTATCCTTGGGCATAAGGTCTCTAGCAAAGGTCTGGAGGTGGACAAGGCCAAGGTGGGAGTCATTGAAAATCTTCCCCCACCTAATTCAGTAAAAGGAATCCGTAGTTTTCTCGGTCATGCGGGTTTTTATCGGCAATTCATCAAGGACTTTTCAAAGATATCTAAGCCGTTGTGCAATTTACTTGAGAAAGATGTGCCTTTCAAATTTGATGATGAATGTTTGGCAGCATTCGAGACTCTCAAGGAGAGTTTGATCACGGCACCAGTTATTACAGCACCAGATTGGACAGAACCGTTTGAGATGATGTGTGATGCGAGTGACTATGCGGTAGGTGCAGTTCTGGGACAGCGCAAGAAAAATCTCTTCCATGTGGTCTACTATGCGAGTAAGACTTTAAATGGGGCCCAATTGAACTACACCACTACTGAGAAGGAGCTTTTGGCTATAGTCTTTGGCTTTGAGAAATTTTGATCTTATCTGCTTGGTACAAAAGTGACAGTATTCACTGATCATGCAGTTATTCGCTATCTGGTTTCTAAGAAGGATTCGAAGCCAAGACTCATTCGTTGGGTGCTTTTACTTCAAGAATTTGAGTTAGAGATCAAAGATAGAAAAGGTACCGAGAATCAAGTAGCTGACCATCTCTCTAGGTTGGAGAATCCCGATTCTACTTCACAAGATAGGACGTTAATCAATGAATCTTTTCCGGATGAGCAGTTGTTTGCAATTCAGGAGGAAGAACCATGGTTTGCAGATATTGTAAACTATCTTGTCAGCAATATAATGCCTCTTAATTTGACATCCGCGCAAAAGAAGAAGTTTCTGCATGAGGTGAAGTGGTATATGTGGGATGAACCATATTTATTTAGACAGGGAGCTGACCAGATCATCAGGAGATGTATCCCGTTCTGTGAGACGGAGGGGATATTACGAGACTGCCATTCCACGGTTTATGGTGGACACTATGGAGGTGAAAAAACGGCAGCTCGTATTCTGCAAGCAGGTTTTTTCTGGCCCACCTTGTTCAAAGATGCTCATCAGTTTGTTTTAAGGTGTGATCGTTGCCAAAGAGTGGGAAATTTGTCAAGGAAGGATGAGATGCCATTAAATGTGATGCTTGAAGTCGAGGTCTTTGATGTATGGGGAATCGATTTCATGGGGCCTTTTATCTCGTCTTGCAATAATCAGTACATTTTGCTGGCAGTCGATTATGTCTCAAAATGGGTCGAAGTTAAAGCTTTACCGACAAATGATGCAAAGGCAGTGCTAAATTTTCTTCATAAGCAAATTTTCACAAGGTTTGGAACACCTCGGGTAATCATAAGTGATGAAGGATCGCATTTTTGCAACCGTAAGTTCACTTCTATGATGCAGCGTTATAATGTGAATCATCGAGTAGCTACTGCCTATCATCCGCAAACAAATGGTCAAGCGGAAGTGTCTAACAGAGAGATAAAGCGCATTCTAGAGAAGGTTGTTTGTCCATCAAGGAAGGATTGGTCTTTAAAGCTCGATGAAGCTGTTTGGGCTTACAGAACAGCATACAAAACTCCACTTGGGATGTCACCGTTTCAGTTGGTGTACGGTAAGGGATGTCATCTACCGGCGGAGCTTGAGCATAAGGCCTACTGGGCATTGAAGAAATTGAACCTGGATTTAGATGCAGCTGGTAAGAAAAGAATGCTTCAGCTTAATGAACTTGATGAATTTCGACTTCAAGCGTACGAGAATAACAAAATGTATAAGGAAAAGGTGAAAAGGTGGCACGATAGGAAGCTACATCCTAAGTTGTTTGTGCCAGGGCAACAAGTTCTGTTATTCAACTCTCGGCTCCGACTTTTTCCTGGGAAGTTGAAATCAAGGTGGTCTGGATCTTGTATTGTCAAAACTGTGTTTCCACATGGAGCGGTGGAAATTTTTGAGAATGATTCGGACGAAGCATTCAAGGTTAACGGTCAGCGGTTGAAGCACTACTATGGGGACATGGCAAACCGAGAGGTGGTTAGTGCCATTTTATTGACTACGTGAGAAAGGAACGGAACGTCAAGCTAATGACGAAAAAGAAGCGCTGTGTGGGAGGCAACCCATGAATTGTTGTTACAGGAACCCTTAGAAGTTAATAACCTATCCAAAAACACAAAAAAATCAGAAAACAGGGGCTGAAAAAAAAAAATTCCAGAGACCCTCTGCGCTCTGCGCGCCCGCGCAGAAATGCTGAGCGGCCGCGCAGGGGTCGAGTTCCAGAAATTTTTTTTACAGTTCAGAAAAAAAAAAAAAAAACAAAAACACAAAAACCCATTACAGCCCATAAACCCATGAATTCTTTTCCCATTACCCCATGATTTTATCCCTCAACCCCACTCCTAATCTAATTTAACCTACTCCACACCCTATATATACATACACCTATCCTACATATCTCCCACAACTTCCTACACTTAAACCCTCTCATAAACATCAAAAATCAGTTCTTACACACTTTTATTCACAAATTAATGGCACCCAAGAGAGCACACACTATTGACAGCAGCAGCACAGTTCCTACTGCTGATTCATCAAGGGGTACTGCTGCAAGGCCTCGGTTAACTGACAGAGCCGCGGAGGAGGAGTACACTAGGCTGTTGGGGAAGCCGATTCTGAAAGAGAGGGGGTTTTTACCATCAGGGAGGGATGGTGAGTTGTTGCCCATGATTGCAGAGAAGGGGTTGATAGCTTTTTGTGAGTCACCCGAAGCAGTACCGATGAGTGTTGTTCGCGAGTTCTACGCGAACGCGAAGGCTGAAAAGAATGGGTTTTCTGTAGTTCGTGGGCTGACGGTTGATTATCATCCTGCGGCGATTCGCCGTGTGATTGGACAGCGAGAGAGGAAGCCCGAGGAGGAGAACTGGAATGAAAAGACTGCTGAGGACTTTGACTTGGATTTGATTTGTGCGACTCTATATCGACCGGGCACAGTTTGGAACCGCAGTCCAGCCAATAATGAGTATCGTCACTTTCCGGTGATCGCCATGAACAGGTATGCCCGTGCATGGAACGCATTTATATGTGCTAATATTTTGCCTTCTTCACATGCACACGAGGTCATAGTTGAGAGAGCACAGTTGTTGTGGGGAATTCTGAATGAGGAATACTATGTGGACCTTGGTGAGTTTATCTACCAAGGAATTCTGAAGTTTTTGAGGGGAGCAAAGCATATGAACATCCCTTATGCATCCACGGTTACAAAGCTATGCCGTGCAGTCGGAGTGAACTGGCCGGCTCATGAGCAGTTGCAGTTGCCAGCAGCTCCTATAGATTCTGGCACTCTGAATGAGATGCAGGAGTGGACCGGTGGTGAGCCTGAGGAGCATGGGCTGGGTTATCGTCTTCCAGGAGGGCGTCCAGCACGAGGTGCTACTATGGTCAGGCCAGGGCGTGGTGAGGCTAGTTCTTCGAGAGCTCAGGAGGGTGCTGGGATGGGTGATGCCCAGTATAGGAGGCTTTCACGGCGGATGGATGCCATGTATGAGACGCAGAGCAGGTTTGCTCAGGAGCTCACCCTTGCGTTAGGGACTGCTTTTCGAGGCCTTGGAGCTGATATCCAGTGGCCAGTTTTTGGTGAGGACTCTGCATACCCGCCGCCTGATACTCCACCCACTGAGGGTGATGATGATGATGACTCCGAGTAGGTATACCCTGTGTTCCTTTCTACTACCTTCACTGGGGACAGTGAAGATTTTAAGTTTGGGGGTGGTAGTTAAGGAATATTTTGTGTGTGTCATATAGTTGTATATTCATGATAGTTAGTTCATATAGTTGCATAATTTTTGCCATATAGTTTTTTATATATATAGCTTTATTTGTTGTCATATCATATAGCTCATGCATATACCATGATCCCTTTTGCAATGATTTATCGACTGAATTGTGATATTGATGCGAGTGTAGTGATAGCATTAAAGTGATATTAAGTTGTGTAGGTTGATATGCATGCTAGAAGCACTTGTATTATCACTAAGTCTTAGAGAATGCTAAAGGACTAGATTGTTGTTATGATCTGATTATTTTCGAGGATAATCTATTTATTATGCTTAGAATTTGATAATAGGTTCTTAGTGGTAAAGGCATGAAAAAGAAAAAAAAAATGGAGTAAAAGTGGAATTTGTTGCTAGTTGTGGCTAGGCGTCAAATGGCTAGTAGCCGGCTCGCATGTTATGCGAGTAGTCTAGGGTTGAGCAAGATGGAGCGAAACGCACTTGCTCAGAGTTAAAAAAAAAAAAAATTGCGTAATTGATCAAGAGTGGGCTCTTTGGTATTCGAGTTATTAAGTTCTTAGGGGACTTTGTGCCTAGTGACCTAAGGCTTTTAGAGTCTGGGATCCGTTAACCTAACGCTCGTTACATGGATACCATTGTATAAGTCTTTTGTGGACCTCACTCATTGCACGGTCAAATAAGCATTTGCGTTGTAAATAAAAAGCACGATTCCGTAGTAAGCTCCAAAGTTCTTGTAGTGTTGTATATCACTTTGTGCCTAGAATTTTTATTCTTTGTATAATCGTAGGATTGCCTTGAGGATAGTCTAGTCATAGTAATTGGTCTAGTTCCGAAGCATATCTGTTAAGCATTTGCACACACCACGTTTCTGGCGGTATGTCCGTTTGCATGAGTTTCTTGATCTTTAGTGTCTAACTGCATTCGTTGAGACGTGACAATTTGGTTGGTTAATTGTAGTAAGGGGGATCGTTGCATTTTCATATAGATTGCATTCATGCATATTTTTATTTGTTTTTGAGTCTGTGACGCTTGAGGACAAGCATCGATTTAAATTTGGGGGTGTGATAAGTGGCATTTTATACCACTTAGAACGTCTTAAAAGGGCTTAAATTGGTATCTTGAAATCAAGTATTTTGTGTATTTGATGCATTTTTCTAGTGTTTATGCATTTCAGGGTATTAGTTGCATTTCGGAGAAGGAATCATCAAGAATAAGCCTTGGCATGTGTTCACCATTGCGAGAGGAAAAGAACGGCCAGATTACGGCGTAGAAACGGAGCAAACCTGGAAATTTTCCAGTAGGGTCCTGCGCGCCCGCGTAGCAATGCTGAGCGGCCGCGCAGCAGCCTTGCGCGCCCGCGCAGAAATGCTGAGCGGCCGCGCAGGGTCGGGGAAAATAATATATTGTTTTAGACTTCTACTTCTGTTTGGCTTCCAACTTCTATGTAATCTGAGTTTTATGGGACTATTATATAAGTAGATTTGAGACGTTTTTCACAGAGTATTAAGAGGGGATTATGTTTTAGATTGTGTTTTGCAAGAAGCGAAGGAGATAAGGAAGAAGACCGATTTAGCACACAGCAACGAAGAGGAAGCATATATTCTTGTGATTCTTGTTTCGTTGTAACGTTGGATGCTAGTTTTCTTGCTTTGACTTATTTACTCTTGTGACGTACTCTGTTTTAATATAATTAGTTTAGTTGTTATTTTCTTGTGTTCGTTTATCATGATTTCATATGAACCCATGATGGCGATAAGTTCTATTATGGGCTAATCGTGATCATGGGGTTGCAACGGATTTATTATGGAATTCTTTAGTTAATTGTTTAATACTTTAGTGTGTGATGATTGCATGATATCTAGTATTGGTTGTGCGTATTCGTCTTATGTGCGTCGCGAACATATAAGACAAGGTGTTAATCTCTTGTGAAGCGACGGTGGATCTTGAGATTTAGAACTTGCCATGCTAGCATAGGTTCATGTATGTTGTGCATGATTAGTGGGTAACTCTAACAGTTTTATTTCCCCTATGTAATCAAAAGGAATAACTTGTGCTTAAATCGTTGTGTTGTCAATTTCTATAGACATATAGGAACTCAACATAATTGATGACTATTCAACTTCTATCTTAATTGTGGATGTTTGGTAGAATGGTATTAGTACAATGAAAGTTGGCTTTTATCAGTTTTGTGTTATTCGATTAATATCATCACTGTCACAAGCTAAAGGTAATAACTATGGCTATAGAAGGAAGTAATAATGAAGTTGTGATCTCATGAGTGTTTTATTATTGATAAATTGAAGTGTTAGTTAAGTGGTTAATTAAGTAGTTAATTATAGTTAATATTTAATCAACAATTTTAAGTGTTATCTTAACATTGAGAAGTAATCATACATTGGTGAGTGAGTTAAATTAGACAATAACTTAGTCTGAGTCTCTGAGGGAACGAACTAGAAAGTATTCTATATTACTTGCGAACGCGTATACTTGCGTGAATATTAGTGCGTGATTTCGCCCTAACAACTTCCTATGTACCCTCACACAGAATCTCAATCTTTTCCCAGATCTGTTTGGCTGTCACAGTTGACAATATTCTTGTACATAACATTGTCAAGTGACTCTATCAGAATTAATTTTATGCCACTATCCAGAGAGACTTTTTTCTTTTCAGATTCAGTGTATTTTGATGGGTCTTTAGGAGCATAATGAGCTGGGATGACCATGTCTCCATCAGTAGATTCCTCTACCCTTTTCATGGGAGTAAAAGGGTCATTCTTGAGAATCTCGATATATATTGGGTTGGCCATCCTTATGAGCATCATCGTCTTTTTTTTCCAAAGTGTATAGTTGATTTTATCAAAGGCTGGTATCTTGATACTGCTTATCTTTTGTGCACTCATACTTCCAAGATTTTTATCTGTTTGCTTTCAGATTTTGCTCTAATACCACTTGTTAGCTATTGAGTACAACACAGAGGGGGGTGAATGTATTTTCTGGATTTTTAGCCTTTTTAAACAGTTTAGATATTATGTGAACAAAGCAGTTTCTAATTTGCAGAGATATTATGTTAAACAAAAACCAAACAACAAGCACAATATTTCAAAACTCACTTAATTTGTATTATTTAAGTTTGTCTTGCTATAAATTTTGTGTTCTTAAAAATATAAGAACTCGGCTTCTTCCTAGAGAGAATACAAGAAAATATGAATTTGTTTGTTACATCTAAACTAAGAACCAATGCATGCTTTATACACTAGCAACACGGGTTTACAAGACTTGCACTAAAATGCACTAAACTCTTTTCTAAAGCAACCTTTTTCTATTTTCATTTCTAGCTTAGCAAATCTGTGCAGAATCTTGCAGGCTTATGACCATCCTTTGTCTAGTTAATCTTGGCCCTTGATCTTGTATTCTCTCTAGCTACTTTGTAGAATTTTCAATCTAGTTTGATAGATCGTTTGTTGACTGATAATCTTGAATCTTGAATTTATTTGCATTCTGTATTTGAGAGGCATATCGAGATCTCCAGTTTATTCTATAAAGAAGCCACATCTCGATAAGTATAATGACTTATCGAGATCTTTGAGTTCTCTATAGGTATAATTGACTTGTCGAGGTCTCTTTGTCGATATGTCTGAGATCTCTACATATAGAATTGACTTGTCGAGATCTATGAGATCTCTATATACATTTTGACTTGTCGATATCTCTAAGATCTCTAATGATAAATTGACATGTCGATATCTCCAATTCTTCACATCTTCATTTGACTTGTCGATATCTCTGAGATCTCTACATGCAGAAATGACTTGTCGATATTTCCAATCTTCACATCTTCATTTGACTTGTCGATATCTCTGAGACTTCTCTATAAGCCATTTTGGACTTCTCGATAAGTTATTCTGGACTTCTCGAATAACTTCTCGATATTTCTTGATCCGTGACATGTCGATATCTTGACTTAGAATACTTTGAATAAAACAGTTTTATTCAATTCCAAGCTTCTTCACTTTTTTCTGAGACATGATCATGGTTTGATCTTCTTCCAGAGTTTATTCTTTAGTTTGAATCTGTTTACTAAAAATATTCTAGTATAATCTTCTAACCTTTTTACAGACTCAAGAAATATAATACATAATACAAAATTGATTATCAAATAATTAAATATCAGGGTTGTCAATGTGATTTAGTCTTGTTATTGTATAAGCATGTCTTGCACAACAAAGATCCAAGTAGGACTAGAGCTCATATAATCTTGAACTCTCCACGAATCCTTAATCTCTTGTTACTTGCCCCTTCTAACATTGACACTAAAAAGTATTTCAGAATTTTGGAGATTAACGATTAAAAACTTTTATTTAAAGTTTCTAACTAGCCTTATATCAACAACTTATTTCGATTTAACACGCACAGTGTTTATAATTTTAAATAAATTCATATAAGAAAAATAAAAGTAGATGAATAAGAAAATGAAAATGGGACACCACACCTGGAAGTGAGGGTTTGATTCAACAACCTGAACAGAGGAAGGAAGATCCAAATATGGTGTTGAAGGTCAATGTTTGCTCAGCTAACCAACTAGCCCGTTATTTGGCTAATGATGGGGCTGAAAATAAAATTAGGTTGGTCCTCTTCAGGAGGATGTTTGGTCATGTAAGAGATTTGTGGATGTTGGATATGGGGCTTGGCCCATGCCATAGTGTCTTTGTTGCACTCATAGAGGACGAATACGATGACGTGATGATGGAGGCTGAGGAAAATGATAATAAGATTGTAGAAATTTCTGATAATGATGGCTCTGGAGATGACGGGGAAGAGGGGTTGGAGAAAGCTGGGAATGACGTACAGATGGTGCCGCATGGTGCAAACTTCCTTTAAATGGGGGAAAAGAAAGTCAGTGCAGTTCGACTTAGGATTTTCGGCGGAATAACAGTTACTTTTTAAATTTAAGTTTTTAAGTATTAAGTTTAGTTATTTTGTTGGGTTCTTCTTTGTTTAAAGTTCAATGTTCCAGCATTGTCATGTCATATGTTTGCACAAGTTTATTTTGTGAATACAATCTGCGATTAATACATATAAATCAAATAAGTGTGTGCGTGAGTAAACGAAATCAAACAGAGAAAGGAAGAATATAACCAAATGGAAATCCTCGAGTCCAGTTGAAACTGTCTCCTTAAAGCTATTTCGCCTCTCACCGTATGTGCAAGTCGATAGCCTCCCAGGATAAAACGAGATACCAGTATAATCGATAGATCGAATATACTCTCAGCGAACTTGAACTAAGCCCGAGAACTATCACCGGAATATTGGAAAAATTTAAGACTAAGGAGACCGAGAATGAAAGAGAGGACTCTTATTCCCTTGACTTAATAATACTGATGCCCTAAGACTCTATTTATAAAGAGAGGCTTGAAATGACTTGTTTTTCTTTTCGATGTGGTACATGGTATTTATAAGAAAAACTAAGGAATAGGTTTGTGCTACTCTCGATGTGGTACAAAACCACTTTTCATATTAAAAGGTAAAACTTTGGAACATCAGTTCTCATTCACCTTTTACTCATTTTGAGCGTGTAAATATGCGTTGGAATCCCCTCGAAGAGGAGAATACGTTCCAATAAATACACACCACTAACATATAATGTGTCTCACTCATATAGAGTCTCAAAATGATTCACAACTTAGTCTAAAATACTAAGTTTGTCCAACAATCCCCCACAAATGAGATTGATGGTCCAGTAGCACGCACCACATAGACAGACAAACGCAGAGCTTGACTTGGTGATAGTTCCGGCGGTCAGATATAGCATACGATAGGTAGAGAATGCTCCTTGAACCTTCGCTCGAATAAGTATATCGACTTTACTGGTAGACAGTATGACGCGATGTCCTTGAACTGTTCGACCGTTTGTGTAAACGATGACATACTCATCACTATATCTTTCCTGACTCATTCAGTTCTCATGATTATGTCCATTTTGGCCATGGAACATCGTCCTGGTTCTGCAGGAGTTTTTTTAAAGAATTGTGCCTCGCAATTCTCCTTTGAAGCGGCCCCACTTCTCTCCCACATAGGTGATCTTTATCTTATAGAGTAACCCGCATTTACTCAACTGAATTCCATGCGTTCACTCCTGAACTCCATGTATTCATCAAAGATCATTAAAAGCTCAAAGCTTAACCTCGTACCTTACGGGTCTCACTGTTTCCTCATCATAGGAACAGGCCAGGGGTTACCCCCACAGTGATTTGGTCATCATGATTTAGTTGTCCCATTGAACCAAGTTCTTGGGATCTCCAGTCAGCAATGGTTGGGTGTCCACCATGATGCCGTTAAGCAATAGGCTTAAGGCCCATCCCTCTCGATGATTTCTCAACCACTTCTTTTGATAACCCTTTGGTTAGTGGATCCGCCATATTATCTTTTGACGGTATATAGTCAATAGTGATAATTCCGGTTGAGATCAATTATCTAATGGAACTATGTCGTCGTCGTATATGACGAGACTTTCCATTATACATCGTGCTCTGCGCTCTGCCAATAGCGGATTGACTATCACAATGAATCCCTATTGCAGTTACAGGCTTTGGCCATCTTGGAATATCCTCCAGAAACTGACGTAGATATTCAGCCTCTTCGGCGCATTTATCTAGTGCCACAAACTCAGCTTCCATCGTGGAATGAGTTATCACCGTTTATTTTGAGGATTTCCATGATATTGCCGCTCCAGCTAATGTAAACACATAGCCGCTCGTAGACTTAAGTGCTTTCTTGCTAGATATCCAATTTGCGTCAGTATATCCTTCTAATACTGCTGGGTATCTGCCATAGTGCAGTCCATAGTCTCGAGTTCCCCTCAAGTACCTTAGTACCCTTATGATCGCTTTCCAGTGATCAGCTCCCGGATTACTCGTAAACCTACTCAACTTGCTAATTGAGTATGCAATGTCTGGTCTTGTACAACTCATGAGGTACATCAGACTACCAATTATCCTCGAGTATTCCAATTGGGAAACAGCTACACCTTTGTTCTTGGATAGGTGCAAAGTCATATCCACAGGTGTCCTAGCTTTCTCAAAGTCATCCTTAAGAAACTTCTCAAGGATCTTGTCAATATAATGTGGTTGACTTAATGCGAGACCCTCTGATGTTCTAGAAATTTGAATTCCCAGAATTACATTTGCTAGTCCCATGTCTTTCATGTCGAATCTTGATTTCAACATGTCCTTGGTAGATTTGATCACTTTATCATTGCTTCCGGCAATAAGTAGATCATCTACATATAGCGTCATCATGACATAGCCACTCTCGTTATCCTTGTAATAGGCACAACTATCACATTCATTGATTTTGAAGCCATTAGCCAGCACGACCTCGTCAAATTTTTCATGCCATTTCATAGGCGCTTGCTTCAAACCATACAATGATTTCACCAATCTACAAACTTTCCTTTCTTGTCCTGGGACAACAAACCCTTCGGGTTGTTCCATATAGATTTCCTCATCTATGTCCCCATTTAGGAAGGCTGTTTTCACATCCATTTGATGTACAGTTAGATTACGCATTGCAGCAATAACAAACATCATCCTTATGGACGTTATTCTCGTTACAGGAGAATATGTATCAAAATAATCAAGGCCTTTTTGTTGCTTGTATCCTTTAATCACAAGTCTGGCCTTATACTTATCAATAGTGCCATCAGTTTTTAACTTCTTCTTGAAAACCCACTTGCTACCTAATGGTTTGCAACAAGTTGGCAAGTCCACTAACTCCCAAGTATGATTCTGCATAATTGAATCAACTTCATTCTTGATGGCCTCTTTCCACATAGGTCCATCAGGTGAGGTAACCGCCTCCTTATAGGTTTTTGGGTCACCTTCTTCGAGCAAATAGGTCATAAAATCAGACCCATAGGATTTCTCCGTTCGTTGTCTTTCGCTCCTTCTCACTACCCCCATATTTTCGTCTTCACTTTCGTCACTCTCATTATCGTCATCTACAGACTCATGAGATCGTTTAGACGTCGTAGGTTGTTGGTTTCCTGGATTACAGGGAAACATCGTCTCAAAGAATGAGGCATTCCTTGATTCCATAATGGTATTCTTTTGAATATCAGGAATCTTGGATTCATGAACAAGAAACCGATATGCAGTACTATGTGGAGGATATCCGATGAAAATACAATCCACAGTCTTAGGACCTATCTTCACCTTCTTCGGTGTAGGGATCAGTACCTTTGCAAGGCACCCCCACACTTTCAGGTGTTGGTAACTTGGTTTCCTTTTCTTCCACATTTCATAAGGACTTACATCCTTATTCTTGCGCATCGTAATATTTAAAATATTATTTGCGCTTAAGATGGCTTCTCCCCACATCGATTGTGGAAGCCCAGAGCTTAACAACATCGCATTCATCATTTCTTTCAGAGTGCGATTCTTCCTTTCAGCCACACCATTTGACTGAGGAGAGTATGGTGCAGTGACCTCATGGATTATACCATGTTGTGAACATAATTCTCCAAATGGTTCAACATATTCACCTCCACGATCACTTCGTATCGTTTTGATTTTCTCAGTCTGTTGTGTCTCAACTTCTTCCTTATAGATTTTAAATTTATCTATAGCTTCGTCTTTGCTTTTCAACAAATATACATAGCAGTATTTTGTACAATCATCAATGAATGTAATAAAATACTTATTTCCTCCTCTTGTTGGAGCGAATTTTAAATCACATATGTCGCTATGTATTAGGTCTAGCACTTTGGTGTTCCTTTCCACACGTTTAAATGATGATCTCGTTAATTTTGCCTCAACACAAGTCTCACACTTATGTTTTGAATCGATAGTAAGTTTAGGTATGTATTCTTTTGCACTTAAACGTCGTAAAGTGTCATAATTTACATGTCATAATCTAGCATGCCATAAATTAGGAGACTCAAGCAAGTAAGCAGAAGAATTCTTCATTTTATTATCGTCCTTAACGGATATTACATTGAGCTTAAAAAGCCCATCGGTTAAATAACCCTTGCCTACAAACTTACCACTCTTAGACAAAATTACTTTATCTGACTCTATTACAATGCGAAAGCCATGCTTACTCAACAGAGAACCAGACACAAGGTTCTTGCGAATATCAGGCACATAAAGTACATTCTTCAAAGTCAGATTCTTCCCAAAGGTCATCTTCAGGATCACCGTGCCTTCACCCTCAATGGTAGAAGTTGTTGAATTCCCCATGTAGAGCTTCTCACCAGCATCGGAAGCTTTGAGGCTAGAGAAAATCGCCTTGTCTGAGCAAACATGCCTAGTAGCACCAGTATCAATCCACCATTCACGTGGATTAGAACCGACCAGGTTCACTTCAGAGACCGTAGCACAGAGGTCTATATCACCCATCTCCTTGGAGATATTCTCTACCATGTTTGTTTCTTTCTTCTTGTTGGACTTCTTGGGCTTCTTGCAGTCAGAAGACCTATGACCAACTTTATCACAGTTGTAGCACTTCCCCTGAAATTTCGACTTCGAAATCCCTCCTTTGGGTGCCAGCTTTGCCCCTTTACTAGAATTAGTCTTCTTGGGCTTGGAGCTTTGAGCATGCTCCACCATGTTTGCCTTCTCAGTGGCAACATTAACTTTCTTCTCGGACCCTCTGTTGTCTTCTTCAATACGAAGTCTAACAATAAGATCCTCCATAGACATCTCTTTTCGCTTGTGCTTAAGGTAGTTCTTGAAATCTTTCCATCCAGGTGGAAGCTTTTCAATAACAGCAGCAACTTGGAAAGACTCACTTATGACCATTCCCTCGGCATGAATGTCATGAATGATCACCTGCAGTTCCTGCACCTGACTGACCACAGTCTCAGAGTCTGCCATCTTATAATCAAGAAAGCGGCCAACAATCCACTTCTTTGCCCCAGCGTCCTCAGTTTTATACTTATGGTCAAGTGACTCCCATAAGACCTTAGCTGTTGGCTTCGCACTGTATACGTTATACAATGAGTCAGACAAACAATTTAACACATAGTTCCGACAGATGTAGTCGGAGTGCTTCCAAGCATCAGCAGCATACACAGTCTGCATGTTACTCTCAACAGTGAGCAATGGTGGTTCTTCCTTAAGGAAGCGATCCATATGCAACGTGGTCAGATAAAAGTGCAGCTTTTGTTGCCAACGTTTGAAGTTCGTTCCGTTGAACTTCTCAGGTTTTTCAGCATGTGCAGCAGACACAGTTGGCATAACAGGTGCAGCAGGCACCACAGGTGGAACAGATGGTACGTGCGTCTGTACTACAGGTGTATGCACACCAGTAGGCACCGCAGGTATGATCGGAGGAGTGAATCCTGCCGATATATGTCCAAGAGGAACACTAAACTGTCCAATGACAGTGTGTCCCACAGGCATATGTCCCGAAGACACATGTCCAACAGGCGTTTGACCCCCATCAGATCGTACGATCCGTGCGTTAGGGTTAATCGGCTGCTGGTGAACCCCATCAGATCCAGTGATCTGTGCGTTGGGATCAGCCGTCATGTTCATCGGATCGTTCACAGTTTGGTTCTCCATCGATCTGTTACTCAACAAAACAAGCAGATACAGATGTATTAGTCACAGATGTATATAAAAAAAATAGCTTTAAGATTGTGAATACAATCTGCGATTAATACATATAAATCAAATAAGTGTGTGCGTGAGTAAACGAAATCAAATAGAGAAAGGAAGAATATAACCAAATGGAAATCCTCGAGTCCAGTTGAAACTGTCTCCTTAAAGCTATTTCGCCTCTCACCGTATGTGCAAGTCGATAGCCTCCCAGGATAAAACGAGATACCAGTATAATCGATAGATCGAATATACTCTCAACGAACTTGAACTAAGCCCGAGAACTATCACCGGAATATTGGAAAAATTTAAGACTAAGGAGACCGAGAATGAAAGAGAGGACTCTTATTCCCTTGACTTAATAATACTGATGCCCTAAGACTCTATTTATAAAGAGAGGCTTGAAATGACTTGTTTTTCTTTTCGATGTGGTACATGGTATTTATAAGAAAAACTAAGGAATAGGTTTGTGCTACTCTCGATGTGGTACAAAACCACTTTTCATATTAAAAGGTAAAACTTTGGAACATCAGTTCTCATTCACTTTTTACTCATTTTGAGCGTGTAAATATGCGTTGGAATCCCCTCGAAGAGGAGAATACGTTCCAATAAATACACATCACTAACACATAATGTGTCTCACTCATATAGAGTCTCAAAATAATTCACAACTTAGCCTAAAATACTAAGTTTGTCCAACATATTTCATATATTTTCTAAGTATGTTGGGCTCAGGCCTTGTAGTTGGGGTCCAATGCCATAGTTGATTGGGTGGATTGGATCCTTCAAAAGTTGTAAGGGCTTTATTAATATATTATCTATTTATGAAAAATAAATAAATAAATAAAATTATCTCTTTCATCACACTTGATATTAACTAGTATATAACTACTTAGCAATTCTGTCCCTTTTATATCTTATAAGAATTCTGTATTAAGTTCATATCCAGTTTTATTATACGAATAAAAATTATAATATCACTTAGTCTAAAATTTAAATAAAACTAAGAATAAATTTATTTTAATTATACAAATACATTGTTCAGTACTAATTTAAAATTTTAAATGAATTTCAAGTTTTCAAACACACCAATTTCACATAAAAGTTCTCCATGGCTTCGGCTCGGTTACAACTTACAAGTATATTTGTGTTGGGAAGTAAACAAGTGTCATCTCTTACGAACTGTATAAAATTAAAAACTGAAAAAAAATAATAGTAAGAAATATTGACAATTGCAGAGGCAAGAGCCAAGAGCCCGCTTCTCCAGCGAGACCCTATTCTCTCGCTCACTTCAAAAAATCAAACCATAATCTTTCTTGTGACTTTCTTTTACATGTTTTCTTTCTGTGTCTTGTCCTTTCTTTTCCCTCTTTTTCTTTCACTTGTGTGTGTTTTTGTGATATTCGATTCACTCTCACTTGTTTCTTCACTTTTACATGAGCATTTTCTTGTGAATTGTGTTCATACATATTGTGAGATTGTGCGTGTGTGTCATGCATGCATACATTATTTTTGTTTATAGTTTCTTGGCATAGAGATTCAATTTTTATGTCATGTTATATGTAGTTTCGGGTTTTTTTTTTACAAAATAAAAAACAAATTATGCAAATGTTGAGAAATCTCATTTCCCACAAATTGTTACTTTTCTTGTTCAGTTCATGTAATCATTTTGTGGCAACCATAACTTTTTGAATCTTTTGGCCTAAGTTCTTTGTTCTCAATTTTTTTATCAGAAGCTGAAATGAAGATCATGTAATTTATTACAATGGGGGAAAGAAATGCAGCCCACATAGGGTTTCTTTCACAGAAATTCTTGTTTTGTTTGTTTACTTTTGTTTCAGTCTTGTTCATATTATCTTGGCTCTTCTTGTTGCGTTCCACTAGTCATCCTCGCTCTATTGATCACTCTTTCCTACTTAATTCCAATCTTCTTTCAGTATTCAACGATAGGAGTTCTAAGCCTAGGATTCCAATTGATATTCAACACGAGAGCAATACAACTAGAGCTAGAGATTTCCCTCAAAAGAGAAACTTTGGTGATTGTGAAACGATACTTAAAGTTTTCATGTATGATTTACCTCCTGAGTTCCATTTTGCCCTTATAGGATGGAAGCCTGAGGGAAATGGGATTTGGCCAGATATTCGTAGCAAGATTCCTCCTTATCCTGGTGGATTGAATTTGCAACACAGCATAGAATATTGGCTCACACTTGATCTCCTCTCCTCTGAGTTTGCTGAAAATTTGGATGGTCGTAATGCTGTCAGAGTTTATGATTCAAGTGAAGCTGATGTCATATTTGTTCCATTTTTTTCTTGCATATGCTATAACCGGTTCTCAAGGTTAAAGCCTCATCAGAAGGGGAGTGTAAATAAACTTCTTCAAAAGAAGTTGGTAAAATTCTTGACAGCTCAAGAAGAGTGGAAGAAGTCAGGTGGCAGAGACCATATCATTATTGCTCACCATCCAAACAGCCTTTTAGATGCTAGGATGCAACTTTGGCCTGCTATGTTTATTCTGTCTGATTTCGGGAGGTATCCCCCTAGCATAGCTAATGTTGAAAAAGATGTAATTGCGCCATACAAACATGTTATCAGGAACTATGCGAATGATTCCTCAGATTATGATAGCCGCCAAACTTTGCTGTACTTCCAGGGGGCCATATACAGAAAAGATGTGAGTGCATTTGTTTCTGCATTCCATATCAGTTTACATTATAGATAAACGATATGATACATGATCACTTTCTGCCTTCTGGTGATATTCTAATTGAGTTTGTGCAACAATGGAACAAAAAATTACTATGTGTAGCATTTTAATCAAGTGATATCCTTATTCTCCCTATAAGGTGAGGGTTCAAATGTCAGTGCAAGGGGGAGCATGTGTATGAGAGTAGCAGGATAAAAAAAGCTTTTCGATATCTGTTGTTTAAGGGTTTTGTCAAATTAGTTAATTAATCACTAGTTGATCATGACTCAAACTATTAAATCTTGAGGAGTTATGTGGATGATTAGCCATTTTAAACATTCTATCTGCAGCTATGTTCTTCCTCCTTTCTTGCTTGCTTAATCTCTTGAACCATAACCTTATTTCATTAAGTCAGTTCCTTGCTATCTCTTTTTTCCCAATCTCAGGGTGGGACTGCCCGGCAGGAGTTATTTTACCTTTTGAAGGAAGAAAAAGATGTACACTTTAGCTTCGGGAGTGCTCAAAAAGATGGCGTTAATAAAGCTTCAGCAGGGATGCATTCCTCTAAATTCTGCCTCAACATAGCTGGTGACACTCCCTCATCAAACCGTCTGTTTGATGCCATTGCTAGCCACTGTGTCCCAGTTATCATCAGTGATGAAATTGAGCTTCCCTACGAAGATATTCTTGACTATTCAGAGTTCTGTGTGTTTGTTCGTACTTTAGATGCTGTCAAAGAAAACTTTCTCATTAATCTAATCAGGAATATTGGGAAAGATGAGTGGACCAGAATGTGGGCAAAGCTGAAGGAGATTGAGAATATGTTTGAGTATCAATATCCATCCAAGGAGGATGACGCTGTTCAAATGATATGGAAAGCTGTGGCTCGTAAGATTCCCTCAATTAAAATGAAGTTACACCAGTCTAAACGCTTCTCACGTTTTGAACCCCACGCGGAGAAAGCCATACCATCAAATCTCTTGCCAAGAAATTTTCAGTAACGCTTGGCAGGTTCGTGAGGACTATTAGTACTGCAGTTGGAGGAAGCAATGCACTGCAGTCTGCATATATGTGCATTGCTTGTAAGTTGTAAGCTTGTAATGAGTAGCTAGAGACTTCAGAGGTAAAAAGTCCATGTAAAGTTTAAAACATTCCTTTCGACAAGGGGGATATGACTTTCGAGAATGGAACCAAGTTCAATTCAACACCGAAATACGCATTTACCAGTAGGTTATCCCCTGTCCACAGCCATCAGCTATGTACCAAAGTTTGCAAGTTATAAATTGTTGCAAGAAACAATTGGACTGTAGTTAATAGCCGTGAAGTAGTTGGTTGTGGCGCACATGTAATTGTATACCAAACTGTAACTGCAAATACTACTCTATATGTAGATTCCTATAAAACTACACACAACTTGTATATTCCTAGAATTTACGTCAAATAAATATAGAAGCTAGCTAGAAACAAAACTGAAAAACCTACTTTTTCCATCTTCAAGGAGGTGAGCAATTAATTAGACAAAACTTGTTTACCATCTATATAGGCATATATATTGACATAATATGCTATAGAGCACCCTGAGAAGTTACCACATTTGTTCGTAGAATCGATCAATGTGAACCGAGCTGATTCGATCGCTAGGTAATTTTGTTGAAAAAAATGAAAGAACAAGAAGATGATAATGTGCAAGGATCAAAGCAGGAAGTGAAGGTGAGAATTGATAAGTACAAAGAATGCAGAAAAAACCATGCAGCTCATATCGGGAAATACGCGGTGGATGGTTGCTGCGAGTTCATGGCTGCTGGAGAAGAAGGAAGTGCCGAGGCTTTAACATGTGCTGCCTGTATGTGCCACCGTAATTTTCACAAAATGAGGTCGGAGATAACTATAATTGAGATATCACAGCACTATTGCAAGTCTAGTTGTCATTTTTCTACTTGTATAATTAGGCCTGCTTCCAAATTTTAACTAATGTGTATGGCCACAACTACTGAAAATCCCACCCAAAAAAAAATGTAGCCAATTTCTATAGATGTATGAACTTGTTCTAAACATAATCCATGTCTGCTAATACTTTAACAGAAAAGGTTGTAAAAACTGGGTATATGGAAGCCTGTCTGACCAGCCAGCTTTGATCATATTTCCATCCTGGGCCTTTAATACTTGGGCCAGCACCCAACCTTCAAATATTCTTTCAATTTAAAAATGGCAGGCCCAGACTGCAGTTATAGAATTTGTACTGCTCAGTAATATGGAATCATAATTCATAGATGTATGCATGCAACTGATTGTTTGTGATAAATTTTAAATTTCAAGCAACAAAAGGTGGCGAAGGATATATATGGTGGAATAAAGTGGAGATGATACTACGTCATGTTTTCAACAATGACAGACCAAAAGACAAACCTAAATTATATCTTTTCTCCATTATCTTGCCTACAAACACTCTTGTGAGCCTGCATGCATTTTTATCCTACACGGTTTCTTTTCGATAAACAAATTCATATACGAAACAACATTATAATTAATTCAGGATTGATTGACGAATATTATCCGACAACATTATTCCTTAATTGAACAAATTAGGCGTACACTATGCATGCAGATGCCCTTTAAACGGGTCCACTAATCATGATTAAGTAATCCAAAGTCTGTTAGTGCTGGGGAAAGTTAGTTAACAACATAGTAAATTAGTAATTAAATGACTTTATGCTATATTATGCAGAAACTCACAATCACACTAAATCAAGATTTTTTGTAACGAACGTGACAGCGACCAAATTTTGTATTTTTACACAGAGACACGTTGGCCCGAAATTTATAGTTAAATGTCAATGTTGGATAAATTTATGAGCCCAAGTAATTGAAATTTAGGGGTTATTATAATGTTGCTAAAGTATGACAAAATTATTAGTTAGATGACCCCAGAAGTCTGTTCATGTAATGTGCCAAGGGTCCACAGTTTGGCACATGGGAACTGTACAATTTCTTGTTATGAAACGACATTATTTTCGAAAGATTCTTGATTAAATTAAGGCACTTTGTCTTAAAATTAGTGATTTGGATGTCAGTTTTATGTGGCTGGGAATGCAGTTAAGAGTATTTGATGAGAAAAACAAGATTAGTCTTGCAAGTTGGTGACATTTTGGACTAACTAAGAACTTCAGTTTAGTGGGACTGATTGAAGAATGACAAAAACAGTTTGAAGTTCTATTATAACTAAACATGGGAACTGTAATTACAGGGCTAGGATTAAGGAACAGAGACCGGTGCAATTGATTCCTTTTGCTTCTTACAAAGTAGTTAGACTATGTTCTTTTTACAGCTTGGTGTTTACTGTAAATTCTGCCCATTAGTTTGTTTTATCGAATAACATGTTTGCTTAGTCTACCTATAGATTATGTTCGTTTTATGTCTGTTTTGTCCGATAACACATTTGCTTAATAAGATTCAATAAACAGTTAAACATCTTTCAAATAAAGTTATAGATTTAGAACCGGTAAATAAAAATCTATTAGTAAATTTATTATTTTATTATGAATAAAAATACAATGTCTTCATTATATTGAAATATGAAAAAATAATTATTTTGACAAGATTATTATTTTATCCATTCTTATCGAGGTTTAAATGTAATTAGGTTCAGACGTCCAAACGCATTATTTTCTCTAAATATAAAGATTTTTTTTAAAAAAAATAGATTTATACGCTTACAAACAAATAGGTCTTTTACCATGTTTTTTGCCACATTTTTACCTTGTTTTTAAGAATAAGGTTGTCCGGAAAAACCTTATGCAATTTTTAGAAGGAAAATAAATAAGTGATATAAATAACAAACTTTCTTCCATTTTTTTATAATGAAAGTATGTCAAAAATGTATTAATTATTATTGACTTTCGTTCCTTTTGAATGAGTAATTTGATAACAATAAAATTTGAAATTCATCGCCGGAAATAAAATTTATGATGGTGAATTTTTTTCGGAAAAGCCGCCAGAATATGGTGGTTATAATGAATTGATGGTGATATTAATTGGGGTTATTGGTGGCTCTTAAGGCTCTTTCGTCCAATTTCTTTGAATGTGTTTAGGTACCATATTTACAGGTTATTAAGCCCATCGTAGTTTTTGGAGAATAAGAAAATCTAATAAGTTTAGATTTCTCATCCCTGGACCTAATGGAAAACATATTGAAAACCATATTCTCCTGGTTTTAAGAATGTTCAATTACGAGTCTCAACCGGAAAGTCTCAAGGCCGTACGTACGTGCAAAAATTCACGGATAATGCATCTCGTTGCGCAAGAATATCACTCCGCTACCGGCTATTTCCTTTGTTTACACACGCAGGTATAACCACAATTTACTAAATCCCTGTCCCCGAATGAGAAGTCTCGTCAAATAGCAAAACAGGTGATCCCAAACTTTTGGACACCCGTTATTGACAAAAATAACGTTGCAAAAATATACACTAAGTCCCGTATCCCCAACGAAGACACTCGTTAAACCTAGAAGAAGAATTTCAACATCAGGTATACCTCATCATGCCTTCATATTTTACGAACATCCTTCTTATTGACTGACTCGCGAGGAAATTCTTCTATTTGTACCCACAAAAAATATGTTAATGAAATGTCTTCTGCCATCTTCCATTCTACACCGAACACCCCTGAGTTTGCATTTTTCTTAGCTTCTTCATGTTTACATTGCCCTACGTCAGCATTCCTAACTATATATCAAAGTCACAATATGCATCTTCCTAAATTAGTGCGTGTCTTGCCATTCTGCGTTACAATTCAAAACCTGATTAGAACTCAATTGACCTGATATGATCCAATATCAAATTTTTACTATAACATTTTTTTCTTTAAACATACGGAAACACAATTATAAATGAAAGTGTCAGGCCAAGGAGCATAAATACAAGAAAAAGTAAAAAAAAAATAGTTATCATTATTATATATTTTTACTCTTTTTCTAAACCGGGGAGCAAGGGTAGATAGGTAAGCCTCGTAGGAAACTAAACAGACGCGTGCCTGTGAGTCTGTAATTGCGACTCCCAAATGAGTTTGACGCACAATTTTGTCAACATTTGCCCATGCCGCGCATCAGCCGGTACAATGTAGATTAGGCAAGTCAGAGGTAACAGTAACAGGACAAGCTTTCTTAGTTTTCAGTGTTGACTATTTTGTACCTGTGCATGTGTGTGTGAATACAAGTGCTTCATAATTTGTTAAGAGTATACATTATTATGAAATATAGATAAGTTAACTGGGATTGACGGCTATTATAAGATTATGTAACTAGTTAACAACGCACTAGTTTATTAGTTTATCTTTGTCGAAAGTGTTACATAGTAATAAGCATCTTGGAGATCTCGTTGATTAACTAATTAAGTTGCGTATAATAATGTTAATAATGATTCAGAATACTGCATATAACAATGTTATGAGTCCAATGAGTGAGTGAAAGGATTCATATGTTGTCAAACTTACATAAGTTAGTTAGGAAAAAAAAGCTTAAATAAGTTGAAAAACTTGAAATCAACGATATATTTGTTTATGATTCCTTTTATTTAAGGAAACTTGAATTATTTTGAAAATAATACTACCAGTTTAGTTGCTTGTCTTTACCCTTAATAAGACTTGGTTAGTTAGCAGAATTGTTGGATGGGAAATGTCAAGAAAGCTATCTTGTCTTGCATTACCCTTTAATATGACTTGGTTAGTGAGTGAAATATCCAAGGAAATCTGTTAACATTAGTTCAGGTAGTCACTTTACTTAAAATATTCGTCAGAAAAAAACAGTAATGACAACAAACAGTGTCTTTGTGTTGTTTAGGAAAAGCTTGTATAGATAGATTAATGTGTTACTATGTAGTTTTAATTTTATTTAGTACATTTTTTGTGGTGCTGGTAAGGTTTATAAAGATAATTTAATATATATTTTAGTACTTTTGCAAATTTGGATTTTGTTGAGATAATTCAATATATAGTTGTCTAAGTTCGTATCTCATAAACATGTCTACACACGTGGGCAACGATGAGATCATTGTTAGTTTACGAAAAAACAAAACAAAACAAAAGAAAAGGGCAAACTCGCATGGACGCATACAGGCATGTCAATGTATCGTGTTTGGATCGGATCGGCCTAAATTCATATCCATATCCATTTATTTTTTTGGATTCGGATCGGATCGGCTCCGGATTTTTTATAGGCCGGTCTATATCCGGATCCGTTCAGATCACGGATTTCGGATCGGATATCCGCTCCATTTATGTATATTTATTTTTTAACTTAAGTTATTACAATATCTATCTAAAATTGATAATTTCGAAAAATATTGATAAACAAGTAGAATACAACGAAGTCCAAAGATAAATTACAAACTACAATACGCTTTTTGAAACAAACATACTATTGGGTTGTACATTATTTTAAGTTTAGCAATGAAAAAAATTGATGTTGCGAAATGAAAGTGTTATATGAATTGAGACTTGGGTTATGCGACTCGAAACGGTAAAAGAATTAGGGTTATAGAAATGGACTGAACTAAAGAGACCGAACCAAACGAAATATAAATAATGAGACTTGATTAGAGGATAATACGTTTAAAATTAGAATTATTAAAAATTATTTTTAGTACATTATATATATATAAACCAGATCGGCTTATTAACGGATCGGATCGACCTAAATCCATATCCGCTCCATTTATAATCGGATTTTTCTTATCGGATCGGATCTCGGATCAGATTTTTAATAGGTCGATCCATATCCGCTAAAATGGCCTCGGATCGGATCGGGTCGGATCGGATTTTCGCTCCATTGACAGGCCTAGACGCATAGTCCATTAAGGAGGTAGGGTCGTGGAAAATAAGGGAGTTAAATTTAGACCCCACATTCGTTCTCGTATATTTTTATATAATGTATTTTCGTGTTTTGTATACTTGAATGTTTAAAACAAAATCGACATGTTTAAAGTTCGTATACATATATGTTCGTATATTTTCATTTCATATTGTTTCGTATTGTGTATGTCGTGTTAATTAAATATTAATATATATTAAATTTAATATTAATATAAATTAAAATATAAGATTTTTAGGTAAAAAGTTATAAAATATATAAAAAAAATATAATTAGATCTCAATTTTATACAATATAATATAATCAAATAATATTTTAAAAATAAATATGAATATAGTTATTATAATTCTATATATATTTATAAAAAATATTAAAATTTAATTATAATATTTATTTATGTCATATACTGCATATCTTATACTGAAGGTTAAACACAAAAATAACACTATACGAAATTTGATTAAATTGGTGAAATTTTGCGCTGGTGAGCATGCGCCAGGGTTCTGACGGGAGACAAGATAGATTCACCTTGCACTGCAAATTGCAATGCATAAGTCATAAGACTCATAAGTCATAAGTCCTAACTCCTAACCCACTCTTCTCCCAATAATGGCCCCCCTTCTCCTATTTCAGTCTTCCATTCATACGAGTGCAAATTTTACAGACCACTCTTCACCTTTTTCCACAATCATCTTTTACTACTACTCCTATTTCTTTTTTATACTTTTCTGTACATATTAAATGTTTTGATATTAAAATAATAATTTTTTTTAAAAAAATTTTAAACAAAAATATTTTTTTTACTATACAGTCAATACATTTTGTGTTAAAGGAATACTTTTTTTAGTAAGATCTCAATAAATAAATAGTCAATAAATGATTAATCTTGTCAAATAAATATTTTTACAATTCCAATATGATAGGATCAATATATTTTTAAACTCGATAAATGAATAATCTTGAATTAAATATTTTGATCGTATTCATTTGCAGAGGTTTAAGTGTATATAGGAGAATCTTTACAACAATTTTGAACTGCGTGTGTTTCGGACTTCTATGACTTGATAATCACCCTATAAATATAATTCGATTACAACCATTGACTACCAAGTATTCCCAGTGGCAACAACAGTGAGTAAGCGACCATTTGATTTTTGTCAGTCATTTTTTATGTTCGAAAGAGGGTTTTTGTGAATGGTAATTCTTCAAATTTATTTAAGTTACCTGACAAAAAGAATTGTTTAACTTGTACTATAAATTATTAATTTTAATTTTATAATAAATCAAAAATCAAAAAGAAAACTGAAATGCTTAAAAAAAAGGTTGCTCATATAAAATATGACAAAGAAAAAAAATAGTAAAAAAGATATGATATATACGATTTTGTAAAGTATGCTGTTAATATTTTTTCAAATTTTAATTTGAGAGTCTAAAATAATAAATAACTATAAGTTATTACTTACAAATGTCCTTTGTAGAATGTGATGATTTTACAACATCTGAACCAGCCATGTATCACTCTTTGTTCCCGGACAATTATATTGTTTAAATATTCATAGATTACCGGGTCTAATCGTATTTTTGTTAATTATTACTCACTAATTCTTTTTTCTTTAAATCGATGACGGAATCTTATATTATATATTATATATATATATATGAGTAAAGTTCTATGAAGTCCACCTTTTAATTGGAGTCCTCGGAGTCCATATATGTTCTGCAAGTAAAATCTAGCTTAAAATATTGCAAAACATTTTATTTTTCGACAAACATCACTATTCTATTAAAAATCTTGTAGATTGCATTCATTTTATAAGCAGAACATTGCAAAAATATATTATTCTACAAAATATGTTTAGTTTGCAGAACATAAATGTTCATGTTGCAGAACATATTGCAGAACATACATACTGTACTATAAATATATGAGATTTGCATGATTTTGTTGAAGTTATGCTATTTGTGTAACATGCTTTGCAAAATAACACGTTTTACAATATATTTTATTTACAGAATGTAAATGGACTCCGAGAACTCCGACAAAAAGGTGGACTTCATAGAACTCAGCTTAACCTTTTGAATCTCTATTAATTTGCATATTCCCACTGTATTTTAAAGGAATGATAGAGTGACAATAAATAAATAAAAATGATAATTAGAACTAAGATTGAGTTGAAGATATCAAAAATGTTTTTATGTGAGATAAAAATGATTACAAACAGTCACTATTTGGTATTGAGTAGTATATCTTTTTATAGTTATATTCTATATTTATACATGTTCACATATAAACCGGGTTTTTTTTGTTTTTTAAAAACAGCCTCTTCGTTCTTTTTTAAACGAGGAGAAGGACGGCGTACATCATACTCTTTTTAGACACCGCTTTTGCAGATATACTAAATATGTTTGGTTTGATTTTGTTCGGGAGGATTTACAAATAGGACAAAAGACTTGTTTCCCAAAGCCCGAGGAAGACTTTTAAGTGGGTGTTTCTCAAGTCAAGTTGTTTCTGACAACACCAATTCGAGTAACAAATCACTAACAAGTAACAATCCACACGGGCGGTTACATTTACATTTTCTGATAGCATTACTCCCTCCACATTATATGTTTTCTATTTGACTTCTGAGACATAATATTTATAATAAATAATTGGTTATTAATTTACGTCTAATTTATAAGATCAAATATAATTATAAGTGATTTTGTTGAATTCGTATTTATAGGTACTTTAATATAATAAAATTTTTATATTTAATACTAATACGAAATTAAAGATATTAATAATTAAAAATGTGTATGAACAACCATGTCTAATACAAATGGAAAACATTTTTATGAATATAGGAAATAGTTTTGAGCAAAGTTGATACTCCTCCTTGTCATTGTTTGGCAAAGAAAAAAGTTGATATTACGGGGGAAGTGGAGCAAGTGTAAAGTATTTTATTATATACATTATATGATTTTATTTATAATTTTGATGTTAAAAATGTATCAACAAAAGATTGTTCTATTGGTTGCATGTGCTATTTGTCAAATCAGAATACTCCTGCATATTTTATTTTCTGAATAACTTGCTTGAGTTGATATTTCATTAGTTTCTTAATTTTGTAGTATTTTAAATAGATATAAATCTATTATCTATACTATTATATTAAAGACGAAACATTAAAAGTTTGGTTATTGGTTATTGGTCGTTCTATTATATTTAAAATAGGATGCTTAATATTATATTTAAAACAAGCCACCTAAATTACACGCCTATCAATTCTATTATATTTAAAATAGGTTACTTATATTATGACACTTCATATTATATTTAAAATAGGACACCTAAAATTAATCGTCTATCAATTTTGTTATATTTAAAATAGGAAACTTATATTATATTTCTCTCTATACTATTATATTAAAGACGAAACATTGAAAATTTGGTTATCGATCATTGTTGACCGTTAGATTTATTCTTAAAAATTAATATTATGTAAGAGGTATAAGGTTTGAATCCTGCCGGCAACATATTAAAATTATAAAAAAATTAGTTTTATTTGAGAGGTATAATCAAAATTAGAATTTATAATATATATGATAAAAACAACCATGTTATATACTAGTCTTTATAATACTGCAACATCAAGTTTTTGGGGAAATATTTTATTCGAAATTACTATTTTGCCCATGAATTTTAATAAATATAAAAATAGTTGTTGGTAGGAATCGAACATATGCCAACTATTTGCAAATTAAACACATCAACCACTTGAGATAGAGAAACTTTTGGTTAAACTTCTATAACATTAAGTATTAAGTTAGAATTTATCTATTTACACGATGTGTCTTGACTTACATTAAATTTTATATTTATTTTAATATTTATATAAAATCTGTTATCTTTATCATCTGCAGCATCAAGTTTTTGGGGAAACATTTTATTCGAAATTACTGTTGTTAGAAATCGAACATATGCTAACTATTTGCAAATTAAACACATCAACCACTTGAGCTGGAGACATTTTTGGTTAAAATATTATAACATTAAGTATTGAGTTAAAACTTATTTATTTACATGAGATGTCTTACCTTATATTAAATTTTATATTTATTTTAATATTTATATAAAACATAATAATTTGAGACTTGATTGAATAACTCATTTCGATCCGCTAACTTTACACTTATAGCAAACATATGACTTCAACTAATTGAGCTAGAAGCTCATTTAATTGAATTTTGATAAAATCATGTATTGAGTTACATACTTCTTTTTTTATTTTTGGTGACTAAACCTATATAATTCAATATTTATATAGAATAAAATTATTCTAAGACTTGGGTAATTAGCTGATTACAATAAAATAATTTTACACTCCTGTGCAACAACGAGATTATAATTTTTTTAATTTATACATTCAATAAATAACTTCTTGTTGATAATATATTATCATATTAACTTGTTGATAATATCTTACCATATAATAATAATTTATTAATTATCGCAACTCGGATAATTAACTCACATCGGGATACTAACTTTATACTCGTATAACAACTAAGGGTATAATCAATCCGAGTCGAGTCGAAAACTGTCAGGCTCGTACTCGATTAAAATTGTTTGGGTTCGAGCACGAACTTGAGTTCAACCGAACTTTAAATTTCAAAATCGAAATTCAGGTCATAAAAATTTCGATAATTTCAAATTTTTTAGGGAAAACATATAATTTGAAATTAATATTTTGCGCATTTATTTGAATAAATTTGGAAAAATCTTACTGGCTTGTAGATTGAATCAGTGACAGCTATATCCAAACATGTGATTTCAATCGATTGAGTTAGAGGCTCATTTGATTATATTTTGATAATATCAAGTACCGACTTATATATTTGTTTCTTTATATTGGATGACTAAACCTATATAATCTAATATTGATATATAATAAAATCATTCTAAGACTTGAGTAATTAGCTCACTACAATATACTAACTTTATACTCACGTGCAACCACGTGATTTTAATTATTTTTTTTATTTATAAAAAAATTACGAATATTAAATAAATAACTTATTAAAATTATGTTATCATATTAACTTATTGAGTATATATTACCATTTTGATTAAATATTGAGACTTGAGTAATTAACTCACTTCGAAATACCAACTTTACAACAACTAAGGGTATAATTAAGCCGAGCCGAGTTGAAAACTTTCAGACTTGAACTCGATTAAAAATGTCTGGGCTTGAGCACGAGCTCGGTTTCACCCGAATCTTAAATCAAGCATGAAACTCGGGTCTTAAATAGTCCGGTAGCCTCAAGCTCGACTCGAAAACTTGAATCAATTTCACTAAATATAGACAAAAAATCGAAATGTGATAGGTTATGCTCGAATTCGATTCTAATAAATATATAAAATATTAGTAAAATATTAAATATTTAGATAAAAATATATTTCTATTAAAAAAATTATCGGCTCTTAAGACTCGTGAACCTTATGAGCCGAGTAATTTGAAATTCGAGTTCGACCGTTCAAAAAAAATTACTATTTTGCCCCCATATTTTGATAAACATGACACCTAAACATTATAATATTTTTGGTATTTTCAGTTGAAAAAATCATTGAGACTTGATAGAAAACCATTATTTTTAATGGTAAAAGTGCATTTTAAACTTTACATTCGCGACACATTATAAATTTAAGGATGTTCGTCGTTGCAGTAGTTCTTTTAACATGAACCACAGAATATGATATGAAACAACACGCAAATATCGTAAAAATACACAAAAAATAGCAATTTTTTTATAAATAATGCTAGCCCATACCTTGCACAGGTAATAAAGCTAGTTTTATACTCCCTCTGTCTCATTAAATTTTATACATTACGTTTTGACACGCTTTTCAATGCTCATTTAAAACATAACTCCGCAATATTTTTTAATTTTTTTTTTGAATAAAAGTTTTATGTTTAAACTTTTATTAAAAAAAGAAAATTTCAAAAAAACATTATGAATCTGTATTTTATAAAAATCTTGAAATGCGTGTAAACAGTATACGTATAGAAACTGGAGGGACGGAATGAGTATAAAACATCAATCAATTATAAATTCACAGTAGACTCTCGACAATATAAATTTCATAAATGGTTATATCTAAAATGCACATACACATGGATAGAGGCATATGACTTTCTGAAACCGTGTGCTTTAAATTTTTAATCTAGAGTTTGATGTTGTCACCAAAAGTTACCCATAACACAACCGTTACTTTGTTTAACTGTAATGTGCAGATAAAATCTAAGAAAAATATAATAATAATCTTTGAAATCCATCCATCCCTAACTTATATTTTGTCAAATCTTTTGGATTTTAATGTACAGCTGTGAGGTTGTTTTTCTTTAATATAACTAAGTAGAATACAAAAGTGAACAATGATACAAACCAAGAAACGCATTAGGACTTGTATATATAGCGAGGAAAGTGCAGTGGTTTCATTACATCTTTAGTAAAAGAAAGGAGAGTGTTAACTGTTAAGCGAGAGAATCGTGTGGCTTCAACTTTTCTTCTTTTCCGTTTCAACTTTTTATTAGCTCCCCCTGTTTTATTTTTTCCTATATTCTGTATTAGCAGTTCCATTTCTTAGCTCATCGTTCTGAACATATTTAAATTTTGCACTCAGACATGGTTATAGTACAAAACAACCCAAGTGGTAGAAATAAAATTATATTTCAAGATTTGAACTTTGAACCTTCTTCTCCTCAACCTTGTTTGTCCATACAAGAGGCTTGTTTTGGGAGGAGGAGTGATGCTATGGATACTTTTGAGATGTCGGATGTTTCTTTCCGGCATGTGGGAGACGGTGGTGGTGCGGTGGATGATGGAACTCAGGGTAGAGGTGAAGAGAGGAGAAATGGGGTCCATGTAAAGTTGTGTGCCAGAGGACACTGGAGACCTCACGAAGATGCTAAGCTCAAAGAACTTGTTGCTCATTATGGCCCTCAGAACTGGAACTTGATTGCTGAAAATCTTCCAGGCAGATCAGGTAAATTCATTGTAGATATTTTTTTTCTTTGATAAACCTATTAGAAATCATACGTTAAAAGTCAGACCAGACATATTCGGGTATATCGAAAGGAGAATAATATGCACTTCTGTACAAGAAATGACTTGTTTTGTTTTGGATTTTCTTCGAAAAAATAAAAAAATTTGTAGGAAAGAGTTGCAGATTGAGGTGGTTTAATCAGCTAGATCCGAGGATCAACAGAAAGGCATTTAACGAGGAGGAAGAAGAGAGACTTGTAGCTGCACACAGAATATACGGCAACAAATGGGCTCTGATTGCAAAGCTTTTCCCTGGAAGAACTGATAACTCTGTCAAAAATCACTGGCATGTGATTATGGCCAGATTACAAAGAGAACAAAACTCTAATCACAGAAGAAGAAATGTCACTTCTTCTACTACTATTTTCCCAACAGAAAACATTGATTCCGGTGCCGGAATCACAGCAACACCTATTCATACTGATCTACGTGATCAGCAAATGATGAATAGGAACATCATTAATGCATGCAGTGATTCCACAGTCATCTCAACAAACAACATAATTACTGCATGCAATAATGAATCCGCAAGTATTTCTACAAACACCATTAATACTAACACTAGTACTAGTGTTTATCACATCAATGGTGATGAATCTGCAGCTTCAACTTGCACTCATTTTTCACTTAACCATGAATTTCCTATTTCTACTGCTACATTTTCTGCACCGAATAATTTCCTGTCCAGGTTTAATCCACTCCTCCCGGCGCCCCACCAATCCTTCCCCTGGTCACACTTGGGTACATTTGATTTTATTAGCACTATGCATATAACATTATCTCGTCTCCGTTTTACTCAAAATGATTTATTTTGATCTTTCAAAAAAATTATCAAAATTTTTTAGACATCAATTTCTAGCAGATCTCTATTACAATATTTCTAATAGTATTTACAGCGAAAAAAAACAAAATAAATCAATTTGAGTGGGACGAGGGAGAAATACGGACACTTAATTGAATCTTTTATTTATCATCATAGTACTTATTATTTAACACAGAACTCTTTTATGGGTGATTGTTTCAGGTTTACATTCATTACCAGCTGCAGAGAATCTTGAAAATAATGTGAAGAAGAAAGTACTAGTTGGAGTTGAGTACAAGACAAATGAAGCAGCGTTGGATGAGTACAACTCGGATGACTCAAACTCGGAGGTTGTTTCGGTTTCTACTGCAACAGACTCAGTAGCCAACTACACAAACAGCAGAATACAAGAGAAAATGATAATGTACGAGGAAGATAATGAGAAGAAGGCAATGCGTTTGATAGATTTTCTTGGAGTTGGGCGTGAGTAATTCATGAGAGTTTGTTACTAGTATGAATGATAGTAGTATTTTATTAACCTTGGTGGGGTTTTGGGGACAATTATAAGCTGGTCGACTGCAGCTGCAGTTTTCTTTGAAAATTTTACTACCCCCTGTTTGTACAAAAATAAAATAATCGCATGTAGTTCTCTTCTCTATCCGGGTAATTAATTAAGTAGTTATATTATTATTGTACGTGCTCCTGTCTATATTTTGGCCATTGCACCTGTCTGGCTGTTTGTATATTATCGTTATAACACAATTATCAAATGTAAAAACCGGTTCGTAAAACTTACTCCATCCATCCGTTTTACATGTCCGTCTCCGTTTAGACGGAAATGTAAGATGGATATACAAAATAGGATAGCACTCAATGATATGTTATGTATTAACGGTTTCATGTTATATAACGGTTCCCAGCTACAATCTTATCTCATCATCATCCACAATAAGACTTTGAGCAAATTAACCATCACTGTTGACTAGTGGTAATCTTACCACCTAGTCCTTTGAAAACAAGTCTAGAGAAAAAGTTCCTTACATGTATACTTCTATAACTCATGGTTACGAGGGGATTCTCGTTCTCTGACTTCCTCCGATGCACGTTAACGCCGCTGTCATTGCAAGATATATTGCAGAACGGTCTATCAACCATCCAACGGCTCCTCCGATAGTTTTTGCCAAGCTGTATACCATGGCTCCTTGCAGTTACTATTCAAGGCACACAAAAAATACATTAGTATGAGCAAGAATGATATTACAATTTAGACTGTGACGACTGAGGGGAACCAGATAATTAACATGTTCAATGAATATATAACTAATAAGTCAACAAATTGTTGGCAACTTAAAAGGACAAAACGTTTTAAGTTCTGACTTACTAAATGTATAAGAACCAACTACTACAAACTCAAAATTAAGCACCTCACATTTCTATCTACCAGTGACATTAAATAAATTTCAAACTTGATTTTGTTAATTGATTTATAAGTAATAATTTAAGTGGTTATCGCGGTGCCAATTTGAGCCTCGAGGCCGGCAGAGTACTTTCGAGAATCCTAGTCAACAAGTCGCCTAACTAGTTATAAAAAACTGACAAAATATTCATTATACATAAACTTACTAGATTTAATATAATAGTATAACTATACCATCAGTTTCATAATTTAAATCAAAAGTACTCCAATAATCCATCAAATCTTTGAGAAAGGGGCCAAATCTCGTATTTAATGGTCGGCGTGGCAATAGGCTTCGCTTTTACGAATGCCTTCCCGACCGTTACAAATACTGAACGAGAACGGTAAGGGGTGCACAAACGTCGTTGCGCGGGGATGTGATTCGCCAAGCTGGGGCAAACAAAGCCGTCCGGCCCTACCGGATTAGGAAAGTGAAGGCCCCATCGCAGATGTTCAGCCACGCCCGATGCCAAAAAATGATTGAGAACTACGACGGGGTCGAAATTTAAGTTCTAAATAAATATAAGGTACTACATACAACATCAATATTCCAAATATAAAAAAAAACCTAAAAAATGATGAAATTTAGACAAAGTCATCTATCTTAATATCATTTTCATCTCCATTTTTTTCTTGTATACTGTCATTTAAACCAAGTTAATACCTTCGACCTGGATAATTTATTAATTTAATTCAGTTTATTACTATATTTTTATATAAATGAATGGTGTCTATGATTTGTGTACTGTCTAGATAAAGATCAATGACTTTGAGTTACACGTTCAAGGTCATGCATTCTAAAGGGCTTGAACAACAGAGTCGATGTCTTAGACACAAGCCATCCAAAGCTAGTCAATTAGGCTCTACATATATACTCGAAGATAGATAGACAGAGAATGTCAGTGAAAAAGACCTAGCTAGCTAACCTCTTCTTTTATTTTATTTTTCGCCCATTTACAAACATAAACATGACAATTCACATAATCTATTGTTAACTGTGATCACATAACAACCAAGATATGATTGTGGAAGAAATTGATCCGGCAACAGCTGGACTAACTAGCTGGACTAACTCAGGTAAAGGAACAGACGAGAGAAATCGCCGCCGATCCTAAAATCCACGGTGAGCAAGGACCACCCAGACAACCGAATCTAAAGCCGAACTGTTTATTTCCCCCACCAGAGGGAGCCTCTCATGATCAGCCGTTGAACTTAACAAATACAGATCAGCGAGACAAGAAGAGAAAGTTCAAATCAGATCAGCAATTAAGGATCCAGACATCCAAGGGCAAAAAGGTGCTTTCAAGCGACATGCGACTTCATCTCGAAAAGGTTGAGAGGTTAAAAAATCAAAACAATGAAGATCCGAAGGATTTTCTTTACTTCGACGAAGAGCTCGAACTTCTAGAACGTGAGACTAGAATGCTCCAAGCCAAGCTCGAGTGGCAGCGTGAAATTCACCGCCTTCGCCGAAAACTCCAACAAGCGTCGATAAAAAACAAAGGGCAAGACGAAGAACTCTACAATGAGGATGATGATGTTGAATACGAGTATGAACCATCAGCAGAGTTGACATATTTACAACCCCGCGATCGTCGATAACGCACAGTATCGTCTGCCGACGTCTCACAACGAACTGAGTCCACATAATCTATCTCCAATGAGGACTTTGCCAAAATGCAAGAGGAAATATCACATATGCGTACCATAACGCGCAATCAGACAGGATTCGAAACTGTCAGTGAGAGTCCCCTATCTCTGGTTCTCGAGAAAACACGCATCGACAGGACATTGAAAACACCTTCCCTCAATCATTTCGACGGATCGTCTGACCCGTTAGCATTTCTCAACACTTTTAACGGTCGCAAGGCCTACTTTGGTCACTCAGAGATCGCTCGATGTCAATTTTTCTCCACATGCCTCCAAGGCACAACTCTTCGATGGTACAACAATCTACCGCCTCGGTTCATCAACTCATAGACAACGCTAAAAAGTAAATTCGAAGCTCGATTCTCCAGTAATTATAAAGAAATCAAAGTCACAGCGTCCTTGATGATAATGCAACAATGTTCGGGTGAAAGCCTCCGAAGCTTCTTAACTCGATTCAGAGAGGAGATAGTAGAAATCCCAGATCTAATAGAGCAGATGGTTGTCAACATCCTAACAGCCGGTATCGATAAATCTCGACACGGGCTGCTTCTAGAAGAATTTTTTGAGAAAAGGCCGAAAATCCTACAAGCGGCATTTTAGATTATAGAACATCGGATGATGCTCCAGGAAGCAGTAAGCTGCATCCGATCTCCCCCACGCTCTTCCAGACATGAACGGAGCCGAAGCTACAACCCGCGATCACCCGCACGGGAAAGGCGCCAAGAACGTCGCCGGTCACTACCACCGCGTACATTTGACCACCCCCGAGGGATATGAGAGAAAGGGATTGGCAACCCCGTAGTCGACCTGAGAAAGAATTTACTAAACTCAACGCCGGTAAATCGACAATTTTGGCAGTACTAAAAATCGAGCCAGATTATCGTCCTCCGAGACCCATGAAAACTAGCAGACCCCCAAGCTCCAGATACTGCGATTATCATGAAGACACCGGCCATACAGCAGAATAATATTTTCAACTCAATAACCTCCTTGAAGGAAAGATTCACCGAGGGCAGCTTGTCTACTATGTGCAACAAGATGATACGCCCAGGCGCCACCATCGAGATGAGGAAGACCGTGTCATCGACGTCATCTTTGGCGGTGTAGCCATCGGAGGGCTTTCTCACAACTCTTCCAAAATTTATGCCCGAGAAGTTTTAATGTCAATCCCTCGACAGTTAAACGCCCTCGAGCGAATCCCTCCCCGGTCATTTCTTTCTCTGACGATGATTAACGTCCCGTTTTCATCGAAGGCTATCAGGACGCCCTTTTCAATACCACGCGAGTGGGAAAAAACACAGTTAAGAAAATGTTGGTTGACAACGGCAGCTCCGTCGATGTCTTATATCATCATGCCTTCTCCAGAATGGACGTCGGAGATCAAAAGCTTGAGAATTCTCGAACACCATTGTATGGTTTCATGGGAAATGAAGTCCACGTAGTAGGATCTATCGATATGTCGGTACTTTTCGGTTCTCCCCCATGTCAAGTCTGGAAGATGGTCAAATTTCATGTGATCAGTGCCTCCTCTAGCTTCAACGCTATATTAGGGAGAACAACGATCACCGCCCTATGAGCTATAACTTCCATCTCCCATTTGAAAAAGAAGTTCCCCATAGACTTTGGTGTAGGAGAAATGACCGGTGACCAGGCAACTGCAAGACAATACTATTTAACCACAACCTCTCCAAGGAAAAAGGCAGACGAAGAACTAGAAGTCAACCAAGTACTTGACATCGACCCTAGAGAGCTAGTCAATGCACCCACTAGCAACTCTTGCTCTCCTGTCGAAGAAACCGAAGAGGTTGAAGTATTTGAAGGAAACCCTGATAAATCTACAACGATTGGCAAAAACCTCCCTGAACTATTAAAGAAAGATATCACGAACCTCATCCGAGAGTTCTCTGACATTTTCGCCTAGGACCCCAAGGACATATCGGGGATCCCAGAGGTCATCGCTCAACACTCACTACACATCAACAAAAGCATCAAGCCAGTAAGGCAGAGACACCGAACATTCTTTGCCGAGAAAAGAGCCGCCATCAACCAAGAGATTGATAGGCTACTCGAGGCCGGTTTCATCGAACCGGTACAATTCCCCACATGGATCTCGAATGTGGTCCTGGTCAAGAAAAGAAACGGGAAGTGGAGAATGTGTATCGATTACTCGGATGTCAATAGGACTTGCCCCAAAGATTTTTACCCTCTGCCGATCATCGACCAGCTCATCGATGCGACAGCAGGAAATAAACTCCTCTCTTTTATGGATGCCTTTTCAGGGTATAATCAGATTAAGATGGACTCCCAAGATTGGTAGCAAACTGCATTCATCACGTACTAAGGGGTCTTCGGATTCCGAGTGATGCCTTTCGTTTTAATCAATACGGGGGCCACATTTCAACAGATGATGGATAAGATATTCGCCTCACAGATTGGGAGAAATATGATGATATACGTCGATGACATGATTACAAAATCGAACATTTCCTCTGACCATGTGTCCGACCTTCGTGAAATATTTGAAAATGTGATAAATAACAATATGCGGCTAAACCCTGCAAAGTGCTCATTCAGTCTTACAGCGGGTAAATTCCTTGAATTCTTGGTTACCCAAAGAGGCATCGGAGCAGATCCATCTCAGAAAAAAGCAATCTTGGAAATGGAGAAACCAAGATCCATCAAGGATTTACAAAAACTAGCTGGATGTATCGCTGCACTCCGAAGATTTATTCCTCAATCGACAAAAAAATGCATTCTTTTTTCTCAGCAATGAAGAAAGCTTCCAAATCCTCACATTTTGAATGGAACGATAACTGTGAAAAGAATTTCTCCGAGTTAAAAACATTCTTAACAAACCCACCCATCCTCACTCGGCGTTTACCAGGCGAGCCGTTGCGGGTATACCTCTCAGCCTCTGATGAAACCGTCGCGGCAGTCCTAGTTCAGATTGATGAAGGAAAAAAGTCATGGTGTATTGCATTAGTCACTCACTTCGAGATGCAGAGACAAGATATCCACAGGTCAAGAAGCTAGTCTATGCCCTTGTAGTCGCCAGCCGAAAATTACGACACTACTTCCAAGCAAGGGAGATTCATGTGCTCAAAATCAACCTCTAAAGAGAATCCTGCACAAACCCGACATGACGGGCAGACTCGCTGCTTGGACCATCGAGCTAAGCCAATTTTACATCGAGTATAAACCTCGAACTACGATCAAAGCTCAGGTTCTCTCAGATTTTGTTGCTGAATGTCAATTCAAAGCCAAAGCGCACAAATCTGACAAAGATCAATTAAGGCCATGGCTATTGTTTGTCGACGGATCCTCGACCGCCGATGCAGGAGTAGCAGGAATAATCCTAATCAGCCCAGAGGGATTCAAGATCCAACAAGCCTTCAAATTTGAATTCTCATCTACAAACAACGTAGCCGAATACGAGGCACTTATCACAGGCTTAAAGATGGCAGCGGACCTTGAGGATGAGATTATTGACATATTTGGAGATTCTTAACTGGTCTCTAAACAAATAAACGGGGAGTTCAAGGCACATAATGAGAGAATGGCTCAATACCTTGAACGAACACAAGATTTACTCAAAAAATTCCCTTCATGGAGACTTTCGAATGTTGATAGGGAGGAAAACCAGTAGGAAGACTCTCTTGCCAAGTTAGCATCCTCCAATTTACCTGTTAATCTCGATCCAATATATATCGACGTCCTAACGGCCCCTGCCATTGATGATCTATCTGTTAATCAGATTCAGAATAACCTCGAATGGAGAGAACCGTTTCTTGACTATATCCTCGACAACAAACTCCCTGAGGGAAAGAGCGAGGCCCGTTCACTCATGTTTAAGGCAAGAAACTACCGTGTTATCGGCTAATCGTTGTATCGACGCGCTTTATCTGAACCGCTACTCTGTTGTTTGACCTCATAGGAAGCCCAACAAGTGATGGTTGAGGTACACACTGGCATCTGCGGTGAACACCTCGGAGGAAAGAACTTGACTCTTAAAATCATCAGACAGGGACTGTGCTGGCCCACAATCCGTAAATATTGCGAGGAATATATTAGAAAATGCTAAGCATATCAATTACATGGGAACGCAAGCTATCGACCCACGACTGAGCTCAACTCGATTCTCACCCCATGTCCCTTTTTCTAGTGAGGGATAGATATTGTAGGGCCCTTTCCAAATTCCAAAAACCAGTGCCAATATATCGCAGTAGCGGTGGATTACGCGACCAAATGGGTTGAGGCAAAACCCCTTTCCAAGATCAGAGAGAAAGAAATGATCGAGTTTTTTATGGAGTATATTGTGTTTCGCTTTGGGATCCCAAGGATTTTAGTTTCCGATAATGGCAAACAATTTGTGAGAGCGCAGTTTGAGAAAGCTCTAGAAGAACTAAAAATCCAGCAAATCAAGGCCTCAGTTACATACCCACAGGCTAATGGGCTTGCAGAAGTAACGAATAGAACCATCCTACAAGGCCTAAAAAAAGAATTGAAGAAATCCCTTGTTGCTGGGTTGATGAAATCCCGAATGTGCTATGGTCTTACAGGACGACACCCCGAAGCGCAACAGGTGAAACTCCATTCCGCCTCGCATCTGGCGTCAATATTGTACTACCCGTCGAGGTAAGCCTAATTTCCCTACAAGTAGAAGTATTTGACCCTTCTCTCACACTCGAGGGCTTATGCTTTCACATCGACTTGCTCAAAGAAACAAGAGAGGAGTCTCGACTCGGCATGATCGTACAGCAGGAGAAGACTGCAAAATACTTCAACAAAAAAGTCAAAACCAAGAGCTTCAGGGTTGATAACCTCGTCCTTCGAGACTCTGCTGCATCACAATACGCTGTATCAGGAAAGTTCAAGCCGACGTGGGAAGGCCCGTATCGGGTTTCGAAGGTTGTCAGCACGGGGACTTATGAGCTCACATATCTCAATGGTCAGCCAATCAAAAAATGCCTAGAATGGCATTCATCTAAAGAAATTCTATCAGTAATCTGATTTTGTTTATAATGTTTGAAACCCTGAGGCAATAAATGCCATACCAAAAACCAACCCTCGATGCAATGAGGGTCGTTATGAGATCCCCATCAAGGGATGCTTAATTTATAACAATGAAAGCTTTTAATCTATTTCCGGAAGCAACAAGTTTCATTATCTATCTACTTTATCTTTTACAGATTTTTTTTAAAAAAGGTTAGATAATGTAAACAGAAATTGACATCAGAAAAACCAAGTTGCCGAAAGTAAAGACATTAAACATGAATGGCAAATTTTTTTTCAAAGAAAGGTCATCAGATTCGCAAGCCAAAACAAAGTCAAGGTAGTAACACAGCTATGTTTGGAAACTACTACCATGTGACAAACAAAATCAAAATCATAGAAACAGAGTAAATAGCTTTGTCCATTTCTCTCCGAACACCGCTATTCAACACTCCATTCAAAGAGGAAAATAACCAAATTGTGAAACATACATACTTACCAATCATCTACTGAAATGTGAAGCCATTAGTTTGATTAAAACAGAATAGAGCCAAATTGTGGTAACTTAAAATTTTTCTTGTGCGTTTCAAAAGCTCCTGAAAATTGCTATCTGCAAACCTGTTTCTCTTTCAGGATTAATGTTATAAATACAGTTACTAACCAGTAACAACTTCCCAACTAGGAGCTTTGTTAATCTCACGAACACCCCATACAGCCCCTTAAGGTAAATAATAATGACACATATAATAATACCATAGGAAAGCAAACTCCCAAGTTACAGACATATCACTTTTACGCCTTAAAAGAAATCCGATAGGAACAGGTCCAAAATAAACAACGACAAACAAGAAATTAGTCTAACGCTTAATCAACAAGTTCCAGAGATCAAAATACTTTTACATAATTACGGGGCATTCCCCGCTTTCAAGCATCATCCTGTGGGGGAGGATCTCGAGGGGTCGCATTCGCGTGAGCAAAATCCTGAACGTACTTCTCGAAGGAATGACTCGATATCTCCACACCGGCAGCCGATAGCCTGGTCAAACAGCGACCATACCCATCGCCCAATGCCTTGGCTATGTCTTCAACACTTTTTTCCAGATCAATATTCATTTGACAGTTATCTTCAATCAACATCTTGTTGGAAGCAATCACGTCTGTAAAATCCTTGTCCTTCTTCTCACGCCTTCCCATCTTATCGTCCCTCGATAGGGTGACTTCCTTCAAAGCTTTCTCCAACTCAACAATCCATTTATAAGCAAATTCACGCTTTACTTCCATCTCGCCAACTTGTTTACTTAGCTTCGAATTAGCTATTGTCGACTCGCCAGCCCGATGTTCCGCCTCTGAGTACAAATCCTCAAACTTCTTTTTCTCCCGGGACATCGAGGCTAGATCAGTATTAAGCTAGGATGCGGACTCCCCATCACCTTCATTCTTAAACTCGCTCAGGATATAGGTAAAATCTGAAAAAAAAACTAAAAGCAACAACAAAAGTGCAGGGGTCAAAAATAAAACCTATGAACTAAACAATGAAAGGAAAAAACCCACACAGAAAGGAATCATTAGTATTAAGAGCACATACCCGGCCAACAAGGCTTATACACATATCTACCAAGTCACTACGTTTCTTGGAAGAATAGGATACCATGTCTTGAGGAAGCTGAAAAGCCCTAAAAGCTTGAATTGGCACGGTCGAACCCCCGGTCCATCTTTCATTAGGTTGGATCTCAGCACGAACAATGTCCCTCGCAGTATGGACATCCGAAGAACTCTTTATAAAACCCTTCCCCCAACAATCGTCAAGGTCTTATTCTTCGCAACCCGACCAACTTCAACTCTCATTCCATCGTTATCTGTGCGCGACCTCTTCCGATTTAGCATCTCAAAATCATCTGCAACAACATCATCCGGTCCTCCATAACTCGATCCCCATTATCATCCAACAACTCGATTGAAATGGATTTACCAATCTTCGAGGGTCCGACATTCAAGCAACCAGTCTTCGACCCGACCTGTGCTGAACCACTCGCTTTCTGAACAAGAAACATCATAGCTTTGTCCATTTTCTTTCCTCGAACTCCGCTGTCAAGAATATTCTTCAAACAGCTCCCAGCAACTGCGTAACAAAAAAGAAAAGAGAAAAGGGAAATCCTTATTAGAAATCCACAAAAAGAATGATAGCTAAAAGGACAAACATATAATAATCCAAATAAAAAAAGAAATAAAGAAAGGAGAACATAGCCTTACGAGGATGACCCTCTAGAAATGCATTATCCTTCAAATGCAAATGAGAATAAAGAGACATCGCCCCATGGTAATTATCCAAAAATTCGGCGTTATACTTATCTAGTTTATTCAAAAAATCAAGGGTCTCGCGACTAACCTTACGACAAGATTTAACGAACTCTAAATCAGGGCCCTCAAAATACAACCACTTGGGGTGATACCTCGAGTTCGACGAATGGACACTAACTATCTTCATTCGTTAATGACGCGTATCAAAGTAAACCTGACCTTCGTGATAGCAGATCCCATAAATAGAAAAAAATAACGGGTTCGTCGGAACACGACCTTTCTCATGATATGAGGCGATAAAGCCATTTACTTGAGCAACAGAATTGGGGGTTAACTGCGCAACATCACACCCTATAGCCTCGTAAAGTGCCAGTTAGAACGGGTGCATCGGCAGTCGAAGCCCAAACTCAAACAATAAAGGAATCCCGTGCATACCGTATTCAGGCATCATCCAAACCCGGTCATTAGGACCCGGAACCCGGTACCTATAACCATTACTAAAATCAACCCACTTTTTTAATTTACCTGAAGGCGCAGGCTTATTTACATAAAAACTAATATAATCTAGACTCGATTTACCAGCAAATTTGACCCTACCCATCGCCAAATTATTTGCTAGCTTTCGCTTCCTAAACACTACAGTTCTAGGGCTTAAGGGAATAGGGGCCTGCGACTCAACATAATACCCCTTCAACAACTCATCCTCGTTCATGAAGTGGAAAGAGTTACAGTGTACTAAATTCTCAGGAATTTCTAAGTGATCAAGATTAAGAAAAGATTTTTGGTCACCTTCATCGAGGGGCCTTTTCCTAAGATTTCGATCAGATACAGTCTCCACAGAAGCTGAAGAACTCTCCATATCCATAACATGAAAACAAATAAAAAGAAGGGGGAAAAAGATTAAGCAGAAAAGTACAAACAAGTAAAGAAGATTTAGAAAAACTAGCACAACAAGACCAGATATTGTACAAGACAAAGCATATAAAAGAAAAGGAGGAAGAATGTAAAACATAGAAGAAAAGAACTTACAGGTGAGGGACGAAGTGGCAGCAACCGAAAGAACTTTTAAGAGATCCGGAGAGAAACTGAACGGTTTTTGGCTCCCCCAATAAAAAAAAGAAGAAAGAAAAAATACAAATATATACATATGTAAGACACTCACGCACATGCACAAAGAAAAGGAGAGAAGTACACCCGTTTCATATTCTTGCTTTGTCTTTATTCACAATTATTTTTACTTTTACTTTCATTTTTTTAAATTTCTTGCCTGTTATTTTTTTTATTTTTTGACTGTTATTTTTACGCTCACTTTTGCAAATTCACGTTTCTATTTCAAGCCTTTTTCTCTCAGAGGACAAATTATTTGAAGCAAATCTGAAGATATTGCAGAAAAGGGGGGGGGGACAAATGGTTGACCTTGGACCAAAGGAAGACGACCCAAGGAGTTGTAATTAGAATAATTATTGACTTTGATGTAAAGCCCAAGAAGGTCCATTTGTAAGAGAGAGCCCATTTGAGACTCCCTATAAATATAAGATAACAACCTCATTTTAAGGGGTTGGCTAATGAAGTAAAGAAAATACCTCCTTAAGATTAGTCTTATTTATTAGACTTATCAATATATATAGGTTTTGGTCCGCAAACCCGGGTGGTTGTAGTAACCACCGGGTGCCCCGCATTGGTTCATTGCGGAACCCAGCATTGGTTCATTGTGCCACAAATCCCGCATTGGAACATTGTTGCAGCGCATAAGGGCATTGCGGGTGACAACTGCCACAATGCTTAAAGGCGGAAGGAATTTAATGTATTAATTATTGTTTCGATAATAACGGACTTAGAAACCATTTATTATATATTTTGTAATTTTATTAATACTTTCCATTTATTATCAATTGTATAATAAGTTAAAATTTTAAAAATAAATTAGATATATAATCGAAAAATAATTAAAATATTAGTTTTAATGAAAAAATAAAAAATCGAATATGGTAATGAAATGTATGAATGCAGTATTGTTAAAATTGTTTATTGATAGAAATTTTGATACATTACAGATTTAAACAAATATTGAAAAAAGGAAAAAAAGAAAGAGCATGGCTGCTTGGGGGCAGGGCACCCATCAATGCCTCATTGGTGAGGCGCATTGAAGCAATGCGGGAAGCTCTGTTCCCACCGAAACCCACTGCCTCTTTTTCTTAACGAAACCAAGTTTAATAATAATAATATTTTTTAAACATTTTTTAACACCAAAACTATTAAAACAATTAAAATATGCAGTACTAACCGAAAAATTTGAAAAAAAGTGATTTAATAAATAAAGTCAACTTCGGCAATACTTCATTGCGGGGTGCTCTGTTCTTCTCGAACTCACTGCCCCTTTTAGGTTAGGAAAATTAAATTTGTTTATAATAATATTTTATAAACATTTTTCAACACAAAAACTCTTAAAATAAGTTTAATATACGATATTCACCAAAATATTTATATATTAATATTTAATCATAAAAGTCAACTACAAGTTAAAAAGTCAACTAAATATTAATTTTAAATTAAAATGATGGAGAGTAGAGACATTTAATTAATTTAATAATTAAATATTAATTTTATATAAAAATGATGGATAATAGAGACATTTAATGAAATCAATAATTAAATATTATTTTAAAGAAAAATGATGGATAATAGAGACATTTAATTAATTCAATAATTAAATATTAATTTTTGTGACAAAAAATGGATAATAGAGAAATTTAATCAATTAAATGACAAATTATTAATTTTAAAGAAAGATGATGGATAATAAAGACATTTAATTAATTTAATTATTAGATATTAATATTGAAGAAAAATATTAGAATGCCCGCAACTAATCAATGCGTAGGGGAACAAACTGTAAGAGTAAACAGTTGAGTGACTAAATTGTTAAATGTGTAAAATATCATGTCTCCCGCATTGGGTCAATGCGGCACTCGCCCACTCCCGCAATGACTCAATGCGGGGGGTCTGTGACTAGTTTTCTGCAGAAAACTTGTCACAAACCTTTCTACTGCTAACATCGATATCAGGGTGATCTAGATATAAATTGCGGGTAAAACCTACGTCTGGTTCATAGTTTAAGAAAAAAACGGCATGGTTCCGTTTATTTTTTATAACTTACCAACATGTTTCAACTAAATCTAAATCAATAACCAATCAACAACCAATCAAAGCAACCACAATCATGATCTAAATTAAACTCAACCAATCACCATCAAATCTAAATGCAACATCAATCCAGTAAACACAATCATAATCAATAACAAAGAAAACAGCGAAACAAATCCAAAATATATACAATCCAACATGAAATGTACATAATAAAGAGTAAACTATAGTCCCCTATTCCTCTGCTGGATCCCATAGTCACTTATCCGTCTAGCAAGCCCTTTTGAAAGCTCCCTAGTTATGCGATACCGGAATGTCCAAATACCCAATCCAGGCTCCCAAACAGCATCTCTCAACGATATGCAATTAAGTATAGCATCCATGTACTTGCACATGTACACACCACAATCATGGGTATTGGTCTGTCTCGGCCGTTCCTGTACGAAATGAACCTTCATCTTATGTCCATCAAATATGGAAGGATCCAAGTAATGCAACATAGCTGACAATATGCATTCCTACAAATATTTCATATAATTGGTAACCAACAATGACAAGTGTATGTAAATTGACTAGCAAAGTAATTACGAAGAACATAGAATGTCATTGCATATATATATTGAGAGTAAATACCTTAAGATTATCCCCCCATTCAGCTAGAGGATCAACTAAAAGGAGCTTATGTTGATTAATGTCCAGAATGAAAAAAAACCAGTGAGCATCATTGCAGCAAGGGTAGAAAGCAAAGTCACAATCCAATAATCGTGGCCCAATGCGCTGGACTGCATATGAATCATATAAACTATGCAGACCGACCAACTGCACATCTGAGTTCAGCTTCAGGATGGGCCTGCAACATTGAAACAATTATAAAAGATCCCATGAACTACAAAATCAAAGAGTTATCAATTATCATCAATTATCATTTCTTACTTTTTAAAGTTATGAATTATTATTAACTTACTAACTTACTTTATCATTAAAGAGTTAACTTACTTTCTATTTTAGTTATCAGTTATCATTAACTTACTAACGCATGAACTAAAAAGTACTTTTTGTTTTACCTTCAAGTTCTTGCAATAATCTTTTAACAGCAGTTGCACGAAAAATATGAAGTTAAAGAAGAACTTCTTAGCCGTGGGCTTCAGACCTGGGATGAACTCCCTAACCTTCAACAACTCTATATAGGCATCCACGACATTGATGTCTACATCACATTCCGGATTTAGGGTCTGGACAAAATCTCAAGTAAGCTCAGCAGTACCTCTGTGATCTCTCCAAATAAAATCATTCTTATTACCCCACTAGTGCTTGTATAGCCAAAAAACTTTCCTGTTTTTCAATGGCCTCGTCATATCAGCAAGCCACCCAGGACCACCCCGCCTTAGTTTATCCTTCAACTTCTCTTCATCAGTGTCCATCTGCAAATACATTTCAAAACCCCCAAATTAAACACATATTCATGAAAATAAACATTAAGCATATAGAAATGCATCAAAATACGTACAACAAGAATCAAACATAAAAAATGGAATGATTCATGATACGTACATCAAGAATCATCCTCAAACTATCAGGAATAACACCACTACTACTACCGAATTTCACCATGCCACCTGCAACTGGAGTCAACTCAGTAGCAGGAGTAACATGAGAACTCGTGTCAGGAAAATCAATAAAAGTGGAAGTGCGCTCGGTAGTAGGAATAACAGGGGTAACAGTAGCAGTAACCAACAAATGCATTGAGTATCAAACATTACAAACATTTCTAAAACTAAAGAGTAGACTACTCGAATATGTATAAGACACACATTAGTAAGAAAAAGTAAAGTTCTAAAACTAAAGAGTAGTACCTCAGACTGAACAACATCAGACTGAACAGCAGGGGGAGCGGATAGGGGGTCGATTGTGAAGCAGGGGGGGCAGTAGCAGCAACCTATAAATGCATTGAGTATCAAACATTATATACATCTCTAAAACTAAAGAGTTAGACTACTCGAATAACATACTCGAATATGAATAAGACACACAATAGTAAGAAAAAGGAAATTTCTAAAACTAAAGAGTAGTACCTCAGACTAAACAACATCAGACTGAACAGCAGGGGAGTGGATAGGGGGTCGACTGTGAAGTAGGGGGAACAGTAGCAGCAACCTACAAATGCATTGAGTATCAAACATTATATACATCTCTAAAACTAAAGAGTTAGACTACTTGATTAACATACTCGAATATGAATAAGACAGACAATAGTAAGAAAAAGGAAAGTTCTAAAACTAAAGAGTAGTACCTCAGACTGAACAACATCAGACTGAACAGCAGGGGGAGTGGATAGGGGGGTCGACTGTGAATCAGGGGGAGCTGTAGCAGCAACCTATAAATGCATTGAGTATCAAACATTATACACATATCTAAAACTAAAGAGTTAGACTACTCGAATATTATACTCGAATATGAATAAGACACATAATAGTACGAAAAAGGAAAGTTCTAAAACTAAAGAGTATTACCTCAGACTGAACAACATCAGACTGAACAACAGGGGGAGCGGATATGGGGGTCGTTTGTGAATCAGGGGGAGCAGTAGCAGCAACCTACAAATATATTGAGTATCAAACATTATATACATATCTAAAACTAAAGAGTTAGACTACTCGAATAACATACTTGAATATGAATAAGTACCTCAATCTGGATAGGATGAGAGACATGTACAGGGATAACCGCAGCGTCAGGGACTACAGTCTCATCCTGTATTAGATGTCAATAACTCGATCAAACTACATATAATTCGGTGTAGTAGACTACTCGAATAAGTACCTGATGAGGACGTTTACTGGCTGCCTGTGTAGGTGAATCATGAGAATCAGAAGCAAAGTCCTGCAATAACACGATAAGATAACGACCATACACACATTCACATTCAATATAGTAGACTGAATTTTGGAATGACATAAATGAAACGCACCTCACGTGTACGTTTCTCAGGTGAAGGAGGAGCACTTGGATCAATATGCATATCATGTGCACGTGAGGGTCTATCAAAACTAGGTCTACTGAATAAAGGACCCCTCCACTCAGTGTTGACTCGATCATAACGAATCACAAACTCAGGAATGCACTCATAGAAACCAGTCTGGGGGATCATGGTTGTGAATAGCATGCAATGTCCTCATCGCACAGTTAAGCTGCATAAATCATTAACAACTATTAGTTATCTACCTAAACACCCTATAAAAATGAAATAATGAAACAAATTAATACAGGTTTCAAAAATTAAACTAAATTGTAAAATATACTGCATCAACCATGTCCTGCTGAGAATACCAGTCACGCGGCACTATCTTGCGGGGATCCCCACCCATAAAACGAGCAATCATCAGCTTACTATGGGTCGCATACCAGTACATATACTGGTAAATGCTCACGTACTTCCCATCTCTAACTAGCTCTATCTGGCCATCAACAAAAGCATACCACTCATCCCGGTATAGTTTCAGAGTAGTCATATGCTGGTCCCTCTGCCAACGAGATAACCTGTCCCTCCGCAGAGTAGACATGTCAATAGGATCATCTGGAATATGCTGCAGCATACCGAACTATCTCAAGACTTTGTCCGGTATGACATACTCGACAATTTCGAAACAAATAAGTGGAATACGGCCGAGACTCATATACGAAGCATCCATCAGATTGACATCATACTGCTCCTCAGAATAGTCCACCGCATCAAAGAATAACCGATAAGGCTCCCATGTCAGCCAACTCATCTCAAATCGGTTAAAATCCCCACGGTACTGACCTATAAGCAAAATAATAAGGAAACATATGAAACTGGATATGTGTAAATCTAAAGCATGCAAATGTTTGGTCGAAGGCGAGTTAAAATCGTAAACATGCAAAAAAGAACAATATATGTATGGTGGTGAATGTTCTCCCTCCGATCAGGGTTCGGCTCAGCCCATGCCAAAGCCCTCGTCCAAACAAGCTCCACCCTGGGTGCAATCTTCGAAGCACCAGGTAACAACCTCTCGTGTGCCCATAGCATCAATAGCATCGTGCATCCATTAAGTGTTGTTGCACTCTTATGAGCAGCCTTGGTCAAACCTCTAAACAAATAGCTCAATACAGCAGCTCCCCATGCATACGATTTAATCCGAGCTAAATCCTGGATGAGCTGTAAGTACATGCGACACTGGAATTATAGAGTAAGTTAGAATACAGGACATGATAAGGGCATGATATGCAAAAACAATACGACATTAATGTCAAATTAGAACTAAGATGCTATAAACTACAATTTAAGAACTAAAATACGACAATTACAAGAATTATAGTGTCAAATTGGAAATAAATGAGAATACAAGGCTTGATATGCAAAATCAAGCAAAAAGGACAAGTGAAGGACTAAGATTCTATAATCTACAATTTAAAAACTGAAATGCAACAAATACAAGCAAATACCTTGGATGCACGGTATATCGACTCGACGAAGGAAACAATATGCCCTCAATGATGTAGAAAAGATAAGCTCGTGTGTAAACCACATGATCCTGTTCTAGCCCCCCCCCCCTCTGGTAGCTCCGCATATCTTTCCCTTAATTTTTAATGCTTAACCCCGTCCTTGTACATATCTCTACGCCACACATCATCCAATCTTGCATCCTGCCATGCCCTCATCCAATATGCCTTCGGAGCGTCAAGCTCCCTATGAGTAACTGGACGACCCTTAACAGGGAGGCCCATAATCATGTATACATCCTCGACGGTGATGGTCAACTCACCAAATGGAAAGTGAAAGGTGTTAGTCTATCACCTCCACCTGTAATTGCATTCATATACAAACATCACAAACATTGCCAATGACGATTCAAATAAATGAGAAAACTGATTACAAATTACTACCTTTCCAATAAGGCCGTTATCAAACGAATATCGTTCTGAGAAACTGATCGATTGTTCGTGAAAGCCAAGAAACCTCATAGCCTCAGTAACTCACGCTGGGGATCAGAAAGTATCCACTGGTGATGATTAGCTGTGTACTGCCGTACATTCAGCTTATCCCGCACACCTCCCGCCCATATGGAAGTACTAATATGATCATCCTGCATCGTCAAGAGTGATCTAACAATAGGCCAATCACATTATAATCAACAAAATCATCATAATTTCGATCAAATCATCATAATTTCGAATTAAACCCTAATTTCGAATTAAACCCTAATTAATTCGAATTAAACCCTAATTTTGAATTATTATTTTAATTAATTAATTCGAATTAAATTATCACATAATATACCCCTAATTTAAACCCTAATCATATTATAATCAACGTAATCATCACAATTTCGATCAAATTTCACAAAAATTCAAATTTTCGAACTAAATCAAACAAGAAACGAACAAAATCACAATGTAATTCGAATTAAACCCTAATTTCAAATTATTGTTTTAATTAATTAATTTGAATTGAATCATCACATAATCTACCCCTAATTTAAACCCTAATCATATTATAATCAACGTAATCATCACAATTTTGATCAAATTTCACAGAAATTCAAATTTTTGAACAAAATTAAACGAGAAACGAACAAAATCACAATATAATCAATGTGTGTGTATGTCGTATGGTTCATATTATTTAATTGTGGAAGATGGAATCGTGTGTGTGTGTGTAAATGTGTGTGTGTGTCGATATAAGTGTGTATAAATGTGTGTATAAAGGTATTGGAGCAACTCCTGAGAGATTGAATCAACTGAAATCTGTACAAATGGTTTACCATACCTACTTGAAAGAATACATCTTGTTGTATTTCATGACAGATGGTAGGGTTTATCATATAAGGCAAAATGCCATTCCATTGAAGTATTTTGAAGAATTGGATCATGTACTATTCTTACTTCAAGTGGATGACAGATTGACAGGAAGTGCTGCAAACTATTTGAAGGATCAGATTCAGAGACAGAAAAGGCTTTATTCTGTTAAGTCTGACAGTACATATGTTCCAAAGTACAGAGATCACAAGGGTGATATAGTTGAAATGAAGCCCAACACTGCTAAAATTATAACTACCTTTTTGGGTTACAGGGCTGTGGAATTCAATCTTGAGTCTGATAAAGCTTATTTGATCAGACTAGATCAGGATATAAGAAAAGCAAAGATTAATGATCTCAGGGCTGCAATTTTTCAAATTGGTGAAGATAATGCAGAGCTTAAAGATGCTAAAAGGAGGATGATTGATGAACTTAGATATGCTGAGAGATGTTTGTTGAAGAACTATCTCTGAACAACTCCTGACATCAGAGAGATCAGAAGATGAAGCCAAGTCAAGATCTACAACTGATTAAATTCTGATATTTGTACAGACTGAAGCTGTTATCAGAAGTTAAATGCTGGTAAAGCTTTAAGGACTGTAAGTTGTAGTTATCTAGTCTAATTCTCATGCATTTGTACTTAATGTTTTTAACATCATCAAATATCTGTTAAACTTGTATATTATGCTAATTTACAAGTTGGGGGAGATTGTTAGATATATTTGATAATGTCATGGCTAATATGATTTATGTTTAGTTTTCAGATCTTACTTAAACAGGATAAATCAGTACTTACTGGAAGTCAGGACTTAAGGATATCAGTACTTATATTATCAGGAGATAATCATCAGAAGATGGATATCAGAACTTAAGTGCTGAAGGACGTTCAGATAAGGACAGTAGCTGATTAAAGGAAAGAAGATCGAGATAAACATAAGAAGAGATATGCATGAAGAAGGAATTCTATAAAGAATAGAATACTTGGAAGAAAAGATATTTGATTGATATATTTTAGGAAGCGGAATTATATTCCTTATCAATTAGCGATTATCTTGTAACTGTGTAGTATATAAACACAGACATAGGGTTTACACTATAAGTGTTATCATATTCGAGAAGATTATTTGTAGTAACCCTAGCAGCTCTCGTGATATTTGTTCATCACTGAGAGGTAACAGTTCTATACTGTAACAGAGTTTATTGTTTCAATAAAATTTGTTTTTGTTACTTGAGATATTAAAGTTCGATTTGATTGTACTTTACACTGTATTCACCCCCTCTACAGTGTGTGTGACCTAACATATATAAAATGTAACTCCCATAATTGGATTGTTGGATTGTTGGGATAGTAGTTAAATTTGGTCCGTTAGATATAATTCACGCGAATCGCTGACGTGTCTCTAAATACAATTAGGAGTGTCAATTTATTATTATTACTAATTTAAAGTCCGTGCGATGCAAAGACTGCATATATTTTTTAATATTACATAATTTTAAAAACAAATACTTGAATTCAATTTTTAATTTTGTTCATTTCAAAATTTTAAATGATATAATTTCATGATAATTATATAAGTAAACGTATATGTTCATAACTTTTTAGAACATTCAAACTTATTTAAAGTGATAATATTGGTGTGGGGAAATATTATTATAATGAAATTATTATTTTATTGAGGGTAAAAATATAATGTCTCTATTATGTTGTAACCTTAAAAAAAATATTATTTTAGCTTGGTAATACTTAATTGATTAACTATAACTCTATAAAAGATATTTGAAAAATGCAATATTACTGATTGAACGATATAGTACCAGCCGACCGACTACCAAATTTTTAATATTTTGTCTATTATAATATATAATATAGATTATTATTATTATTAACTTTAATAGGATATAAATATTATTTAATATTTTCCTTACAAAGATTATAATATTCTAAAATTTAAAAATTACTCTAAAATATATAGATCTTGACATCTGTAAGGTTGGATCATTCACAAACATTTTTTAAAAAATCGAAACATCAGTATAGACTAAATACTAGTAAGAAGTACTGGTCAAGATATATATATTTTTAGTGATATGACATAAAAATTTTAAAAAAATAAATATATTTGGTTTGTTTTTTTAACAGTCAACTAGTAGTTTGACCAGTACTTCTAAGTAGTGTTTAATCCCACATTAATGTTTTGATTTTTTTTAAAAAAATTAATCAATGATCCAACCGTACGGATGTCAAGATTTATATATTTTAGTGATCAAAAAAATTTACAAAAAAATAAATATATTATGTTTGCTTTTTTAACTGTCAACTAGTAGTTTGACGAGTAGTTCTAACTAGTGTTATGTCCCATTTGATGTTGCAATTTTTTAAAAATATTAATAAATAATCCAACAGTACGAATGTCAAGATCTATATATTTTACTGATATGAAAAAAATTAGAAAAAAAATAAATATATTTGGTTTGTTTTTTTAACAGTCAACCAGTAGTTTGACTAGTAGTTCTAACTAGTGTTAGGTCCCATTTGATGTTGCAATTTTTTAAAAATATTAATGAATGATCCAACAGTACGAATGTCAAGATCTATATATTTTAGTGATATGAAAAAAATTAGAAAAAAAAATATATTTGGTTTGTTTTTTTAAGAGTAAACTAGTAGTTTGACTAGTACTTCTACTAGTGTTTGGTCCCATATTGATGTTGCTATTTTTTAAAAATATTAATGAATGATCCAACCATACGAATGTCAAGATCTATATATTTTAGTGATATGACAAAAAAATTAGAAAAAAATAAATATATTTAGTTTGCTTTTGTAATAGTCAACCAGTTTGACGAGTACTTCTAACTAGTGTTTGGTCCCTTATTGATGTTGCGATTTTCTAAAAATATTAATGAATGATCCAACCGTTAAGGTTGGATCATTCATAAATATTTTTGAAAAAACCGAAACATTAATATGGGACTAAACACCATTAAGGAGTACTAGTCAAACTACTAGTTGACTGTTAAAATAGCAAACCAAAAACATTTATTTTTTTCTAAAACATTTATCATATCACTAAAATATATAGATCTTGACATCCTTAAGGTTGGATGATTCATAAATATTTTTGAAAAAATTGAAACATTAATATGGGACTAAACACCATTATTTAGCAAAAAAAAGAAATACTAGTCAAAATACTAGTTGACTGATAAAATAGCAAAGCAAAATATTTATTTTTTTCTAAACTTTTTAACATATCACTAAAATATATAGATCTTGACATCCTTACCGTTGGATCATTCATAAATTGTTTTGAAAAAATTAAAACATTAATATGGGACTAAACACTATTAAGAAATACGGGTCAAACTACTAGTTGACTATTAAAATAGCAAACTAAATAAATTTATATTTTTCTAAAAAATTTATCATATTACTAATATATATAGATCTTCAAATCCTTACGGTTGGATCATTCATAAATTATTTTGAAAAAATTAAAACAATAATATGGGACTAAACACTATTAAGAAGTACTGGTCAAACTACTAGTCGATTGTTAAAATAGCAAACCAAATAAATTTATTTTTTTCTAAATTTTTTATCATATCACTAATATATATAGATCTTCACATCCTTACAGTAAGATCATTCATAAATTATTTTGAAAAAATCATAACTTCAATATGAGATTAAACAATATTAAGAAGTACTGGTCGAACTACTTTAGTGTTAGGATCTCACCCCCTAAATTCAATTTGTAAAAATAGTTAAAATTTAAATATTCAAATTACTTACATTTTTCCGTAAACTTTTTTTTTTGACAATTTTCATATCCGTATGGTTGGATTATAATTTAAAACAAATACAAAATTGATTGAAACTCAAACTATAATTATTAATTGAACCATAATATGTAAGTCCAGGGGCTTTTTCCTGGGCTTTGTGTGTCTTTTGGAGTTGTGTTTTTGGGGCTTTTGGTTTATAGGATGTTTTCTGGGTAGTTAACAGGAGTTTTCTTGGGTTTTGTTTATTTTAGGGGTGCCCTATGGGTTTAAAGATGGCATGTGAGGTATTCTCTTGCCAAGAACTCTCTTCGGGGGGTCCTTGGCTGTAGAACATCCTTCGGGAGCCGACCCAGGGTGTAGATGTTCGGTCTGGAGTTTGAAGATGGCAGACGAAGGGGTTTTTGGGGGAAGAATTTCCTTCCGGAAACTTGTCTGTTAGAACATCCTTCGTCCTTTTTATTTTTCTTTTTGGTTTAATCCGAGTACATGGACTAATGTCTCTCTGTTTCCGAATTCAGGGACATGGACCGAGCGAACCATCCGGCAGAGACTTGGGACCCAAGGTCAAACAGTTTGGCCGGGATATCTTCTATCCGTCCAGAGAGGACGGGGCGAGATCTCTTCGATTCCGCAGCGAACTACCCGACGGCGAACAACCGATCGGAATTGTCGAAGGAGTGGGTAGGTTAGATGTACTCTGACTTCTTCGTTCCCCGGGGCTTCTTCTGGATTTATGCTGCCAAGGAGAACGAACGGATTTATGACACTCCATAAGTGCCGAAAGGATACGTCGACTGTGCCGTTGGAGTTTCGGAGGCGGAGTTCAAATGCGGCTTTAGAGTGCCAACGCTGAAGATTATGAAGCACCTCTTCAGCCAGATGGGGATTGCCATAGGATAGATGGACCCCAACGAGTTCATCCATATCAATTGCTTCCAGAATAGGTGTCTTCACGCCGGAATTACTCCCAGCACTCGGCTATTCTGGTATCACTATGATTTCCGGTAGAATCCAAAAAGCCCGGGTTTCTACACCATCGCTCGTCGGGCTGGCCGAGCGGATTGGACAACCATCAACTCCAGCAACAAGACCACCCGTACTCACTGGTGCTTCGTGAGTGGGCCGAAACTTGCCGCGATGTCTGTCTGGCATGATGTGAACGATTCATTGCTACTCTTGCCGAATTTGATGGAAGAGGAAAAGGACAATTATACGGCTCTGGTCGATGTTAACATGAGCAAGCTTGGTCCCGAAGAATTTAGGGACAGAGACTGGCTCTTGAGTTTGTGGTGTGGGGGTAACAAACTTTTCCTTCGTCTGTTTCCTTTCTCTTGTATCATTTTTATTATTTGCATAGTTGCTTTCTTTTGTTCGTACGTCATGCCCCTCATTTTGTCTTCCTTATTTACATGCTTCTACATATACTGAGACTGACTTGTATTTTTTCTTCTATTTCAGTGTCTTCTAGGGAGGCCCTGATTGAGAGAAAGAAGACCACGGCAGCCGAGAAGAGAGCCGCGGAGGCGGCGGTGAAGGAAAAGGCTTCTGGGCAGAAAGCTACGCTAAATCCCTCTGAGGAGACGGAGGAGAGACCCCAGGTTGTGAGGATTTCTCCGCTACGCCAAGTCTCACTTGCTCTGGAAGGCGGCGAGGGGGACGAGCTGGAGTTCGTGGGAGAAGGGGTCCCTCCTAAGAGGATATGAAGCCGCGATGGGATCGTTCAGACGTACCTCCCTGGTTGGGGTGTTCTGACATCCGACCACACTGTCTACCTGGCTAGGCAGTCAACAAAGGAGGTGGCCTAAGACTTATGCCACGGCCTTCAGCTTTCCGCCGACCTTCTGGCCTTTTCCTCGGCTTCTCCAATCGAGGCCTGTACAGAGCTTTTGTCCTTTTTATCCCTGGTACGTAGTTAATTTGCATTCATTCGTCTTTATCCTTTTGTACACTTCTTATCTTCTTTCGTTTGACATTTTTACCTTGTGTATTTTTTGGCAGGCTGCTCCTTGGGCTGTGGCCGTGGATGATAAAGTTAGGGACATGGAGACTCGGATGGCCGAGATGAAAGAGCTGGAGAGGAGGGCAACGACGGTCGAGAAGGAGCTCGGGAGGGTGAAGACCCAGAACGAGATGCTGCATGGTCAGGCCACAGTCCTAAAGGGCGACAAGACCAGGCTGGAGGAGGCCCTCTAAAGGGAGAATGGGAGGATTTCCCACCAAAATGTCCAGCTGAAGAAGTCCCGCAAGGAGCTTCGGAAGACGAAGAAACATCTGGATCTGACGGAGGACCGCTGCTTCCAGTTCGACGCTGATTATGTCTTGGAGAAGGCTCACGGTCTTAACTGGGATTATAAGCAGTTGCTCGACGATAGCCTGGAGGATCCTATCGGTCGACCAGCAGTCGAAGCCCCTCCCATCTCCTCCGGAGAAGACGAAGAGCTCTCGGATGAAGACCTTTAGGCCTAAGCTTCCATCCCCGAGGAGCTTGACATGACTGAAGATGATCTTGTTATGAAGTCTGTTGTTGGTGTTTTCATGGTCATACCCAACTCTTGCAGCTGCTTCATTCGTTCATCTTTTCTACTTGTAAATTTGCTTCTTATAATTGATACTCCTGCCTTCGAGCTTTTTTAATTTAACCAGCTGTCTTGATTTTATATTTTAATGCATCTTCCATCTTTTGTCAGCATTATTTTTAGTATATTTCTGGATTTTATTGCATCTTCAGCTTTATTTTTTGCCTTAGCAATTTTAACTTGGTCATCACATATTCGGCTTTATTTTCTGCCTTAGCAATTTTCAGAATTTTCAGAATTTTTACTCATGGCCTCGCCACTTCTTATTCCTTTTTCGACCTCAAGTGTCAAAGGCCGAGGCCCGAGTCCGAAGGGAACCTTGGGTCGTTGACACTATGTAGGGCTTCTGTTGGGCGAATGAACAAGGATGGTAGTCGTCTTCGGATTGTCCCTTGACATGCATGACTTCGTTCCTTCGGTCAACATTAGTAGTAAAAAGTAGCTTATATTAGGCCAAGGAGAGGATGGGCTGGTCTTCTTCGGGATCGCCCCTAGACCTTACCTTCATTACTCTTTTAGATTTAAGGAATATATGAGAAGATGGGCTGGTCTTCTTCAGGATCGCCCCTAGACCTGACCTTCATCGCTCTTTTAGATGTAAGGAATATATGCATCATTTGAGGACGAAGGATCATGTCTTCTTTCAGATCGCCCTTAGACAGGGCTTCCTTCGGTCTTCTTTAATATCATTATGAATTGTAAGGGAAGGACGAAGGAGAAGGTCTTATTTCAGGATTGCCCCCAAAGATTCTTCATTTGTCCTTGCCACGTGTTCATTGCAAATTGAATAATAAATACAGAGTGAATGATGTTTGATTTTTATGGAATTGCCCATAGATTTTTATCCATTCATCCTTTTTTCATAAGCAAACCAAACATGTTGGCCGGAGGGTTTATCTTCTTCGGGATCGCCCCTAGATAATACTACTTCGGCCACTCAGTTTGTATTTTAAAAAAAGAAATACCTGACATAGAAATGCATTTTCATTTATCATTAAACTTGTATACTTTTTACATAAAATTCAAAGAGAAGTACAAATTGACTTAAGAGGAAATTTCTTACTGATAGAACTTTCGAAGGTGACTGGCGTGCCAGGTGTTTCTGATTGCTTCGCTTGTTAGTGTTTCAAGTTTATACATTCCTGGACGAACGACCTCAATCACCTTGTATGCCCTTCCCAATTCGGCTGAAGCTTCACTTGTTTTGTCGGCATGGAAGCAGCCAGCTCTCTGAGGACTAGGTCTCCTACTCCGAAAGACCTCTTCTTAATGCTGGAGTTGTAGTGTTGGGTCGTCTGTAGCAAATATTTCATGTTTATTTGGTGGGCAGCCTCTCTTTCTTCTTCCAATAAGTCCACGTTCGCCCTCAGCCCAAAGCTGTTAGTTTCTACATTGTAGACCTCAGTTCGGTATGATTCCAACCCTATTTTGACTGGAACTAGGGCTTCGGTCCCATAGACCATCCTGAAAGGAGTTTCCCCTGTTGAGGACCTAGGGATCGTTCGGTAAGCCCACAAGATCCAAGGGAGTTCTTCCGACCACCTGCCTTTAGCTGCGCCCATTCCCTTACGGGTGGGCGACTGAGCTGAATCTTTGTTCGATCCTGAAGTGGTGCAGAAACCTTCGGAACTTGTTTCCAATAAACTGAGTCCCGTTATCAGAGATGCAAATCTTCAAAATTCCAAATTGGAGGATAATCTGCTCTAGGAAGAACTTCTTTATTGCTTCTTCGGTTATAGCTAACAATGGTCGGGCTTCGACCCACTTGGTCATGTAGTCGATGGCAATTATGCAGTATTTTGCTTGTTTTGTGCTAGTTGGGAGAATGCCAACTATGTCAACGGCCCACATGGCGAATGGAATAGGGCTGAGAACTGAAGTCATTTCTTCAGGGGGTTGCCTCGGAACAGTGGCGAACAACTGGCATTGTACACACTTCTTGGCATATTCGCTACCATCGGTTTTCAAAGTTGGCTAGAAAAATCCTTGATGAAAGATTTTGAAGGCGAAGGACCGACCAGCCAGATGCTCTCCGCAAATTCCTTCGTGTACCTCCTCGAGAGCTTGACATTGTTCTTCGTTATTTAGGCATCGGAGGAGGGGCTGGCTGACAGACCGATGATATATTCTTCCATTAATGATAGTGTTGCTCGATGCTCTGTATTTTACCTTTAGCGCTTCCCTTCAGTTTGGAGGTAGGATACGTTTTTCCAGAAAATTTCTTTATGGGGTCATCAAATCGGTTCCTTGGTGAATTTCCAGACATTCTTTCTTCTCGATCGAAGGCATCTTGGCTTCGGTGAGGTAGATAGAACCAGTTAGGCTCTGTGTCTCAGCCGAAGCTAGCTTAGAAAGGGCATCTGCCCGTCCATTGTTCTCCCTGCCAATTTGACTTAGCTCAACAGTTTCAAATGACCGAGATGTATCTTTTACCTTTGTGGCATAAGCCTTCGTCCGTGGGTCCCTTTGCTCATATTCTCCTGGGAAGTGCTTTACTACCAGCATAGAATCGCTGAAGGCCCTCGGGTGCTTCGCCTTAAGGCTTCGGGCCAACTCCATTCCTGCAAGGAGTGCTTCATACTCTGCTTTATTGTTCGTCAGAGGAAAATCGAATCTTATAGCCTGGCATATCTCAAACCCTTCCGGGGCTGGAAAGTATTAAGCCGGCCTCATACTTTTTTTCAGCCACCGATCCGTCTACAAAGAGTTTCCAATTCCCGGGGGTCCGAATGAGCTGTTCATCAGGGGTGAGATCCTGCGGCCCCGAAAATGTGCATTCGACCACAAAGTCAGCCAAGGCTTGGGCCTTAATCGCCACTCTGGGGATGTATTCAAGATCAAACTCCCCAAGTTCAATGGACCAGGCCACCACTCTTCCCGAAGCTTCGGGCCTTGTCAAAATTTTCTTCAAAGGTTGACTGATGACAACTTGAATCGTTCAGCTTTGGAAGTAAAATTGCAATTTTTGAGAGGCCATAACCAACCCATATGTGAATTTTTCGGCATTGGGGTATCTCATTTCTGCATCCTTTAGGACATGAGACACATAGAACACGGGGTGTTGATTGCCTTCATGATTTCTCACGAGAACCGCCCCCAGAGTTTTGTCGGACACAACCAGATAAAGCTGAAGAGTTACCTTCGTATCAGGCCTCATTAAGAGTAGTGCCCTAGTGAAGTATTCTTTCACTTTTTCGAATGCCTTTTGGCATTCAAGCCCCCACTCAAAATTCTTTGACCCCTTAAGTACGGCGAAGAAAGGGAATGCCTTCTCGGCTGATCTGGAGATGAAGCGCCAAAGAGCGGCGAGTCGTCCGGTCAGCTTTTGGATGTCTCTGATGCATTTAGGGTCTTCCATGTTAATGACCGCTTCGATGTTCTTAGGGTTCACCTCTATCCCACGGGCGCTGACCATATAGCCCCGGAATTTGCCACTGGACACTCCGAAGGTGTATTTATTCGGATTGATCCGCATGTTGTTACTTTGGAGCATCTCGAAGCATTCCTTCAAGTCTTCAGCATGATCTTGGAATAGTGACTTTACAATCATGTCATCCACATATGCTTCAATATTCCGACCGATCTGCTCTTTAAAGACTTTGTTCACCATTCGCTGGAATGTGGCTCCAGCGTTCTTTAGTCCGGAGGGCATTTTAATATAAGTATAAGTCCCCTTCGGAGTTATGAACGCTGTCTTGGGCACATCCTTGTCATTCATGGCAATTTGATGATAGCCAGAAAAAGCATCCAAAAAATTAAGTACCTGGTAGCCAGCCGTTGCGTCTGTCAAGTGATCGATGCTGGGCAGGGGGTAGTGGTCCTTCAAACATGCCTTATTGAGGTCCGTGTAATCTACGCACATCCTTCACTTCCCTATTAATTTTTTGACGACCACCACGTTGGCTAGCCAGTCTGGGTATTCAATTTCCTTTATGAACTTGGCCTCTAACAGTTTTTTTACTTCGGCCTCTATTACCTACTATCGTTCGACTGCAAGTGTCCTCTTCTTCTGTTTTACCGGTTTGGCCTCGGGCTGCACGTTCAAGCAGTGCTTAGCCGTCTTGGGTTCCAAACCGGGCATGTCTTCCGGCCCCAGGCGAACACATCATGGTATTGTCGAATTACAACTATCACCTTCTCCTTTAAATCTGATTCCATGTTTTTCCCAATCCGAACCATTTTTCCCGAATGGCCTGCATACAGCTCCACTTCTTCGGTTACAGCTGCGGTTTCGGCAATCGGACTCGAAAGGTTGGCCCCAAAATTTTCCAACTCAATATTCAATGTTTCTCTACTTCCACTATGTTCTGCTTCGGCCTTTTTTCTTTTTTCGGTTTCGTCTGGCTTCTCATATTCCTGATCTTTCTCCAGGTCTTCCAGCATTATAATTCGGGCAGTTTTTTGATCGCCCCTCATTTCTCCTACCCCCTTCTCAGAATCTCAGTTGGAAAATTGAGCTTGGGGTGGGGTATAGATTCCACCGCTTCAAAGGTCGATAGGAAAGGTCTTCCAAAAATGGCATTGTATGGGCTCTCAATCCGAACCACATAGAACTTCACCAGCTTTTCCATATTATATGGTAACTTTCCTGGGAGGACGAGAGAGTGATTGTGCCCTCAAACTATATGGGGTGTTCTCCGATGGCGTAAAGAGGAGCTTCGTTGCAGCTTGCAGGGCTCCAACTGCTCTCCAGCTAAGTTCATCTTACAATAGGTCTTGTGGAACAGAATGTTGGCCGAACTTCCGGTATCCACTATTACCTTCCAAATCTTATTCGTCCCAATGATTGGGTTAATAATGAGGGGGTATTCGTGTGGACGAATGACGTCTTCGTAATCCTCAGTGCTAAAGGTCATAGGCATGTGGGGCTTCGCCTGGCCGAACTGATAGAGATTGTACACTTATCGGGCATACTTTTTCTTTGTTGTTTTTCTATCTTTGTCTAGGATATTGCCCCCAGATATAGTCTTTACTTCTCCCCTTATCCTATTTCTTCGCTCCGGCTCTTCGGCTTCCTCTTCTTCTTGGTTTTCTTTCGGCCCCAGTCTATCCCTCAGATCTTGGACGAACTGATTAAGTTCGCCTTCTTTGATCATTTGCTCAATCAGCTTTTTGAGGTGGTAACATTCATCAGTATTATGCCCTTTGTCCCTGTGATAATCGCAGTATTTGTCGGGGGGTTTTTTATGATTTGGAACCTTCATATTGGTCGGTCGAACGAACCCAGGCTTGCCCTTGATCTAATGGAGAATCTTGGAGATTGGCGCATTCGGAGGGGTGAATACGGCCGAATCTCTACCTCTTCGTCGTTCGGCCCCACGATCCGTCTCTTTTCTCCCTTCTTTCCTACCATCCCTTCGGTCAGAGCCTGATCTTGAGCCTTCATATCTGTCAGCTCGCTTCTATTGGTCATCCATTCGGGAGTCCTTATATCCTCCAATACTTTCCATTTTTCGACGAATGTTCTCGCCCCTCACATATATATCATTTAGGGACTTGGGGGGGAAATCATAAAGAGATGAGCGAAACTTTTTACCTTTATAGGGGTCCAGCCCTGCCGTTAAGAAGCCCATTGCTTTGAGGGATTTGTACCACATCGAGGTTGATCCATTCATATAGGTCTTGAACATTTTGCAGAGCATGATATCATTATGCCCCATCCCAATCATCAGCAACTCGTACTTTTCGCAGTGGTGCTCAGGGTCCCCCTTTCCGTTAAACTCACTCATCTTGAGGAACTGTCTTTCCTCTCCTGGAGGGGCCCGATATTGTTCAATTTCTTCTGTCATGATCGGTTGTCGGCCAGCCCTCCTATCACCGAACAAGGCCTTTTCTAGGCGAGTGAGCCTGAGTCGGGAACCGTCAGGCTCTTCGTCCGAATATATGAAAAGGGTTGCTTCGTCCTCTTTCTTCGGGGATACGAATCAGAGTTAGACTCATCTTCTTTGCCATGCACCCTGCGGTCTTTCCGGTGCTTATTCGTTCTTTCTGGCTCATCGGCCTGTAATGTTTCACGCAATGCCTTTTCTTACAACTCAATCTCTTCTCTTTGCAGTTGTAGGGCTTTCAACTGCAACGCATCAGCCTCCCTTCGCTTTGCGCGGGCCTCTGCCTCCTTTTTTGCTTGGTCGTCTTTGGTCTGGCCCTTCTCCGCAACTAGATTTTCCGCTCAGATCTTTACGAACAAGGCTTCTTCCTCGGGAGTTAGTGTGATGACTCCATCGGCGTCCACTAGGTTGGACGGCTGCCCATTATCAGGTGGGGTAAAACCTGGTGGTGGTGAATGCTCATGAATTACGTTTGTCATTGTCTCGATATCTCGTCTTGTGATTCTCGTATTTTCCACAGACGGCGCCAAATATTACGCCCAGATTCCTTCGTGCGGGTGAACAGGCTTCGGCCTCTGTGAAGATGGCTCCGGCTGTGACCTGAAAACAAAGAGAATGCGAGGGATTGTTCCTCTGATTCACCTCCGGTGTGAGAATAAATAACCTGGTTGTAAAGTGGATAGAAAATACAAGAAAGTAGAGTGTTTAAGAGAATGAGTGTGTGATCATGTCTTACTTTTTAAGGGATTTTATACCCATTTTTGCCATAAATGTTCTTACGTTACTCATCATTAAGGAGGGAGTGAAAAGGGGGTGTTATGTTTCTTCTTCTTTCCAACGGTTGGGAGGTGAAGTGGGCCACAACCTGTGGCATTTCGTTGGCCTTCGGCTCATGGGTTTGGTGGTCCCTGGGCCCAATAGCACAATTGTCAAGTGGGTGTTCGTTCAATGGGCCGTATTGGGTCATAGCCAACGGTTCTAATAAAATAATAGACGAGATAGATCATAGATGAGCATATATAGTAAATTATCTGAATGAATGGGAGAATTGGCATTCGTGAGTTTATTATAGTTTGTAATCATCATTCTAGGGTGAAAAGGGGTACGGACTACGTCGAATAACAAGCCCAACTACGTTTGAGCAAGTTCAACAAAAAAAAAAGAGGTTGAAAATGGGCTATTTTTTTAAACGGGAGGCCCAAATTATGAATACATGTTCGACATGAAATAAAATTAAGCTCAGTTCATTTAGGAGAAAGCCCAACTTAGGATAATAATTATATGAAAACATTTTTTTTTAGAAAAAACAGTGTTCAAGATTTAATTGTTTACTCTCTTTTTAACACCTCCATGCATAGGATAATAGAATTACTCAGCATAGAAGATTTACAGAAAACGCCTGGGCCAAATGAACCTGAATAATTCAGTTAAGTAATTAAGTTTCAAGAATGTTTTAGAGATTTATACATCATTTGGACGATGCTGTTGGCAGTGCTAACCACTACACTATATTTCCTCTTTAAAACAATACATTACCCGCTATTCCTCATATCAGATGAATGCCAAAATTTAAGCTATTCAAGCAGCTATGAAATTCAAATATACATTCAAGAACAGTTTGCAAGATATTCTGTCTATACTACCAAATCAGCCAAATCTATGGCAAATTCTAAGACCAAGATACATCAAATCCCTGATAGAAAACAAAGATAAAGACTATGGTTTCCATTTATGTGCCCTCTGTGGAATGCGAGTGACAGAGAGCAGCCGAATGGCTTCTAATATTGGTAGTGCTTTCAATTAATTAGTATTGCTCTTTGCTCTGGATTTAAGAGATGCATTAACGGAAGGCTCAAAACCTAAGGTTTTCCAGACGGTACTCTTTAAAGCTTCGCTTGTATCATCAACTCTCAATGTCTTTGGAACGATAACATGTTTCTTTGAATTCTCCGCTTCTATCAAACCTTCATCTCTTGGGTGCTTGCCTGTGATTTGAGAGTTGGTGCCAGATCCAGTTAATGGTACATTGCTTGTGGAGATGGGCCAACAAGACATTCCCCAATATGGAGCCGGAACAAACTGCATAGGAATAGTAGGCGGATATCGGCCATGAACTGCCATCACTGGTGAGGAAATCCATTTAATTTGATCTGATTTGGTGTCATTTGATTGGTTAGTTGGCTCAGAGGAGAACTGAGCAACTCCCATAGGAGACGTAGCTCCGAGGGGAGATGTGGAGTTCCAGAGGGGATTCCAAATGGAACTCCTTTGGGGAATGGGGAAGCAAGGAAAGGGTTGTCTAACTTTACAGGAACCAGACAAAACACCTTGTTCGTCTTGAAAAACCTTCTGAAGTGTCTCATCATCATGAACACTTGTTAATGATGAACCACACTGAGATTGCTCTTCCTTAATTTCTTCAGTGGAACTTATATCAGCACCTGCGATCCGGTCCTTCAGAACGAGAGTTCCCATGGTTTCACTTCGTGGTTTTTCAGAATCATATTTAAGCAATTTTTTGTTTTCGGCTAAAGTTTTCGAAGTCTTTAAAAATTCATCACGCGAGATGCCATGATGATCAACGATATCAGAATTTTTATCAATTTCATGTTGTATCGTAACATGACGGGCCAGTCCTCGCAAATATTGAGCTCCTAATTGTTTGTTTTTTCGACGACCTGCACCTACAGCAACTTTCCTCATATTTCCACCGTCTGTCCAATATCTTTGGCAGTTTCGGCAGAAGTGCCTAGGTTGTTTGACATTATAGTTATTGAAATAGCAGAACTTCGTTTCTAAACTAGTGCATCTAGGGCATGGAAGGATCTTGTCTGGTTTTTTAAGAAGTGTTTCTTGTCTGGTATCAGTGATCACTGTGTTATCCTCCTTCAGCTTATTCCCAACTTG